>NC_040877.1:58727241-59352241 GCF_003676215.2 Rhopalosiphum maidis
ATCACAAGTTGTAATATAACTTTTTATATTTAAAAGTGTAATGTGCGAATCTAATATTTTGTTCAGAATTTTGTGATTTTTTTTGAAACGATTTACGTTATATTATTTTTATTATTATTATGATTTTATTTATCTGAGATTCTCGGATTAATATTTGACTAAAATAGTAAAATAAGTATATATTTAAAACAGAAATAAAAACAATTTGAAAAGAAAATTAACTTGTTAAGATATCATACAATACTAGTCAAGTATATAATAACAATATTCTGCCTAAAAATATTAGGTTCATTATGTAAGTAATGGTAAAGTTTTCATCCTGAAATATTATTAAAATCAATGAAACGAGATCCTGTATTTTGAATTCTAAAATATTGTGATCAATGTCAAACAACTAAAATACATTAGGGATCGTTATTTTAATTATTTTGCTATACACCGTATAATTTATAACGAATTGAAATATACTCGTAATATAAATATTTGTAAGTTCACTTTCAAAATTGCATCGCCCCTATAAGCGCTAATTTTACGATTAGTACCTGTTTTTTTAAACAAAAATATACTAAATAATATAATGAAAATACTTTTATTGATTTATAAATACAAAAAAATAAAATAAAATACAAAGTATGGGGACATTAATGTATAAATCAACTGTCTAGAATTAACCACGCGTTTATTCGAACCAGCTATAGTTTATTTTTTAATATTAGTATAATATACATCGCTTCCATGTCGCTCACCAACGAGTAAAGAACAACCTTTGTTTGCTGAACAACATCAGCTCATCGTTTGTTAATGTTGCATACAGTTGTAGCCTTTATAAATGCTACTTTAATAGTCATAATCTTATATTGATCACTATCAATCAGTTAGTTTATATTAATTTATTCTGATCCAAGGCGTATTCTAACAATTAATAGTGATTTTGTTTGCCAATATTCATGAAACAGCCAATGTACGGTTCTTTCCTTACATTTCACGAAAGGGGCATAGTAATTTTATAGTTAAGTTTAAATTTAAAATCGTTTATGACTAAAAATTTGTAAAAAAAAATTCCTCTAGATAGAGTAAGTGTTAATGGTGACTCGTCAAAAAAATGTCCAGTATAGTGTATTCGTGACTTTATGTATATGTGGTTGCTTGAGTGCAATTCTATGTGTGTGTGCGTGCGTGGCGTGTGTGTATTGACGTTTATTATGCTATTGTAGAATAATTGAAAATTTGTTTTTACTGGTTTGCTTGTTTATGCTTGGTCGTGTTTGATGTGTATACCCACGGGATGTTAGTATACATTGAAGGGAGCCAGGATATATAGGTAAACCGAATTATGATGGTGGTTCATAATAAACATGTATCCTAAGGGGTTTTTGGTAACCAAATATTCCTTTTTGATATTATATCGACATATTTAATATGAAATAAATTATTTAATAGAAAACAATTTGATTTATTTATTATATATTATATGAGTTTTATAACTACAATTGCTATTTAATTATAATTGACTCTTAAAGCATAAAAATTATGACAATTTTCTGACAAACGGTTGTGATTTAAAATACAAATTACTGCTTTATTTAGATATTATTTAAACAACTTTTAAATATGTATCTTCAACTCTTAGGTTTTTTTTCATCGTTTCATCTTAAAAATTGAACATCTACTATTATAAAAATAATACATTTATCCATCCTGTATGTATATATTTTTTGTGTATTTTTTTAAAAACAGTGAAGCTGCTAAGCTGTATATTATATACATAATGAGCTTGAAAACTTATAAAATTAAAACCATATAACATCATAATAAAACATTCCAAATTTTCGTTAGTTATAAATGTTCATCATGGTAGGTATTGATATGTATTATTATTATTATATATTTTAAAACAATAATAAATCATTATATTCAAACTAATTATTTTTAAATATAATAAATTAATTAATATTAAAATATTAATGAATAATGACTTAAACATTTTAAATACTAAAACTAATACTTTAAATATATGATAAATTTAATTTATCATAAAATATAGATAAACTAAGTAGGTACCTAAATAAGGCACTACAGTGCAACACCATGCAACTTCCAGAAACTCTACTTGAAATTCTCGCACGTTCAACAAAAGCAATCTTCATCAATACACTTATCAAATGTTTAAATCAAACTGATTTTTATCGAATAAACTAATATAATTTTAAGTAATCTAAACACTATGATTCATAACTGTATCGGCTGATAATATTGCGGATGATGTTTAAAAATATAAAAAATGTATATATTTATACATATAAATAATATATTTTAATTTAATTTTAGATATATATTATCATAATAAATTTATTTATATTAAATTACAATATTTTAAAATGTTTTTTTTTTTTTTGTAGGTATATTTTAATATTTAAAATTAATTTGAGAGAGCATTTAACTAAATAATACACACACAACCTAATACGCAAACAACTAAATAGTGAGATTACAGTATACACATTACACATAGTGTCATAATACTATTATAGATATTTGAATGTTGTTCTTAATAAAAAAGGATAATATATCCCAGACTTTAGAGATGATCATTGACATTTTTTCTAATAAAACGTATCAAATATCTTGTAGCTTACATTGCATTGGCTGTAAAAATACGGTAGAAGCTATAGAAAATAATAATTGAATATCGTTAAAAAAATTATTTTATAAGCTTTAAAAATTTTCAACACAAAATATGATTTATCATTTATTCATCAGTTAATGTATCTCACCTGTTTTATTTTTTTTAAATACAGTTGATCGATGATAGTTTTTAAGTTTAAAATTCTGTGTCGTGCCAATTCATGTAAACGAACAGTGTAAAATAGTGAGACTTGAACGTGTGAAATATTGTTTTTAACTTTTTAATTTATTTTATAACGATTATTAAAATAATTGTTTTTCATTCAAATAATATACATACTAAAACTATCGAGTATTAAAATAAATAAATAAATAAATAAATGCGTTTTCTCAAGTTTTTTTCGAATCTAAAATATAAATTTCATAAAATGTGATAGATTTTTGAACTATGAAGATCTTTAAAAACATTTTATAAGGTTTATGAAAAATGTCTGATTTTACTTGAACATAAAACATAAGAAATTTCGATATGTTTTATTGCATTTTTATGAGAAGAAGTCACCTAGTAAATAAAGTTTTTTTTTAGAGAATTTTATTTTCCACGTTATTTAACTATCTATTTCGCTAACAGCCTGATACCACAAAAACAGCCAAGTAAACACGTACTTAAATCCACATAAATAAATGTATTTAATAAATACATTATTGCATTGATGTGTTGCTAACAATAAAATAATGTTTTCATTGTCGGTGACATCTTTTATTCTTTTCCCGATGTATATGTTTTGAAAACATCATATTATACAATTTAAATAAGTTAAAAAACTATAAGGAATTGTTATATACGTAAAAAAATACGTGATTATTGATGAATAATAAGGAGAATTATTTTTATACAAATTTAAATAAACGAAATTTCATTAGTTAAAAATTAAAACATCATTGTAAAACCAATAAATTCCTCACTTCATTAGAAATTAAAAAGTTTGAAATATTTTAGTGGTAAATTTTTTTTGTAATTTAAACTTTCAGTTTGTATAAATAAAAATGTTTGAGCTATAACAATAAACATGTATGGTTGAAATTATGTGAAATTAGATTAGATTAAGTTTATGACTATCATAACATCTTGTAAATTGTAATTATATTATATACCATGTACAAAACAAATCTAAGTACCTATTAATATTATATTATGTTAATATATTTTATAATTATATATATATATATATATATAAATACAACATTTAATAATTATATTATAATATGAATATTTGTATTATAAAACTGCCGATGTCGACCATATTGTATATTAGAAAGTTCTGTTCTTGCCAAGATTTAATAATAATTTATCTACTTTTTAAGGTTCTTAATAGATATCTATAAAGCAAAAAAAAAAAAGAATCACGAGGATATAACGATAGTATAGGTTGAACTGAAGTATAAATAATTTTTTATTTACTGGAATTGCTATTTGTTGCCAAGTTTTAGTCCAAACATTATTTGTAGCTAAATATTTGATATCAATTTTAAAACTAACATTTATTATGTTATATATTTTTGAAAATGTATTTTAAATATTTTTCATATTAAAAAAATAGTAAACAATACAAAATTATACAATAAAATAAAAATTAATAATTTAAAAAAATTATATTAATCAACATAAGTTTCTGTTTTGAATACTTAAAAAATTTTTTTATGATATAGATGAATTGTATGAAGATAATGTACACTTACGTAAATAATAAACCGATTTCACTAAGTTTAAGTAATTCATAAATTAACATGAAATAATTTCAGATGAACTTAAAATGGTTTATTTCATGAATTTTAACTCATAAATGATAATGTTTGTCCACCCGCGTTTATAATTAAAAAATAAATCTTATAGTGATTTTCTAAATTAGCAAAAACTTAGCTGTCTAAACATTTTAGTTTAAGCTATATTATTATTAATTTATTTATTTACATATTTACAATACAAATTTGTTTTGAAATATAATAAGAATAATTAGCTTCTAAGGTCTAATGTTGTAAAGCAGATAACATTTCATATCAAAAGATTTTTTCATATTTATTTATATTAGCATATATAATTTTATCATCAATCAATACATATACAATAACTGATATAAAATACTAATAAATTGAATAATTAATATATTTATAATTATAAACGACAATATGAATTACATAATAAATTGGTAAAATGATTGTTGATTATGTAAAAAGCTTTATCAAATACTTATTGTTTTATACAGAGTCAATAGTATTGTTTATACATTTCACACATATCATGACATTTTTTTTTAAATTTATGACAGTTGTAGTTTTCAGTATTGCAATAAAATCAAAAACGTCCTAATTAACAAAAATATTTTAATAACACGTTAAGTTCAGCGAACAAAGTGGGAAAATTTAATATTTTCTAATACTGACCCATTTTTTTTTTATATAGATTTATAAATAATCAATAATCCTCAATTGCATAATTTTATACAAAATAAATAAGTTCTTAGTTACGATAATTTCTTATCTAAGATTCATGCAAATTATATTAAGTAATTATCTGTTTTTATATTATTTTTAGATTTTTACTTTTTTATAGATAGTTTTGTATGTTTATTTTATCAGCCAATGTAAGGAATGAAATAGAATATAATAAGCTCCTGAGTGAATTAAAAGATTCATATTTTCAATTTAAATATTGTGCATACCTTTTACATTGGAAATATAATCAACAATTTAAATGAAATTGATCGAATCTTACTAATATTTTTTAAAGCGTAGAGATAAAATTTAAAAATTGATTGTTCTAGCTATAAAATTTAAAATTTGTAAACGAGGTAATTTATATTCATATATCGCTGTAACTTTGAATAAAAATATCAAAAACCATAAAAGGTAACATTTGTTTAAAATGTATAAACATATAATTTTAATCAAAGCGAAATTTTGTGAACTTTCTTTAATTTACCAGTTGAGGATATGGAGGGTTATAATATATCTTATAAAAATGTCTGAGTAATCTAACAAAAACACCTATTAGAAGTCAAGCTAATGACCATTGATATCGTCACGTTTTCATTTGCTGCTGTATATGGGTTTAACGACAAATGAATTTTCTCAAAAACCATTTTCAAATTATCGGTATTATATTGTTATTATTTTGCTCGGGGGCGTTAAATTATTTGTTGTTTTGTTGACCCAAGCGCCTTGTAGTCCAGAATTACTGCGGGAAAATAATATGAAGAAAAAATCACTCCGATTATATTTATTGTATTATGTATGTATGAAATATCAAAACGCATTATACAAGTAATATAGATACATATAGATAAATTGCATTGTAGACGACATCGATATTGTATTTCATTCAAACAAAAATAACCCATAAAATAGGTATATTTAAAATTGCAAATGTATGTGATATAATTATGTTAGAATCGTATCAAAATAATTAATTTTATAATAATAAAATAATATCAAATAATTTTTGGTAATATTTTAAAAACCAGAATGTTGTTAAACAAGTAGTATTGATTAAATACATTTTAAATTCTAAGCAGAGTGATGAATGTAATGGTCTAACATTATGTTTTGTTTGTAAAAATGCTTAGAATTCCAATTTTTAGGGAGGTGGGTATTTTTTACCGAATTGGATTTAGTTGGTACTTTGGGGGATCAAAAGTAGATAATTCCCAATACTTTTCATAATAATAGAAAAGAACAAAAAGCAGTTAAGGTATAATAAGTTATAATAAGCATAATAATCATAGAAACTTTAAATTTATTTCAAATACATTTTTCTCAACTATTTATTTTATCATTTTCCATGCATTTCTATTTACAAATATACTTTTTAAAATACATAATATTATTATGTAAGGTGAAATCTAGAACATTTTTTATTTTATTTACATTTTATGTAGCATTGTAGTGCATTGTAAAAAGTATAATATATGTTGAATTAGGAAATTTGCATCGGTAAATTGAGACTAAGGAAAAACAATTCAGACCTAGAAAGTTTTAAATGAGGTCCAGCTATTTCCACTTTGTCATTTTATTTCTGAATTTTATTTAACTAGTTTATTTATGATAATACATTTAAATAGTATAAATAGAAGTTTCCAGAAATTTTCTCTAAGAACCGTGAAATTGAACACTTTTTATGTTATTCAGTATTCAGTGCAATTTCAGATATGATTAGATTTAATCTACACAAGTGACTTGCCAATATGCCACTATGGAAACTACTAGAACAAGGATAATAATGTTTTTGACCTAGTAAATAGTATTTATTTATTTGAATAAATAATATATTTTCAAACTGGTTAATATAATTAACTTATTACTAAATAACGCAAATTATGGTTACGCCATTAAATTTGATAAAATTGCATACATTATGCATCAATGATAAATTAAATTTTTTATGTTGTAACAGCAATTTATTTTTCAGTATCTATTAGAATATATTCTACGATATGGCACATGTAACTATGATTTAAGCTTATTCAGTGAAAATTCAATGGAACGAGAATGAAATTAAAACTAATATGATATAATTCATGGATGATTTTGAATGTTTTTTGGATTATTTTAGGATTGTATGGAAAAATAAGGAACTTAACTATTTTCTGACTCAGACTATTCTAAGCTACTAACACGTTTCACAATGTAACTTCAGTATTTCATAATGCATATACATTGTATTAATATATTATTTACATCGTGTTTTTAATATTAAATGTCATGACATTTCTGTTTTCATACAACAATAAATAACAAAAAAAAAATAATACATTTTTAAAACCAACACGGTCGAACAAAAAAACGTACTAGAGTACCTATAACCTATAGACTATAATAATATTATTTCATATTTGTATTCAATGTATTCACGTGACTTTTATACAATTAAAAATTTAAACTTATGATCCTGATACTATGTTAAAGTGTAAAATATACTTAAATTATAAATAAAACCAATTATTTCACTTTAAAAATTTTAGCTATAGCAATAAAAACAAAACTAAATATTTACAAAAATAAAAATAAAATAATTACAATCTTTACCATCTTAAGGTAATCTAATTTCTATTTTTAATAACTGTTTTATTAGCAATGATTTATCAGTGCTTTCATCATCAGAGACACTTTCTAATGGTTATTAGTTGTTAAATATTAAATTGTATAATTTATACTATATTTTATAAATTATAAATATTTATAATATATGTTTTTAGTTAAAAATATAATATATAACTCATTCTATAAAAATAAAAATGTTGTTTGACATCCAGAAAGTATTTTGGAAAAAGTTCAATTTTATTACATAAATAAATTTAAATGTAATTATTTTTTTTTGCTCTTTGCTTATAAAATTAATTTAACTAACACTTTTAATATTATGATTTAAGCTTTACATTGTTATAACTTAATTTAGGTAATAGTTTGATTTTTAATTTAGGTAATAAATGTCACCATATATTTTGATATATTATTTTTTTTACAGTATGTTGTTAAAATGTTTATTGAAAATCAATATTTAAAAGTTAACGATTACACTAAATTAAGGTAATATCTAAATTCAAACTTTTTTTTATATATAAAGTATAACAAATCAAATAAGAAAGCTTTTTTCAAATCCGATTTTTTTCATTCACATAGTCATTCTGAACGATTTTCTTGCACTATAAAGCTGTCCTTTTTAGTTGTTTCACTTGAACGAACATTTGACCAACCGATAATGGTCATTTGTGATATTAGATTCTTACTCGCTTTAACAACTGATCAGCGAAATTGAACAAAAAGTTATAATTTACCGCCTTTACCGGTGTTGGACAATATATATGATGTACCTATTTCCGGTTTTAATAAAATGTATTTTAATTATTATATCTATTTCTATGGAAAATGTATCATGTAAACTTAAAATAGTGTAAGTCTAAAGATGTGTATAACATGTGGATACTTGTTATTAAAAATAAGTTTATTATGTATACATAATTTAAAAAAATTATAGTTTGTAGTTTTATTACTAAATATATTTTATAATATTATATAGAAAGAAAAGTTTAAAACTATGATAGATTATAATAGCAAAAAAATATGATTTTTTGATGGGTGCTAAAGATAAATAGAATGTTAAGAATTTTCAATTGAGTATACTAGGTACGTACAAATATTATGAAATAAGAATCATAGAAATATTTTAAAAAAACGAGAAACTCGTAAATAAATCAATAAGATATTTGATACATTTTGGCGTTCAATTTATAAGTGTCTTTAGTTTGATTAGCGAGGACAGTGAATTGAACTACTATAAAATAATAGTTCTAAAAATGTTTCTGAAAAATAAAATAGTATTTACACTAAAAACATAGTTTTCACATTTTAACAGTGCTACAAATTAAATATGCATTGTGTAAATAAATATGAAGTGAATTATCTATATTAATGAAAATGTTTCTATTGCCATATAAATTCTAAGCTCTTTTGTTTTAAACTTAAATTTAAATAATTAGCAAGGATTATAATTATCATACTATATCAGTTAGTAGAATTCTTATAACTGTGGGTTTCAGTTTAAAATGTGTTCTAGTATTATGATGTCGATTTCATTGTACAGTGAAATACGAGTATCATTTGTTTTTATCATTTTAAAAACTTTTAAATATTATGATCCTAATATATACATTATAAAAAATTTAAATGTTCTATTAATATTTAAAAAATACATACAAATATGTTTTCTATGCTAAAATACTTCCTGACTCTAAAAATATGCTTTTATATGTAAAATAATTTCCTCCTCTTTAAATTTTATGGCTTATGATCAGTACACATTTATTATCCGTGCTTTGGGTAGACATAGATAAATATAATTATATAACGTTTCAACAAAAGTGAAAATGTATGTTTATTTATGTTTGCTTAACATGTTATTGATTAATGTTGTGGTAATATGTTCGTATTTGGAAGTTAGGTTATATAAACTGAAATCAAAATTAACATTTTCGATAAATAAATTATAAAAATACATAAATTGATTATTATATATATATATATATATATATATATATAAAAAATGATTGAAATTTTTAGATTCCAAACAGAGTTACCTAGTAATGAATCATTGGTTATTTAGTGATATGTGCCTGTTTTTTTTTTTAAATCTGTTTTTGTCTTATTATTTATTGATATCGTAGTAGGTAATGTAAATGATTTATTAAAATAAAATATTACCTATAGGATATAGTATATTAATATTAATAGTGAAATGTACTACACTTCTAACTACCTACTCGTGGTAAAAATACAAAGTTAATGAAAATTAATGAATACCTAATGAATATTTTGAAATAAAATTTTTCAACTAAATCACAGCGTATTTTATACCAAAATTAAAGTATAACGAATAATTAAATATTATAATGGATATAAAAATTTAATATAATTATTATTTTAAATAAAAAATACCAAAGAATCAATTACGATTCTTTTATCCGTGTTTAACAAAATACACTTTAAGTTTTCCTACCGAATCAATATTCAAATTAAATTTTTCCATGACTTTTGTGTCACACAAAAAGTTTGTATTTGTTTCACAAATCGAATATAGCATAATACAGCTTATAGTGTGTGCGTGGGAAATATATGTACTTATTTAAAAACAAAACCCGGACCCGAAACATTACTAAAAGCATACTCGAGAAGACGTCACATACGCCACGACCAAAATTAACAATATGAATTTATATTTCAACAAAACATAGTACTGTCATTACTGAGTGCTTTTTAAAGCGAAGAACGATAATTGATAACTCCTTTAACAATTGCTATATTTGAAAATTGTAATAATATGTCACATGGGGGAATATATTTAATCCATATTAATTTGAAATCTTACTAAAATAGTGATGTCATTAGTTACTATACTTTAATATTTGATATGAAATAACAATAATAATTATACTTATGAATAATATTAATTGTAAAGTCGGCATAAAAAAAGTATATGAAAAAGTTAATTTAGTTAATTTTGGAATATTTTGGCTTATTGAAATCGCAGATATAAATGACTTACATTTAAAGCTTTGAAATAAATATAATTTTAAAAATGACAATGAAAAAAAATGTCATTAAAATTCTATAATATTATAGTTAAATTAATTACAGAGCATAACAGAATATAGCTATATGTATGAAATGATATTCAAATTAAATACAAAAATAAAATATTTTATACAACCACGTCTTTCTTGGTAACTATATTATTAATACAATTGTAGTAAAAACTTATATATATATATATATTAATTGTATTAGATGATATTATATTAGAACTTAAAATATATTCAATGTAATACATACGTATATATATATATAAATATATGTATGTATGAAGCTTGGCGTAATAAATAATTCTATAATTCTATAAGTCATTATATTTCAAAAGGTTATTTTAGAGAGTAGCATTACGATTTTCAACGTTTTTTTTAGTTTTTATATATTTTATAATTTTTTTTTCTATTATTTAAAATATTTTATTGTTATTTGGAAGGGATTTTAAACGTATTCAGTTAAAAGTTTGAAACAATACAAAAACAAAAAATGCGATAATAAATCCACATTGTATTTGAGTACTTAACAGTTAACGTTTATAGTATGCGTTTGTTATATTTTAACTTTATATAGAATACTCGCATTAAAATCCGTAGATTGGTGCTCTGTGATCAATTTAAATGGTAAAAGTGAAAAATGATGTGTTGAATTGACCCATCGAATTTAAGGTAGAGCTGAAGAGTAGATAACAATAACAAAATAATATCGTATCATGGGTATAGGTAAGTTTTAATAAATTCGTTAAAATCATTTTCACCTTAATTAATTACTTATTGTTTCTGGAAAATAAAAAATATATATTTATGAATGTAGACTATCAATAATCGTGAAAATAAATGGTTTACGTTTAAATGTCAAATTTATGAAGAATGTTTATTAATGAATTATAATTTTGTATTATTATTTTAAGTTTATTTTAATAAATACGATAAGTACTTTCATTAAATGAAAAGAATGTGGATAAAAAAAAAAATCGAAATTACTCCATCACAGGAAAAAAATCTAATTTTTATATTGACTGTGGTGGTTTCTTTTTTATTTTTTCCAGATAATTTAAGATAAAAAACTATATAAAATTTAATATTTTAATATTTTATTTATACTACGAAAAAAATATTTTTACAAATGTAATCATCGAAAAATGTTCAAATTAACTAATTCTCTTTTATTCTCGGATGCACACTGTGTTGAATAGGCGACAGTATTGATTAAAGAAACTAGAGATAAAATATCTTTTGACATTAATTAATTTAAACATTTCTAAATTATATTGTTCATTAAGAAACCGATCTAAAATAAATTTCAACAAATATCAAGATTGAAATACTCTTTTTTTTTAATAAATATAATATAATGTTTATAGAATTATTATTATAAAATATGTATTATTTCAACAAAATAAATTATTTTATTATTGGTGGGAGGAACAACCGCATCGGTCAATGCGGGTCGTTGATCGCTGTAAAATAATTAGATCATTGCAATCATAGGTACGCTGTATTTGGTATACATATCTAATTTATTATGTATCTCCGATAAGCTATGTTCTGCATTGTACATATGCATTTCACGTAAGAATCATATTTTATTTGAACGAAACACTACATATGCGGGCAATTACTCGAAGACTTCCCGCTGATCGCTATACTGTGTAAGCACTGAAGCAGGCATACTGTGATAAAAAATAAACGGGTTCCATATATATTAGTATATACCCAAATTAGTACTCGATATATTATATAAAAAATAATGTGTGCGTAGTATGTAGAATTATACGTAGGTAACTTGCAGGTGTACATATAATAATAATAATAATAATGATGATAGCGTTTTTCAAACAAACAATATAATGCAGAATAAACTATTTTTTATTAATATATTGGTAATGTATTGGATATACCATACAATAAACATTATTTATTAAAATATTATAAAAATTTTAAATATAATAGGTATAGTTAAATTGAAAATTAAAATTGAACAGTTAGTATGAGTTCTGCAGGCTAAATTGTAACCCAATTAATAACTTACACTTAAGTTATTTGATTTAAGTTAGTTGAAAAATTAAAATTTTGACAAAATTCGTCTAAACAGCTAAAAATGTACAAAATATTTTGTAGTTAATTCTTTTAAAAAGTGTATTATTGTTATCGAGATAAATTTTACATTCTCAAACTTACAAACAGCAAATGAAGGTGGCCCTGGAGGCAATGACATAGCACCGTTCCTATTCAGCGTGTTCATTAGTTACCTTCTTCCAAACAACAACACACTTGTAGGCACATTTGTCAATGACACAACTATTCTCGATATAGATACTGATCCTATTCAAGCAACTTAAAAGCTCCAAAACAACCTAGAAATGCTAGGTTGAATCACTTGGTTCAAAATCTATGTCAACCTCTTAAAATTAATCCAGAGCATCTTCACTTTGCGTCCAACCGAATTTTCTCATACCTACATTGACAACACCCAAATCCCTATTTTTAACCAAACAAAATATCTAGGTCATCTAGGATTTATCTTTCAAAAAACACCTCACCTGAAGTTTCCATTTAAAGGTTAAGTGCCCACTAATGACTTTACCTATTAAGACCCCTTTCATTCAAATCTCTTTCTAAAAACAAAACACGTGACATACACAGCACTTTTACGACTTATCTGATATTACGGTATAGAACTATATAAATCTCTCTTCTAAGCGCTCGAATACAAAAACTATACAGGTATTTCAATCAATATATTTAAGTCAAATAACTTCAGCATTCTGGTGCATCATAAATGACTACCTTCATAAAAAACTTGGCGTTCCAACCTTAACCACATCTGCAATTTTTACTTACAAAAAAAGTTCAAAAACCAGTCAAACTCATTTGTCAATAGTCTTGTCTCTAAACAAATTCCAAGTAATTTACCCAGATATCTAAAAAGGAACAGGTGTAGTATCCTAATCTCCGTTTAAAAATCTCATTTGAAGTGCCGCGACTAGACAACTTCCCCACTCTTGATTCATTTCCATACATATTTGTTACTTATTGTACATATCCTATTTATTTTGTACAGATTATAATTAACATATTTAAAAAACATATATATAATTATAATTTCACAATATATTATAAAAATACATGATATACACTTAGTATATAATAATTTAATAATTTGTCTTAAAAAGTAAACTTGAGTGGGAGACAAAAATTCTAATTTAAGTAAATATTTGTACGTATGTACCTATATAAGATTACAAATATTTTAGGTATTATATAATAAAAACCTAATACCTAATTAAATTAAATTAAATTTGAAAATTTAATAAAAAGCTGTTTATAAATTATTTTTGTTGAAATTAAAAAAAAAAGTTAATTTTAACAAAATTGGATATTCATACGTAATAAATAACGATTTCTTATCAAACGGTTTTATTATATTGTTGTAATCTGAAAAAAATAACCATTGCATAATTTTTAACAAATATATTTATTGCATTTTCTATGCGTGATATAATTTTCATTGAGCTACCTATTTACAAATTCGGTATTTTTTATTTTTATTTTAGTTATTTTTCTATTAGTATGGATAAAAAATGTTTCGTGAGGTATTTCAAGTTCTATATAAATAGTTCATATGTATTATAACTATATTTTATAGACATTTTAAGTTAAGTTTGGTCAAAATTAAATTAAATTAAACTAAACAAAGAATAAAGATTTTAGTTATTTTCTTAAAATTCAAAAATATTGTTTGTGGGTACTTGAAACTTTTGATGTATATTATTAAATTGTATATACACAGTGACATTTTAAAATGCATTGTTTTTAGCAAATAATATAAATACATACCTATATCATAAAATATATTTATATAGGCTCAAAATCGTTATTTGTATGTAATAATATTTTTTTATTGAATTCAAATTAACACATACAAACAACAACTTACCCCTCAAATAAACAGCGAAATCTAATTGATGCCTACTGGTTATACTATATATTATCAATGTGTCTGAGCTTAAGGTAACTTAAATGCCCCTCTTTTTTTGATGGGACTGCATCTCTAGCATACTATTGTCGAAAATTTTAGCTTAATGAATTCGTGGAAGGAATCATAAAATTCCTACTACATAAGTCTACTGTACGTATCCAGTCTCTACTTAATTATCCAATTATAGGAAAATAATAGTTTATGCGACGTGTACGGCCGTTGTGGTGTGTCGAAAAAAGTTATCATTGTCGCCATGTCGTATTCGGTCTTTGCGCAACATGATTATATTATAATTTATAATACTCATACAAAAACCATGCATTGTACACTTCGGGTATGCCGCGACGACTTACTACAATTTAAATCAAGTAATTGAATATTATCCTATTTTAATTATTCAACCCTGGTAGGATGCTCTGAATTTAATTATTACGGTTCCTATTCGCCGACCAACCGCGACGCCTGTATCCAGGCTCATTAGTACGAAATGGTAAACAAAAATTATACATCTAAGATATTAACATTATTGTGTCATATATATTATATATATAAATTATTACCCATGCTAAATACAGACACGTGTATAACACAGAGACGGGTTTTATCAGTCTCCGATATTAGGGGGAGTGAATTAAGATTTAAGTTTTTTACTAGTTGTATTTGATGTTCAAATCTAATAATATGAGATTAACAATTTGTAGGCCACAGTCGAGATTCATAGTCGATATATAGGTATATAAAAATATGTAAAATTATATATTAATATATTACTAATATATATATATATATTGACGCGAAAGGATGTTCATCAAATATAGAAAACAATCCAGGAAAAGCTTTAAAATCTTATCAGATTTAATTAGATTCTTCAACGACGATCGATAACTAGAGTTTTAGTTATATTTTATAAGAATTATAGTTATAGCATAATTGATACATCTATTAAAATACCTAGGGTTTGATGAAGAGTTCTGAACCTTCCCATATTATATTTATAAGTTATAATATAATGTTTATATCAATTTGATTTAAAGTTCTTTCTTTTTAGTTTTCTTAGAAAAACACTTACGAAATATAAAAACAATACTTTAAAATAAATGACACTTTTCTATCTAAAACCGTTTTTTTAATAGTAAACTTTAAACTAGAAAAGTTAATACTTTATCTCTTGAAAATTGAAACCAGTGTATATTTTATTCCATCTACGTTATTCATAATTCTGTGTATATCTAAAAGCAATAATCGTTTCAATATGTGTTTTTAGTATTTTCTACATTATTGTACATGTAATATATTATGTAGTTCTTACAGTTCTTAGCATGTTTTTCATTTGCTAATTGAATTTTACTAAATACTAAATATAACATAAATTATTATTAAGGATTTATTCTTAGGAATACATTTTTACGATTAAATACTAATTATTATTGCTGTGTCATACGATATAATAATAATAATAATATATAGACAGTGTATTGCAATAAATTTGTTTATTAACATTATGAATTGCGTTTATTAATATTATACATCCTAGAACAAAATGGTGTCAACGAAATAATTGAATACCCTAAGGATTAGAGATTCAACTCCGTTCCACCTAGTCACAATTGAGCAATGTAGACTTGAACATTACCTAAATTCAATATTAATTGCTAAGATTAATTTGGGTATTTAATTTTAAATGACATTCAGATTATAAAATTTAAAGGTATTCTATAGAATTGTACACTTTGATAGTTTTGTTGATAAATTAACTTAAGTTTATTTATTTTTATCATACTTTCAAAACATTATATGACTAAATTAATGTAATAATATTAAATACAAATAATATATGACCAATAAAAAAATAACAAGGTACATTATTTGTAAAAGTTTTAATTATAAATCTCTTCCTCTAGTAGTAAGGATGTGTTACAAGTAAATAACAGTTAATTTATTGATACCAATGAATCAAAATAAATTATTCAAAATTGTAAAAAAAAAAATGTAAAATATTCACCTTTTAAATAAATTTAGAAAGTATAAAAATTATTATTTTGCAGAATTTCGTACTTAGTTAACGTTATTGTACTATAATTATTATATTCAAATACAAGTTAGGACAAACTAAGTACTAACAATATAATATTATGTTAATATTGGAAAACACCCAAGTAATAAAAAATTAAATACGTACATACTAAAATATTGAAATCATTATATTACTTTAAAGTAGAAATTATATATGTTAAATAGTTAAAAAATATAAATATAACGCAAAAAATTATATTTTACAAAACATGTTTTACACCTTCACTAAAATAATATTAACTAACATATAGTCAATTAATTAGTATTGGTTTATCTGGTAAATAAAATAAATATTTATGGAGTGCCTTATAAGATATAAGTAATTGTTATATATATTTTTTAAATTTAATTTATATGAACAGACTATGATGTAACATACCTATTTTACTTGTTTTTTTCCGTGTAAAATTAAAGGAAAAAAACTAGAAAGTAAATGCTACTAATTCGTTTTATTTCTATAAAAACGCTACTGGTTGTATTTACTCTTAGTAAAATTCATGATAATAAAATATATTGATTTTAAATAATTTTTAGTTTAAAAGTTAAAGTAAAGTTAAAGTAAATGAAAAATATATAATATATATACGTATATATAATATATATAAACATCTATTTACTAAACGTAATTGGAGTTTTTTTTAAGCAAAGTATTCAACATTTTCAAAATTAAAATTATATAAACGATGTTTAGTACTTATGAGTGCTTGAAAATAGTGTTGACTTATTTTTTTTTGCGATTTCTCGGAATTTTGTTCAGTTAGTTTGGAAAAACTGAAGTGAAAAACGAAATATTACCTAAATTAAAATTACATTTTACATTTAAAAAAATGTTAAAACTTTTAGAGAACTTATTTTAATATAAATAACAGTCATGTCTAAATAAAACCATATGTACATTCCATATTCTATTCAAAGTCTGAAGTTTCAGTAAAGAATTCAATTATCACTTATTTTATTAAAATAAAAAATAAATAAATTGAACGTGACTGAACGTATAACATTTAATAAAATGATAATATGATGATGCATTTTAAATATATATTAAAAACAAACAATTGCGTCTAACATAACATTTGGGCGCTTACTTTATTTCTATGAATTTCGATGGAAATTTTCAAAATATATTAATTGGTTTGGTTTATTATATATTGTTCAATTAACTATTCTTATGTGGATTAATGTATTCATAATAAGCTAACTTAAAATAAAATAACACCATTCAAATAAAGTATATTAATGATATTTGATATTAAGTTGCTTATATTGTTAGAAGATGAAACCTTAAGTTTATTGAAAATACTCAAAAACAATCGAGTTTATTGTAGAATTGTATAAGTTTAACGTTTATTATTTGTATAAACAATTAAAAAAATAAATATCATAGTTTTATAATATTATATGACAGATTTATTGAGAAGCCCAAATAATTTTTAACCTTTTGGTAGGTCAACATAAAGTTTTCTGACAATAGGTTGAAAAATCATACATTTTAAACATTCAGTTTAGAAATGTTTTCTCGGAGTTTCTGAACAGTTTCGGAAATATCACTAAAAATGGATCCAGGTCTAATTTTTACTTTGTATGGTGCTTGTTTATAAAGTATAAACAAATCAAAAGTTTATTTGTTTTGAACTAAAACAAAAAATGTATATTTTAATAATTAAAAACAAATACATTACGAGAATATATTGATAAAAGCTATTGCATAAAAAAAAATGAATGTATAACTCTACTTACATAATATTATACTAATGCATAAGAATTATACTTTTTATAAACAATTAATATAGTATATTTAAACGATATCCAATATATTATACATAATTTAATTCAATCAATTACTTCACAAATAAATGAAACTAATTTTACCAATTGTATCTAAAAATAATATATAATATTTATTCCAATAAATACCTTGACTATTATATAAGATGTAGAAATAAATAAGAAAACACTGAGTTTAATATTGCTATTTTAATTCGTTATCGCTAATATTTTGTTAATTTGTTATTTTTTAGCGTTTCCAATTTTAAGAGCCTCAGCTGAATGTGTAACTAAAGGTTTGTCTTAGAAAATACTATTAATAATATTTGGGCATATTCTTCTATGAATTGTATAATGTTGGAAACTAAAATAACGAGTAATATAATATATATATTTTTAATATGGATGGTACTTAATTAATATCGTGTTCATAGGTGTTATGTTCTATGTTAAAATTTGATGTTTATTACTACAGTTTGTTGGAAATATTTATATGTAAATAATACTGTTTTCTCCTCAATAAAGATAATAAATTATTATTATGTATTAAAAACATTAATATTCATTCATTATCTTATTGCACTTATTGTACAACACTTAATAATTATTTAATCTTATAATAATTACAAAATAATAAAATAATTTAATTTGTTTTACAGGATTCAAATATGTGAATTATTTTTATTCCGATTGTATCAATTATTTACATAATCAATAATGCTATAAATAATTGTTTTTTTTTCTTCTAGTCACAATAGTCCAAGGAGATAAAATTGCCATGTTTAATATATTTAATATATTAAGCTTCTTTAAAGATCTTTAAAAATCTTGAAATCTCCAAACAATTTTTAAAATATATAATATCATGTATATAATGTATCCATTAATAACACACAATTATTAATACCATCCACATCCAAATTCTTAAAGATTTATATTCATTTTCTTACAAGTATTTAAGCAGGGGTGCGTGTAATTTGAGGTGGCGTTCGACCATATTTTTTTGTTAAGCGTCTTTTTTTGCTTATACAAAATAAAAAAAAAGTCTCATGAATGTTTTAAATCTTCTATTATGTCAGTACTATAAAACGGCTGGTCCCGATTTGCACGTATTACACACAGCAACCAATTCGTCTATTAGATTCACTGCATTGGTTAAATGGGGTCATTTAAAAATGTTATAAATAAATTTATAAAATGAATATTATATACTATTGTATAAAGAACGGTATCAGTATTTAGATATTTAATGGATTTACATTGACAAAAAAGCCTATAAACTACTGAAATCCAAGCCAAAAAAGACATCTGTGGTAAAATTCAGTTAAAACAGTAAAGAGAGAATCTGGCTGGTGATAGTGACGAATAAGAATTTAATGAGAAGCCATCATCAACAAAACAGATGATAAGACCACTTAGTTCTACGAAGAGGGATTCAGCATAAAGGAGATTTTGACGTATACATATACTGGTAAAGTGGTAACATAAAGCGTGCGAAGAAATGATTATGAAGTTGGGTGAATAAGGGAAAATCCAATCAACTCTGGATAGATTTTTATCAAAAACCAATTAGATACCTAGGTTATTTCAATATTTTCTATTTTATTTTTAATTAAACAAAATGCATTCTATTAAATAACCATACATGACTGTAGTATTTTACATTTTATTACATAATAGCTAAAATAATTTCATTAAACATTTTTTTTAAATAATGAAGTACACATATTATTTTATTTTATTTTTTGCGTCTTCTGCATTATTGACTCATTTGGTTAATACACATTGACTCGTAAATCAAAAAAGAGATGACCACTGTTTATATTATCTTATTTTTTTAACATATTTTTACTGTGATCAATCATTAATCAATTATAAAATCGATAACACTAGCAAGTAAATTATAAATATTATTCATAAAGAACAAATAATAAAAAATAGATAATTGCGAATTGCATAATGTTGTCACGTGTACTAAGCACACTATACTTATAACGATAATCAAAAATCACGAACCTATTAAATCCTAATCATTAAATCGTAATAATAGGAAATTACAATAATTTATATTTTTCATCAAATAAAAAGAAAAATGTTATTTAAAGTTGTATTACTAGTTATTACTAATTTCATAAAAATAAATTATAAATAATACAATGTCCAATGTCCAATGTTATCAAGTGTTGTAGTGGAACAGTAAGAACAGTAAAAGATATTATTTCATGTATAGAACCGTTGAAAATAATACTCCTATAACAATAAGGGTGTTTTTTTTAACGACTTATACTTTACTACTATAGCTGTAGTAATATATGTACATGAACTTTTGAAATTAGAGCTATAACAGTACCTATTCCAAAATGTGTTAAAACGGCTTGCCGACACTTTGACACCAACAATTAAAAAACTAAAATAACACACCTTTAAAATATTAGAGTTTTGAGTTTAAATTTATTTTGTCGTGAATTTTGTATCAAATTATATATTTAAAGTGTAAATGATGTATAACTATATAATAAAAATATGTAAAGTTTTATTACTCTTTTTAAGTGCTTATAAAATCAAAATTTGATAGTAAATCAAGCAATATTTTTTAAGTTTTTTGCAATATTCATACGACTACTTAAGATTTATGAAAATATCGTTTCTAAAGTGCCACCAGTGATCACTTTGGAACTCGACAATGGAGCCACATAAAACTTTTGAAACACTTAACCACTTAAGCTGACCAAAAAAGTATTTTTTGGATAAAAAAAAATGCATTATTTTAAAACAAATATATTCTTAGATAAGCCAAAAATAATATTATAATGAAAAAATAATTATGACGGTGTAAATTACTCGTTTAATTTAAAATGTTAACTGAATATTTATTTTATAGAACTAATTAAGAAATATAATATATTCATGCACGGGGAAATATAATTTTACTAATGTCTTATACCTACTAAAAATATTTTTTAGAGATAGCAAATATTGTTCGTCCAATAACATGTTTAAGAAATATACACATAAATATAATTTTATTAAAGGTAAAATAAAATATAATACCTTAATGGTTATTATTTGAATATAAATTACATAATACTTTAGTTTTTTTAATATTTTTATACTTTTTGTAATTTTCTATTTTTATAGTAAATTTATAATAGTACATTTTTTGTCAAAAATTTATATTGTTTTGAATAGTTTAAAAAATACATTTCTAGCAAACTATTATATTTTCAAAAATAACTGTAATAACTTGTCTAAAGTTATATTAATTTAAATAATATTACTCATCTTAGTACTAACTCAATTAAATTGCTCAGCATTCTCTTTGACGCTAATCTTTTATTAATTCTTTGTATTATTAAAATTAAGGCACTTTTTTCTATTCATAGCTGATCTACCTTTAATCTACCTCTCACCTTTTAATGTCTATTAACCTCTCTTGTTGGGCATCGTTTGGAATATGCTACAGTTATCTGGGACTCGAATAATAATTATATTACCAACCAAATTGAAGTTGTTTAAAACAAATTTCTTCATTTTATTAGTTTTTAATTTATCATTAAAATATCTTCTCATTTTATGTAATAACATCGTTATACCATCATAAAGTTATAGATTAACTAAAGTAGATCAAAGAAATTATTCGAAAATAACCTTTTTGAAAAAACAAAATTAATTTATAAAATAGAGTAACTTTAAAGGTAATAATTTTCATAGTATTTACATCCCATGTTACTCTCCAATTAAAAATCTTTTATTTATTAATGATTCCGTTAATAATTGTTTTAGTTTCTTAATTTTAAAAATCTTTATTATTCATTACTATTACTCTTCTATTTTTGCTGTTTATTTTGATATTAATTTTTGATTATTAAGTTACCATATAATTTCTTATTCATACCTGTATATTATATTGTAAATTTATATAATATTTTAATAAATTATATTATTATACATAGTTTGACTTATATTTATTACCAAATAAATAAATACATCTGGTAATAATAATCTAACTAACCTAATATAAAATTAATTGTTCTATGATTTTGCAATTTATTTGCAACTCACTTTAATACAAGTATTCCGAATTGATGATTTCTCTAAGAAAAACTTCTTACTACATCTAACCTCCAGATATTGGTGTCCTCAAACTCATTACCAATATTATTTTAAACTATTTGTAACTACGTATTTTTATATTATTTTATATTTGATACACCATACTACCTATTTGAAAAGCAAAAAATACAATTTTTTTATCGTATTTTACGATAAAAAGTCAAATATCATATTATTATCACAAAATGAAATGAATTAATTATTTTCTATTGTACAATATTATTGATGTATATATTATATACCAATATGGTTATGTTTAAAAATAACAACGTATAATAACATGTGGGACTGTTTTAAATGTTTAATCCCAGTTCAAAAACAAAATAAAAATACTTTTAAGAATACTGATTGATGTTTAAATGACTTAATAAAATTTTAAATTTATATATCATATTATGTATATAGTATGTGTAAATAAATTTATTCAATATAGCCTAAAATTAGTTTTAAAAAAATCCAAAGATTATGTATAAGCGTATAACTCATAAATGAACTATATTAAATATCTTCTAAATTTATCCAAATTAATGTTTATGTTATTACTATGTTATGTTTCAGCAGTAAACTCTCTCTGGTCATTTATTTTCTGCAGAGAATACATTGTCTGCGAACAAGCATTTGTAAGTATACTTGTTTTTTCTTAGCATAGTAAAAAGAATTTAACTTATTTTAAAAATATACAAATACATAATTCATTGCACCAAAAAGAAAAATCATATTACTTTGGTATAAAAATGGTTGCATCACGATAAGTAAATCAATTTTACTTGGGAAATTTCGATGGAGTTCTATACGATATGATGAATGTTTAATAATTTGTCAATTGGTTGATTTAATAATATATATCTAATGTTTACAAAAGTTTCAAATGTCAATCAGACTTCGTAATGCCAGTGTGCCACCTTCAGCTCTATACCTGCTTGAACACTTGTATTCACAAAATATATAATTAAAATTAAATTTTTAAAATCAAACAAATTGTAAACTCAATATATTTGCTGCTTTGTTCAGAATTTAAAACTATTAAACAACTTAATGGAAATAAAGTAAATGCGATAAAACTAAAATCAATTGAAGGGTAAAACTATACTGCGAGATTCGATAGCGACAAGTAAACGTTTTAGGCGTAACAATTGACCGGCGAAGATGAATGAGAACAATAATAATACACTATATGGATGAAAAGTATGGGCATGAAGTTCCAGAAAAAGCTGAACAAATATTGTTTTACAGATAATACCATTTTATTCAATTATACGATCGGGTTTAATGAAATGTGCCTAGGTTATTATTTTTGTTGTAAAGAATGATTTGGGATATTTTTCAAGTTATATGACTAACACGACTTCAAACACATAAAAATAAAACAATAGGTAAGGTTGGGTTTTATATTTTTCATGAATTTAAATATTCAAAATATTCTTAATATTTTATTTCTACACTACTTCTAAATGTATACTCATATGATATATACGTACACATACGTTTGATCAAAACGTAATTGCACCTAATACAGACCTACTTATGGCAATAAAATTGTAATCTGCAATGGGTAATAAATTACCTAAAAAAAAAAAAAATATATATATATATATATGCAAAGATATTATATTATTTTAGTGTTTCCTGCGAAAGAGCAATGGACGTTAAACAATATGTATGACGACAATTAAACTACATGACTGCGAATTCTACTGCAGTATTTTAGTATTTATATGTAGGTGCGTTTCGCCTAGTGGTTTTTGTATTATTACCGTACGCTTGTGGAATTTTTATGTTTTTCTAGACTCTATAGTCAAATGTTGCGGAAAGGCACTTAGTATATGTATGTTTGTACTTGTTAAAATTATGAAAGGTTCTGTAGTAATATTAAATAAAAACTCATGTTATTTGCCTCGTGTTTCGGCCACAAATTTTTCACGCAACAAAACATTCGAAATAAAATATGCTATAAACTGTACGTAGGATTTCCATTCCATGTCAAACGTGCCTTTCGTATTTACTGTTTTGGTGAGATAATATTACACTTTAAGTGTCTCTGTTTTGAATAATATGAATTAATTTTAAGAATTTACGCAAAATGATATGACGTTCAAATAATGATATCATCTCGTTTTAAGTTTAAATGTGCCAAAAACTATTTGTCAATGCTTATTGTAATCTATAATCTATAATTATTTAAACTAAATACATAACATATAGGTATAAGATAGAAATTATTTAATATTGAATACATTTAACTATCTGATACTTGTGATATGATCCTACTTCTTACGACTTACATTTTAAAAGCATTAATCAAGAAAGCACACCAGTATAATTTTCTTGTTCATCTTGCACATGTATATTATAGTAAAAATCTCTCCGTTTTCACGTATTGTATTGTAAAGTAATGTATTCTATAATAGCAGATGTTTATTATCAGTTATATTGTCTATGCTTTGTCAGAAATTTTTTTAATATTTATATTTTTTTTTAAATTATTAAATTGTATAAATAACTATAGTCTATAATATAATCAAACTATTATCAAAAATAAAATAACAAAAAAAACTTCTAAACAAAACACAGATAAAATACCTAGATATTCTTTTTAAATATTACAGGTAGTAGTAATCACAATGAGTGAAATACGAAAAGAAGTGTTTACAATCTACGGGTTTAAGACCAGGAGACACATGTTTACTGAACTGATATTTCAAATAAAAATACACACATTTCAATATAATATACCTACGTTTGTAAAATCTACAAAAGTAAATACATTATTTCAATTATTATGCAAACTAAATATTCAGATAAAAGTATTTATTTTAAATAAGATGATAAACTATATTTTTAGCAACAATAATTTTAAATATTCAGGCAAATTAATAGAATATTGGAATACTGGTTTAGATAGAATTTCTAAGTTTTTCACGGACCAATAATAATTAATATATCAGTCGTCTTCTTAAAACAAATATTTTACTTTCATTTAATCTCATATACTAAGTATTTATAATAAATAATAAATTTATTTGTAGTAGATGATTTATCAATTAATCGTAATGTATATTTATTAATTTATTTTAATTTTTTAATGAATTTAAAAAGCTAAATCTATCATCAGACATTTTTTCACTTTATAATTGTTTACATTTGTGAGTTGAAAATAGCGTTGAAAAAAATTTTCAGTCCATTTAATATTAATGTCGTTGAGTTACTTTAAAACTGTCTAATAGGAATATTTTAAAGATCACTTTATACAATGTAATAATTTATTACTTAAATATTATAATAGATTAAATTAAACACTACGCAATTTCAACTATTTTGATGAAAATTAATTAAAAACATTTTATACATCGTTTATATATATATTATAGGGTGTGTTAAAATGATATGTCGAATCATACAATTGTGCGGCGTGGAGAAATCGTCTGAATTATTAACGCAAAGCTCTGATTTCCTGAAACATATAAACCGGTAAACAATATGATGTTAACTGGACATAAATGCACAGTATAATATATATTGACGGAAACAAAACATAATTTATAAGCAATGCATTTGATTAGTGTAAATTTATATTGTACAATAAGTAATAACTAACAAATAATAGTGTATACCCCAAGAGAGTAAATAACGTAACCTGTGCCACGGCTTTCGAGTGACCTAGAAGTTATTATTATTTTATAATATTGTGTAGTGTTGCACTAATTCCCAAACGTCACATTGTACATTTATCATTTCTCTGTATGGCCACGAAACGTCGTTAATATATTGACACACCACTCGTACAAGCATGTTCAATGAAGTAGTAGTGTTTTACTATTTTAGTATTCACACGATCATACAACTTAGCTACCAAGTTTATAAAAAAATTTACGGATGCCAGAAAAAAAAATAGGTAACATTCAAAAATAAATTTTTTATTTCATAACTTTGGGCAACGCGCAAAACAATATTATATAACATTTTAAAATTAAAATTTAGATTTGTTCACATAATTACGTCATGATGCATATTATGATATTATCATTTTTTAAATACTATCTGTATTTTATTTATGTATATTTTTCAACAATGCATTTTTCAACTGAAGTAAAATTCAATAAATTTAATTCAATGACATTATTGTTGTATACAAAATTTCATAAATTAATTATATAATCATTATAGTTATCATATTATGACTGATTGAATTGTGAAAAACATTAAAATATATACCTAATAATTATTCAGTATAATATTTAAATGATGTATAATTTATTTTTATTGTGCATATAGAAAATATTTCTATTTAGTTTTATGAACTTTTACACATTTAAAATAACACTGAAAAAAACAACAAGTTACCAAAACTCTTTGGTCAACGAATACGTCCTGTCAGAATTCTTTTGATAACAATTTGTTGTCTGTATAACATTGCCTTAAAACATCATTTTCAGTTTCCACTATACATTTTATTACAATTGAATAGCATATAACATATTTTAGAAATAAAGGATGTCACTGTGATACGGAAGAAATGGGAAGCCACCGAATAAACATAAAGTCTTCTCTAATAAAAAATTCCATCCGTAAAATAGTCCCCCGTTCAGATCTCCTACTTCTCCTAGTGGGGACTATGAGAGAAGAAAAAAAATGTCTAAGAAGATAAACGTATAGTAACTTGAAAAGTAGAACAATATTATAATGTAGAAAGTTGAAAAATCTGAATTATAGAATTATAGAATAATACATACATCCTGACCTAGGAGAAGTAGGATTCGTGATAAAAAAACATCCTAGAAAAATAAAGAAAAAGTTTATATATAACATGGTTCTAGAATTATCCTAATGAAATTTTAGTCGAAACTGAAAGATAAAATAATAGTTTAAGTGTAGTGTATGCCGATAATAAACAGTAGTGAAGAAAAAATAGAATAAATTATTAGAAATTAATAAAAATTAATCGAAAAACGGAAGGAAGGAAAATCTAATATTTACGGATAGTTGGAATACGATGGTGGGAGAAGCAAAATATTTAGTAGGAAATTTTTTGATTTATCAAGTAAATAACTAAGAGGAAAGCAAACAGAATACGTAGATACATTTTATTACCTAAGAACTGACATCAACAGTCACGGAAACAATAAGAGTGGGATAGTAAAACCAAGCCAAAATAATTTTTAACGTTAAAAAATTGTTTACTTTAATTTAAATCATTTTCGAAATCAGAAAAAAATATTTTTATGACATATATATATTATACAGACTATAGCCCTACATGGGTATAAAACTTGAAAAATATTAGTAGAAGAACGAAGAAGATTAGAAACGGAAAGGAAAGCTATTATGGAAAAATATAGTAAGAAGGTTGAATGAGTGGATAACCAATACCCTAAAGGACTGTTAAAACTAATTATAAAAAGAAGAGTGGAAGGGAAAAATCGTAAAGGAAGGTCAAGAATGGAATACATTCAATAATCAGTACTAAGGACTAAGGACGCGGCTAAAACGTACAAATGAAAAAGATAGCAGAAGATGACTGGAAACTAATCTACAGATTGAAATCAGAGAGAGAGAGAGAGAGAGAGAGAATAATTAATTGAATATCTATATATTTTATTATAATCGTATAATTGAATTTTATTTAGTTGAAAACAGATTACTGACTATTAAATCTGTACATATTATATTTCAACATGACGTATTTTGGTATTCATAATTTTACAAGAGTTTTTCATTGCACCTACATATAGAGAAGTTATTGTAAAATACGTATTATTTATTTATTTACATTCCAAAATGTTCACAAGATAATAAGAATTCTTTGAAATTGAAAAAGGTGATGTATCTATTCTCTAAAGTCTAAAGTACAATACTATAATAAGTTAAAATACATTTCCTTTTGTATGATATTATTACACACAATTGCCTGTTAGTTTAAAACTGCTCTAGAACACTGACATAAATCATTTTTTAAGCCAATACAGCACTGCATATAATCTAAAACGCGTGCTGTGTATAATTTACTATATAATTTAACTTATTTTTAATACCGTTGTGTACGGATCGTTTTATCGATACTTAATGCTAATGTACATTCAAGAGGCAGAATTTGTCTTTTCGACGAAATCCACCCAAAGCTAAAATAAGTTATCAGATCTAAAACGTTAAACGACTTTGAAGCGTTTTACCCACTGGTGCACATTAATATTCGACCGTTTTGATTGTCTGTATTTATACACATAATCTTGCACAGTAATTAATTCCTAAACTTCTTGTGATTGTTAAAATCGAATTAAACAATTATTCAACAAATCAGATTGCAAATCGTTTAACTGCAGTATCTACCTTCATACTCTATACGCTGATAAATTATAATAAATAAATTGTATTTAGTAAATAGCTAATTAGGAATAGTAGAGTATAATATTATTCATATTATTGTACGGTTGGACATTCCAATTTTCCCTCTCGGTACAAATTAATTAATTGATCGATTAAATATCTGAAAATGGTTAAAAGTTAAACACAATGATAGTACCTATAATGTTCTAAATTTAAAATATTTTCTCTTTAATTTCCAGAATTTATAAAAATAAATTATTAAGATACATAATATTAGTGTAATAAAAATAATATTTAACGATTTTTTATCTTCATATTTTATCGGTTTTTGTACAAAAAACATCACTGATAAATGTGTTTTTTTTTTACGTACAATTGCAAAGTGACAGACTCAATACAAAATTATTTTATTTTTTTTCCAAAGTAATAACCCAACTACTACAACAATACGGGAAACATAATGTATATGCCTGTTCATTATACACTGAGTGTACATACCCCACGGGAGATTTACGACGTGTAGTTCGGTGATTCGTTAATGGACTTCCCATAAACCCTATACTTATAATAAGGAACTCTAGTTCTTGATTCTTCCCGTTCGAGAAATTTACGGTGATGTTTCAGGAGTAGTGATTTTTATTTTTAAGAAGATTTCATTAGTCTTGTAATTCTGATAAACGTTTAATATCCACTCGTTATGTTAATTAAATTATATAAATATTATAACAATTTAAAATCACTGAAGTGTTATAATAGCCCATACAAAAACATACGATCCCGTGGAATATGATCTTATGGTTAATAAAAAAAAAATACTACCCACGTTCTATTAATTTAGTTTGTTGACAAAGGTATACTAAACTAATTCTTATACATCACCTGCGCAGTTTGAATTTAAATTTAATAAAAATTAAAATATTATATAAATCTGTTTTAATACATTTAAGCAAATTACTGAAAATATAATTTAATATCAAAGATTTTTTTAAATTGAATTTCTGAAAAAAATTTAATTAAAAAAAAAAAGTTTTTAACGGATATACATATTAATATAGTGCTGAAGGACATTCGTTTCAATTCGTTCACCTCGGTCAAGGATAGTGGCGACACACTTATAATATTGTATTTTTAACTTTAAGGGAGGATATTAATAATGGATAGCTATATTTAAAAACTATACTGGACCTTTTGTAGTAGCCAATAGTGGTACAGTATTCAGTATACAAACTAACTGCTCATAAATATATATATACCTACATTTTTTTTGATTCATAATCGTCATTTGAAATTTAATTTATCATTTCACGAGTTAGATACAAGTAAATAGATTAAATTCATAAAAGTGTATTTAATAAATATAATTTGCATAGAAGAATAGTATAATACAATATATTATTTCAATAACGAACGCTTCTAGATTCTAAACGGAGCGAAAAAGGTATTGATTTTATAAAGATATGTGATAATTATTTTGTTCCCTTTTGCTATAATTTTTTTAGGTGGTAAAAGTTACGAAAATTTGCAAATTATTTTTTCAATTAAAAATGTAAAAATAATCAATTCTTATAGCTAAGGATACTAAATATAATACAAGTTTTCTGACAAGTAGTTCATAGTGTTACCAACATATCTTTAAAATATATATAAATGTATCAGACAAAACTAGATATTATACGATGAAAAACTGGTTAAATTATTTCGTTGTAATTTAAAATATTATTCATGATGGAAACTTGCAACTTTTAACGTATATTATTATATTCACACCATGAAATTTTCGAATGCAATGTTTTCGGAAAATTTAATTCAACCTACCACATTACTTATAGCAAAATAAATTAACTCAATATCATAAAATAAACTTATAAACATAGAATGACAAACCGTTTTTACTCAGATTTTTTATATGCAAAGATTTATCGTTGAATTTAAATTTAACACATATATTACAGTTTACTTATTCCTCGATGACGAGGCACACTCATTGGCACCTACTGTATAGAATAACGATTGTCTTCTTCCCCTTTTTATTTTTCAGTTACCTTGTTGATTGTTTTTTACCACCCATAACTCAGTATAATACATCATATAAATTATAGATATTATAACGTATCCTAACCACTCCGTATCATCACCTAGCTAGAGAGTCGTCCATCGATATTTGCATAAAAATCAAATTTAAGCATGGCAAAAGTTTACGTTAAAATATAAACCTGCCGATACTCTGAAATGTGAATTGATTTTATTGACTGTGATGGGATTTTGATTGATTTCGGTAGCTAAGCGTTATTTATATATACGCGCAAGTGTGTATGGCGTATGCATGTATGGGCGGTGGATTTACGTATTTGTATGCAAAATGACAGTGTACCTCATTAATAATAATAATAATAATATTTCTCGGTAAAATGAAATCTCTCGAGTCTCGATTGGCCAAATGGCGTGCTATTGTACTTTTCCCTTGTCGTGTACAACACAACTGACCAAATCGAATTACCGATCACTTGTCCATAGTCGTCCACCTACAACGGGACAACCGGGAGAACATTTAATGATTTATGAGACATTTGAATTCGACAGTCAGTAATTAAATCAATTTGCCATTTTGTGGGGTACATTTTTCATAATAAACGTGTCATATTATTGTATTTTTAAGAAACTTTTTTTGAACAAGCCGATTAAATGTTTACATTTATGATTTATATTTGTGACTTGGTAATACCACAATTCTGCCTAAGCTACTTTTATACTTCAATAATTGTCATACAAATTGAACACTGTGTTGACATTATGTATGCCAATCAAACAAAATTCAAACATATTTAATAATAATAATATAATATACATATTATATATATAACACACATTACTATTAATTAAGCGTACACACTCTTAAGTTAGGTCATAAGACCAAAATTAACAAATACCAATTAACTATAAGTATTGACTATTTTTACATTGAATGAGTATCTACAGATAGTTACAATTTATACCAATGAATTTAATATGTAACTATTATTATTGGTATAAGTTTAGTTGTTAAATTTATCTGTCTGGTATATAAAATATAAAAAACACTTTAATTATAAATATTCAAGCGTATCTTTTTTGTCAAAATTCATAGTTTTTTTAATTGCGTTAAAAAATGGCGAACATAAACTAAAAGTAAATACTTTTTATTAGTTGTGGACAATTTTTCAACTTTCGCAGTTATGGAGTTTATTTTTTTGTTCTATGGCTTTAATCTAATTTTATAAAACTCAAGTTGGATTAAATAATATTATTTTGTTAAAAAGATTTATTTTAACTTCAGTAAAATGTACTTAAATAGAAAATGTACCTTTAAAGATTATTTTCGTCATATATAAAAAAAAAAAAATCGTTTATTTGGTGAATTTAAATGTTTTATTTTTTGTTTTTTTCCGCTTTATAAATATAGAAATTAATACTTGAAAAACACGAATATACTTTTATGGGAATATAAAGTATACTAAAGAAAATTATATTAGTTTTTACTCAAACAAACTATATTTCCTCGACAACACAATTGTATTAAGTATGATTTAGTTACGTAAGTTACGTTATTATTACGAAATATTAACGAGTAATGACTAATGTTTCTATATGAATTTCACCAAAAGTCGCTTTGCTATATAGCAGATTTTAAGTATAGGTCACTGCAATGGATGTTTTAAATGTATAAAAAAAAAACTTAAAAAAGTCGAAAATTTCAATTGTCTATAAGTAGCTTAAAAATGATCAAAATATTTTTAAAATTTAATCTTAAATAGATATCCATAATATAAACATTTTGTGGAAATTTTAAGTATTTACAACGATTCGTTTTTGAATTACAGCAAAATCAAAAAATCAATTTTGTCAAAAAGTGGTTATGTGTAAAAATTCCCGTTTTTCTATTATTTTTTCATAGTTTTTCCCGACGCTTTTGAAAACTACTGGACAATTTTTACTTTTGACCCCCCCCTCCCCAAATACCAGTAAGATGAATTTTCCTTTTCAAAGAGGGGCTGAAGTCAAAAATCGAAGCATTATTACTACTCAAAAACGTGATGACAAACACAAAAAAAAACACACACATTATTGTAATTCAACACATTCATTACTCCGATCAAAATCTAAAAGTTGTGACTATTCTTGATATTTTTTAATAGTGGTGATAATGACTTGAGGAATACTTGTATTAAATTGTCAAACTTCTAATAATTAAAAATAATCGACAATGTAATCACATACAAACCAAAAAAAAAAATTTAACAAAATTACAAAATATTTAAAAACTATAATATTATGTCTCACACATCTATCCCTTGTTAAAAAATGGTATAATGAGTGAGGAGTGAAAATAAATGAGTCTAAATCTATACACTGCACCTTTACTCTTATGATAAGAATTTTCCTCCTATCACCCTAAATGAGCAAACTTTGCAACTGTGCAATGCATTCGCTACCTACCATTATCATTGATCAACGGCTTACGTGGTCTTCTCATCATCGCAACAAACTTCTATTTATAAACGATCGATTTCGTCTTCTTCGCTCTCTCCTAACCTCTAGCCACATCAAATTACCAAAAAAATAACTTATATAACTCTATCTTAATCCAACGTGAACGTACGGAATTCAATTATGGGTCTTTGTAAAAATTTCAAACATCGATATTATTCACTATTTTTAATCCAAACCCTCCAAGCTATAATTAAAATACCCTTTTACGCTTTCAACCAGTCCTTAAATAATGGTCTTGCCATCTCGTTCGTCCACGATGTAACATTAACTTTTTACAGACGATTCAACTTAAATGTTCAAAACCACACAAATCTTTTAATCAAAAGTCTTAAAGCAAATAAATCCGATAATCCCAGAAAGAGACTAAAAAAGCTGTGGTGTCAGGACCTATTAACCTAACTATCCTAACTAATGCCCAAATTGTATTTATAATATCGGAAACGTAAAAATGTATAAAAATAAGTGACTAAGTGCTTTCACTAAGTCCTGCCATTCAAGCTATAAATCGTTCATCAGTATTACTTATTGTTCTATCTGTAACAGATTAAAATATGAAAAAAAATAATACACAATATTATGTCAATCTGATATGAATATTCGAAGAAAATTTTAAGTCTCTATTCATGTCTGAATTTCAACAAAAAGTAAAATCGATTTTGTCTAAGTTCTGAGTTGAAATTCCTGTTTTCTCCGATTATTTTGAAAAGTACAGATTTATATTTTTAATCGTTCTATAGAACTTTCTACATCCAATTATCAACCTCTCTTAAAGTTAAAAATTGAAGCATTTTTATTACTTCTATAAGTGTAATGTCAGATACAGATAATAAACACGTACATACAAGTACACATTATTGTAAAATCAATACATTCATCGCTTTACTTAAAACATAAAATACTTAGTATCTCACGAAAAATCACAATATTTGACTCGATATTTCTAAAAATTATTATTTTTTTTTTTAAATAGTATGGTTTTTAATTTTTATAAAGATACAATAATGATAATATGAATACAAATAAAAAATTATAAAAACTTCAAAAACAGAACTCGTAGTGAATTATGCAATAGGTTACAATATAACTAGTTTTATTATAGTATTACCTATTTTAATTTAATAAGCACACTATTATAATATGTGTTATGCAGCAAAAAAATAAATATTATTGAAAATATCAATTACAATTACAAGTTTTAATCAATTCAAAATATCTGAGAAAAAATATATTTGATTGACTTTATGCACCACTTCTCCTATGATCTGACATGGTATAAATCTAAAAAGTATACATGTTTACGGCTATTAAAAGTTTAACATTAATAACACTGTAGAGTGAAGATGTACTTATAATGTAATTGAAATAGTTGGTATAGATTTGTTTTTATTCTGTTTGTCGACAAAATTATCAACTTATTGAACCTATCTGTTTCTTCAATTTGTCATTATATTTTGTTGTTCTTATTATATAATTTATTAATATTTAATGCATAACAAATTAAATGCCAAATTAAATAGTTATATTGATTTTTTATTTAAAAGATATACATTCAACATTGTATATCTAAGTCACTAAAATGATATTTTAAAAAACCTGATAATATTAACTTGGTATTTATATAAAAGCAAGAAAAAATGGTATGCTTTATTAAATTTAAAAGCAATGATAATTGATAAAACAACGCACTCGAAAAACGATTTTGAACGAAAATTGGTTCAAATTACGCTCGCTCAAATAATTTCTTAATGTCATTAATACTTATCTGTAATTTATTTTTCTTATGGTCAGGAAAACTACAGAGAAAGTAAAAAAAAAATACTTTTTCAAACTACCGCCTAGATTCAATTTTCACTCGATTAACAATGATACATTATTAATACTTATAACTTTTGGATCACTTCTTTTGACGAAAAAAGTGTTAAGAAAAAGATATAAAATGCAAAAAAGTATAAAGTTAAAGAAAAAAAAGCTTTATTTATAAAATTAACAAATCAAATTAAATATTTCAGGTTAGGTTAGAAAAAAAAAAATACCTACATTGTGTAACTTTCAATAAAACTAGCATAGACTATTATTGGATGTATTCAAAATAACGTAGTTTGTTTAGACATTTTTTTAAAAACACTTCAATATTCAAAAACGTCAGTAATATTTACATGTTGTGTTGTTGTAAACAAATGTAATTATAACATGTTCCGTCCTTAAAAATAACATTATAATATTAGCACATCACTAAAACTATAATTATTTATAATCTACATTATTTGATGAATACATATTTTAACGAAAGATTATTATTACTAATTTCAAACATAGTGAACACAAAATTGTACCAAACATTACTTATTTGGTTTATTTACTTAATGTTTAATGTTTTTTATTTTGATTATTAGTTCAAAAAAGCGTAAAATCCTACATACAATAAATAATTGTTTGTAATAAATACTTAAGCAACTATTTCATAGATTCTTTAAAGTAGGTTAATAAAACCAAAAATAATATAATTTGTAAGATTAAATTTAATAATTAATTACCTAATCTTGTTATATGAAAATAAAATATACATTAGGTATACTAACTTATATATATATATATATATATATATATATATATTAGTCAACAATTCAAATATTGAATTAAGCAAATTCAATTGCCTAATGTCCAAACAAAGTTATGTTTTGTTAACTTGTTTTTTTTTATAGTATGGTCATCGGAAATAGGTGAGTGCTATGACAGTGTTAACCTATTTTTTTTTTTTTTTATATATTCGAAGTCAAGCATAAAATATGTTTGTTTTTTGGTACAAACATTTTTCTTTATAACAAAAAAGTAAACACGAGAAATTTTTGAAGTTGATAATATATAATGTGAATTGTATAAGAAAGTAAGAATTTTCTTTAAATGAAAAGAAAATACTAGTTGATTGGTAGTTGGTATGGCTAAAATATTTGATTATTAAAAAAAAAAACCAAAATATAATATATGACTTTTTTATAAAAAATACATTTTAATATTAATATTACCGTAGAAATTAAAAAAAAACATAAATAGACAAGTACCATTGAAGTGTATGTTAGAATGTTAGATGTTAAGTAGGTCACTATTTTGGGTATATTAAATTTAAATTCAGCAAAGACCGTCTCTCAGCCTTCATTACTAAGTTTATTTTGTGATACCTATGTTTTTATGATATAGTTATTAAAGTAATTTGTTTAATTTTTAAGTATATTTTTTTATTTTTTGAAATTTAATAAAATATCAAAAATTGTTCAAGGAGAAATAATAATTTTACAATTAAATATCGATTATCGCATTGATTATAATATTATATTGTATATATTATAATCAATGAATGCCGTAAAAATTTGAATTTCAAATATTATAAAATATTGATTTGGCTTTTCAGTAGTTTTTTTTTTCATTTACAAGTTTAAAAAAAGCTACGTATTATGAATCCTGTATTAAATTTTCAAATATTTAATACAAAAATAAAATTCTCATGTATTTCTAACTAGAAAATAATTTACTAATCTTCGTGATTTTTATAATTTTTGTTAGAATTCTAACTCTTTAAAGAACGTCTATAAATAAATATGTTGAATATATAGAGTCCCGCGATATTTTTGAATTGAGAAATTATCAAATTATTATTTTACATTCAGTTTTTTAAGCATTTCTTCCAAGCCAATAATTTTTAATCGACATTTATAAAAATTAAATAAAAATTTCTTATGTCTGCTCAAGAATAGTATAAATATTTTTAAAATGTTATTGTAAATAGAAAATGATTTTGTGAAAATTCAAGTATTTATAGTTATTCAATTTTGAGTTATACTAAAAAAAGAATAAAATAAATTTTGTCAAAAATTGAATTTTTGTAAAATTTCCCGTTTTTTTTTTTTTTTTGTTTTTAGAAATTATAAAAAAAAATATTGTTATTTAATTTTCTATTTATATCTATACCTCATTTTTGAAAATCGAAATATTTTATCGACTACTATTATCGTGGATGCATACACATTCATAAAAATACACTACATTCTAATATCAATACATTTTCATCGCTCCGCTCAGAATCTAAAATATTGCATTTGATATTAATATTTAAAGTAAAAGCCTGGATGTGACTTAGCATCACAAAGATTTAATAATTTCACATAGTTTAGTGTAATATTAACACCGTCGGATGACATGTGATTAGTTAATTACCTTGTAAGTTGAATTACACTTAATTTTCGTATTATTTCTAAATCGTATATATATTACAATATCAATATTCATATGACATAAAGTGTAAAGATCAATTTGGATTAAAAACAAAGTGAAGGATAAAAGTTGAAAACAAATTAAACGATAGAGTTAATTTAAAAATGTAATTTGTTCGCTTTTATAACCAATTGTTGTAATTAATAATTTCGTAAAATTTGAAATATTACAAAATACAAGCAAGAGTTAAAATTTGCATTTTTCGAGTCGTTTATGAAATAGTCAACGCGTTTTGCCAACTTAAATACTAAGACTTACACTATGTAGATGCATTGCACATTTGTCTTCATGGCTGAATTCCCATGTTGATACTTCCGTTGCACTGTTAAGACTGAATAGATTCTTTTTATCTCCTTGGTCTTAAGTTGTATAACTGTATAAGATATATTACGGGTACGTGCATTCCACTGCTATCTTCCACTACGACTTAGTATTCTGACGTTATTTGTTATTTTTATGTTTCTGCCGATCACCTCTGTGGGATTAATCTAATAATTGCGTTCATAGTCCGTAGGGTTTTATAAGTCTATTATAATTTATTTGAATCCATAAACTCTTAACAAATTAATGCAATCATCCAGCAAATAACTTTTGATTGTATTCTTATCATATTATGTTATCTTCGCATGCATCGTCTACGTTCATACGTTGTTTGAGTTGATAAAAAAAGTGCACACATTAATATTAAATATTATATAATACAAATTTTTTCATCTTTTCGTGTACAACTTCTATAATAATAAATTATAGCTTGTAACTTCGATAAATGTTCATCAATTAAGGTACTCATTCACGGTAAATTAATTACACTATTTTTTTGCTTTGTTAATCTCGTTAGAAAGTAATTTAACACATTTTACAAAGCATGCCAATTATAGCGTAAATATAGAAACATCAGCAGATTTAAATAAAAAGTTATATCTTATTTGTTCATGGTAAATGTTTTTTTTTTTCAACAATTTACTTCAGTGATGTGATATTTTATATAATTATGTATTACGGTATATACCCGTAAATACTAAAATATGTTTGACTTATTTTATCTGTGAACGGAAATAGTTCGTTGTTTGTGAAATAAACAGCAATGATCGTAGGTCATAGTAGCAAACTTAAATTTTATCAAATAGCTGTAGCCGTAGTATTGACATACATCATGATAAGAGTACCATAATTAGTATTTTTAATACATAGTTTTCTCCAAAAACTATTCTCCAAACCATATTGGGTCCAACAAATGTCCTTGTAACCAATTGTAACTAATATGTAAAACTTACTTATACTTTAATTTTATGTGCGATACTTTATTGAATGTCGACATAATTAGAAAAATGAATAGGTACCAATTATATAGCAAATCAAATCTAATGGCAATCACGCAATGACCACGTGTTAAAAAAATGTCATGCAACTTAAAGGTTTATATACTATTAAGACCTAACCTAACCAAGTCCTAATAACATGTACTTTAGTGAACGTATACATGCGAAAACTGACGTTCCGGTGGCGATATCGAAAAGCATAGTATTATTTTAATTACATGAATTATCGAAGTTCGACCTTCTTATTTGCTCTGGATGTGTTTATATTTTTACGGCTAAGTTATAATTTATAGGTACTTTATAATAAAGTTATTACACTTTGCGTGGTCATTATTTTGTATGAACAATAGAGTAGTCATACTATAAGCTTTTCCCGAACGATTTCAACTCAACTAAAAATCTTTTTCCACATTGTGCGTGGCCGGTCTTTGTATACGCTGCTCTCGTCGTTATTGATGACGACGTTCAATTCTTCATACATACGAGTATATGCCCATTTTATTTTAACACAAACACTATGCTTATAGTACGACATAAATTTCCCACGATAGTTGCACGGACCATTTGACGGGTAATGTACTGCCGTCACGACTAAGTCCTAAAAATACGCTGTAAGTTGAGCGTTCTTAAGGCAATTATTTTCCTTTGTTGACCAACCGTCAAGCGGACGATTAGCGTGAAATACCCATTTTAATAAAAAAAAAAAAAAATTACAATTTTTTCCCATTTCAATTCCTATTCTTATCTCGAGACTCGAGAAAGCAATTAAATTACGTGACGTACAACAATGGTTGACGGGAAACAATCGAATAGCTAGGTAGTTTTTTTTTTAATAAAAAAAAAAAATTGTAAATATTACGTTTTTCCATAACATCATGGGTTGAAATATAAATATGAACAGTAAAAAAATGAGCATTTTACTTTTTATGAAGTAAGTTTATATTTTCTCTGAGGTTTTTATTATCCGTTCGTAGAGCTATTAAGCAATCTCACGGAGTTTTTTAAAAAAAAAAAACACATTTATTGCTGATATGAATCGTTTTTTATGTACTACTATTTAATGAACTGAAATAAGTCTTTTTAGTCCGTTTTTTTTTTTTACTGTTCGTATACAATTTTTAACACCATTTTAGATAATCGTCGAAACTGCATTATGTACTTATGTAAAAACAAACATTTTACCAATATTTATAGCATTATTAATTGTATTTATTGTAATACCTATACAAGACATATTTTATTGAAGACAAGCAGTTTTAGTTTGTTTTTGAACCATTCTATCTCAATTATTTTTTATCAAGTATTCCATTTACATTTTATATTAATAGCGGTTTTATTAAAAAAAAACCTATCTTAATAAAAAAAACAATATTATGCATCTTTAAAAAAATTTAAGTTCTAGAACAATCAAACTTAATAAAAACTACATCTTAAAATAAATAAAATATAATGGTTTTTTTGCAAATCAAAAATATTTATCCCCTCTCGCAACTTATAACTTTCCTCGTTACTTAAACCATCATTTATGATAAATTATGACTTACAGAGACCAAAATACATCACTGTCATTACTCTCTTTAGTCTTTGAGCACACTCAGTACTCACTTCAACATAAACAAGAATATTAAGTATTAAAATTGTATTTAAAGTAATTACTAATTGATATTGGCATATGGCTCTTGTGTATATCTTATAAATTATAATTTATCACACAATTACGCCAAAAAGATGATTAATTATAGATGTACTAAGTATCCACACAGGGATAATTGAGTATTCAAAAGAAAAATTATTTCCTAAACACGGCTTTTTTTTAATCGTTCCTCAGTGTTCAACACATTAGACATTTTTAAAGTGTTCATATGACTATTAATTATATATATATATATATATATAATGTTATATTTATTATTAAAATCAATATTTCCATAAATAATTTCATAGTATAATATATTTTTCATATCAACTCTCATATTGATAACATTGTCTATGCGTAATGACATTATTAAGCTTGGGTGGTAAATAAGATAGACTCTAAAAGTTATATAACTTCTTGTTTTATTCTTTAATATATTGTCCCATAGTTTGGTTTTATTTCTGGATAACAACAGTATATATTTTACTCAAAAATAAATGGACGATCTGATAATTTTTACTAGAAGATATTCATGACTCGTGAAATATCTTAGATACTATGTTGTTTCACCGTGCTTGTCCTCGTCAAGTTAAAGGATAAATATAAAATATATAATAAAATAAGTGTTTGAAAATGAAATATAAAATTTTGAAATATTTCAGTATTTTAACAAAATTTGTTTTTATTTTTTAAATACGTTTTATTTTTACAAACATTTGTCATTTTATTTATAAATGTAAAATTTACCAACAACTTATAAGGAATTATATATGATTAAAGCTAAAACTTATAGACTATATATTATTATTAGTTAATAAATACTTATCATCAATATTTATATTAAAAAAAATGCAATGTTTCCCGTCTTTGTGAAATATTTCAGACTTCAAACATTAAATATAATATTAATTATTTAATACTTATTGCTTATTATAATTTTGATTATATTATATATTTTATAACTTATAAAATCATGTATAATAAATTAATAAAATATGAATCTTGATTAAAAGGAAAACAAATTCAATGATAAACTAAACCTATTTCCAAAATGCCATTATATCATTATTATTAATTATAATCAGGGCTCGGAATTCTAGAAAATTCATATTTTTCTTAGTTCGTCCTAAAACATCCAAAGTAAGATACAAATATGTTTCACACTTTTCTGATATTATACACGAAATTTTATTTTTCTATTTTTTGCATATTTACGGATTTTACTGCTATTTTGCTAATTTAGAATTATATATGCTGTTTATGGGCATATTTTTAAAAACTAAATTTAGTTAACCTACCAAACAGCCGCCTACGAATATTAGTTTTATTATCGTGCTGCAGTTGTATTTCTGTCAATATCTACCATCATATTCCATGAAAAACATTAAAAATCTGTAAAATTAAATATATCTTAAATTTCATGTTTAAAAAAATTTGTTGAAAATTTTATTTTGCATATTTTCCAATTTTAGTGCTATTTATAGCGATGATATTAATGTTTTTATATGCATATTTAAGCGCTAAAAATTAATTTTTTTAGTCCTTTAACTTCCGAGCCCTGATTATAATATATGTCTTTAATAATATATTTTTAATTAAAAAAAATACATGTAATTTTAAACTAAAAATCAATTTGATAGAAAAAGAAACATTTAAGAGATTGGGTAGGTACGTTAAATTATTTTTCTTAGGCGGATAAATAACATAGCTATACATTTTTCATGCTGACAAGTTAGATAATTTAAATTCACTAATAAATCACGATGATTGTAGTTTGGTCTTAATTAAACGTTTAAAAATATAATTTTATGTTAATATATTTTAATTATGATTCATAAATAAAATATTCACAATGAAAAAACCTTAAACTTGAGTGTCTCGTAATACTCGTATTCTGATATATATTAAAAAATAATTAGGTACTTTTAGAACTCAAATCATCAAAATATTTAATATTAAAATTACAAAACTCTTTAGAATCATATGTTATGTAACGTTCGTAAACTGCGCATTGCGTAATGCAATATTATTATTATTTAGGACTTTTATGGAAATAATTATTAATTTTATTTCTAAAGCTTTTATACATTATTCTAAGAAAAAAATATAAAGGCAAAAGAAAACATTTTTCTATCCTTTATTAATATATAATAGGTATTACATATTTACACCAAAAGTATGTGTTTAAATATTTAATATTTAGTAAATATTAGTGGTTTTAGTGGTTTGCAAACCACACACAAAATCCAAATTCATAATAATTTGAGATATTTAAGCCCATAATTTTTTTTTTTTTTAAATAGGAGAACGATTAGAAAATTTGTATAAATCATGATAAATTCCTAAAAATAAAGCATATTTCGATGATAAAAGTAAAATTGTACAGTACTACATTTACTAATTAAAATTGGATAACATTTCCTTACGGAATTCTAAATATTTCAAATCTATACTTATATGAAATAAAATTAATTACTTGTTTAATATCAAATTGGTTTCACGTACAAAATTTAATGATTTTCATTCGCGCCTTAAATGATCTACCATTTTTAAGAAAAACTTATTTTATAAATATACAGTGTAACTTCCGTATGGCGAACTTATACTTAACGAAATTTTCTATTTAATTAAATATTTTTGAGAACCATAGCCAAATGAGAACCAAATTTATATAATTCTACTCAGCAAATTTCTCTATAATACAAATTTATTTCGTTGCCTGTTGAAACTTCATAATATGGAAATTTCACTTTATATTAAATTTTCTATGCCAATTTCTTAAATTATAAAATATACCTATTTTGTCATTTGAAATAGTTAGATCAATATTATTCACATTATTAGTTATTAAACTATATCATGGGTCAAACCTAAAGATTCTCCAAAATTGTTTACAGTATCAGACATCAGTACATTATGCTAATAAACTTAGGACAACATCACAAATCGTTAATGTTTTACTAGAAATTTAATTTAGTAAAGAAGGAGTTGTAGCTTCTGACATTGTATTTACGAGTATATAGAAGTTGAGAGTTGTTTCAGAGAAGTTTCTAATTTGGCTATGCATCTATCTTGCTCCGCTTGTATTATTCACGACAAGTGATGATTTGTTACTTGACAAAGCTTTTATTTGTAATTATAGTAAATAGGTGGTTTACAAAATGGGTTTCAAACAATACTGAAAAAAATTATGATATATTATACTAAATTCTTAATACAATTTTGTTGGCATTAATTAATATTAACATATAAATGAACAATAAAATAAACATAATCAACATAACTATTATACAATCTTTTAACATCGGGTATTAAACCATGAAGTCCTAAAACTTTTGAAAATGTGTTTTATTTCTATGTAAAATCTTAAATTTTATAGTTTAATAGCTAAACAGTTTTATATTATTAAGATGATCGACTTACCAGTTACCATTTATGAAACAAATAAACATTTTGAAACATTTGCTCGTAATTCATTGGCCAATTCGACTTAAAATAACTATCGAAATTAAGTACTGCAGCTGTAATATAACTTATCACTTTTATTTAGCTTACTCTTTTTTATTTCTCCGGCTGAATATGGAATTATTATAATATGCTTATCTTAATATTCTTTTAACTGTATTTTAAGATTCGGTCTTAAAACTAAGAATATCCCTAAATACACATACAACTTTTATTATGAACAAAATCTTTTTTTTTTTTTTTAGTACCTATTAAATAACAAAAATTATATTTTACATTTTTACTTTCGTGTAAGAGTTATAATGCATTGAATTAACAATTAATTAATCATATGATAATATTATATATTGTGGATCATTAATGTACAAATTAAAGACCAAAGTTATTATACTTGATTCTATGATACTTAAATTAGAAGAAAATATAAAACATTTTATATTATACAGTGTAATTTGTATACAATGCATACATAAATAATAATATATTTAACAAGTTCTACCTATATATAAACTATTTGTATAGTGATAATTTAAATATCAGTGTTCATAAAAGGATGAATGTGCTTAAATAAAAAATACTTTTCCAATATATATATTAATTATTGATGTTCAAAGTTTTATTACCTACTTAAATTATAAGTTTGAAGTTTTTATTCATATTTTATTTGATAACACATTTTTGACAGATTTGCATAAACTTTTTTGTATTTCTGTTATGTCTATACCTACTGCAGAAAACAGTAAAAATCATTTAATTTATACGAAGCAGTGAATGATTTAGCCATAAAATAGCACGTGTTTATTTATTTATTCATTATAATTTTTATTTTTTGTATCTATTATCGCTTTCGTCAAAATATAACGAATATGAATAATTGATTAATTATACAAAGTAAGTTATGCTAATAAATATTTAAATAAATATAATTTTATAATATATATATCAAAAAACCAATAATAAATTTTAATTGAAACAAATTCGAGCTTGCTTTTTACTTATAACATTAATAAATAACTTACATTTTAAATATTGATGTATACATATATTTTTTGATTCCGAATAGCAAGGAATATATTAACAATATTTTTTTTTCATATTCAAGTTAAAACGTAGAAAAATAGAAAAAATGTTTCAAGCTCTGACTTTGATGATATAGTTTCTAGTAGAAAACTTGATTTAGTCGGTAGTTAAGGGAATTTAAAGTAAACAATTTCGTAAAAAAATGATACAACATACAGTATTAAATAAACCATGAACTATCCTGACTCACCATCTCCACAATCATTTTCTTAATCATGAAATTCATATTAAATACATTCAGTACATTGTATCAGCTATGTTATCATATAACAAGGTATCGTGAGTACTTACTCACAAAACTTACTAAATATTTTATTTATTTTACAGTGTGCACATTGTTATATGAATTATCATAGTAGGTTTTACTGTTATATATATTAAGTATACGTTTAAAAGAACAAAAAAATTATATTTTTTAAAAATATATCTAGTTAGATATTAATTTAATATTGTTAAAATTATTTCGGAAACAACTCTATGTGTATTAATAATATTAAACAATTAAAATTTATAGTTTTAAAACTGTGATCAAATAAAAAATAAAAACACGGTACATTTTAATATCAATAAACCAAAAAGTAATTTCGATTTTACATATTTTTTAACTGTTATTTTACATGTATTATACTGCAATTAATATATAATGTGAAAATGTAAAATGTTATATTAAAAAACTGTATTATTTATAGTCATATTATTAATGGTTATTTTTGATTTTAGTTGTTGGCGTCGGTAAAACTAAATAAAAAATTAATTCAAAATCGTTACAAACATTATATATAGTGCTGCAATATATGTATATAATTATTATACAAAAATAAATAAATAAATACAAATTTTAATGACGTTAATAAATATTTTATTTAAATGTATAAATATAAATATACAATAATATAATATCCTCCATTGCTCGTCATCAGTATATATAGGATAAAACGATTTATTATAACCCAAATCTGCTATTTAATCGTGGATGGAACTAATGTGGCCAAATTTATTATAATAACGAAAAGAAAAATTCAACTATTGCTCCAGATAAAATTATAATGCTCTAGTAACCAATTTATATGTTCACGTGATATTATACATACATAAGTATCTACATACTACTTATAAACAAAATTGTTCATATTTTTAGTACCCCCTTATCTTTCAATAACATTAAGATTAAATTCAAACAACTATAACATACTCCGTTCAATGTTAGATATTTATACTTTTTTAGTTATACACCAAAATATTTGGAAAAATTTTCTACTTCAAATTATAATAATTTAGACCTATTTCAAATCAAAAATTTATACGAGTATTGAATGTGTATATAATGTGGTTTCAGCAACAAATTTTAAGATAATATAAAAATATTAGAATTGTACGAGCCTTAAATATTATCAACTATGAAAATGTCAAAAAAGCGAGATAAAAGAGATTTATACAGTAAAAATTCCGATCACAATTAGACATAATTAATAATTAAATATATAAATATATGCATATAGATATATGAAAAATAAATTCACATTTTATTTTTATTCATTACAAAAGCTATACTATTGTGAGATATAATATCTAAGATTATAGTACGTACAGAGTATTTTACTTATGATTAATATACAACTATGAAAATAATTAAAATAATAATATTATGCACACGTTTTAAAATTGAATTAAAAATAAAAATGGTCTTCATGCAAATTTTGAGCACTAGAGAATTCTCATGAAGTAAAATATAAAAATGAAATAATTCCAACTTTTCATATATAATATTGAATATTGAAGTCATAAGATTAACGTGTTATCCTATAGAAATTTTTCCATAAGTGTTCATACAATAAAATTAAAACAAAAACCAGGAAATAAATTAGCAATATTAACCGAAGACCATCACGATTTTATTTATTCTATTTAAATAATGGTGTAGGCATATAATTATTTGATTTATTTAATTTTTTTTTTATTCAAAAATTAATTTATTTTCAAAATAAATTCTGATTGTTTTCGTTTATTAGTGAATCGTCAGTTAATGTAATGAATAGCCAAGAAAATTGCGTATAATTCTAATAAGGTGAATGTAAGACATTTAGGTGAGTACTGCAAACATCTATTGAAGTGCCTTTGTTTGGTCTTAAAATATAAAAAATGAATGACTTAGTCAGTTTATGAGATAGCGGAATAATGACAACGGATGGTTTATATTATTATACTAAAATCAGTGCAAACCATTTTTTTCTTATCGCCATTATCTGTTTAAACGGGCCATGCCATTTTTAAAATCCTCAGCCACAAAAAATATGCACTCGACATTTTGATTGAATGAGAAACTTTCAGTACGAAAAAAGATAAACTATTTTACGTTCTTTATACCGTCTAATTGGTTTTTAGATAACGTGTGTTAATTATAAAGATAAACTGTTTAATTATCCGAGAGAAAAACAATTTGTTTTTTACACTTCGTCACCATTATTTTAGCGAAAAAGCAACCAATATATTACGTATAACAGTTTATAAAAATTTTTCATTTTCATTTTTATATAATCATTCAAATATATATAATAAGCCCGTCTACAAAAAATTATATTTTAACAACATTTGGTCTTGATTAAGACACATTTAACAAAATATTTATTTCGATTTTGTATTATTTTTTTTATAAATAAATTTAATTTTTATGATATATTAATTATTCTATGCTTATGATACAACATAAAATTCTATCGCGTTGTTGAATAGTTTTTTATACATATTTTAAATCAACTGAAGTGATTTAAATTTAATTTACTATAGCGCTTCACAGGAATAAAAATATATTGATTATTCATGTAAACTAAATTAATAAATGACCTATCTTTGTGTTAAAAATCAATATATATATAATATATATTCTATCATAATACTGAACTGCAAGACGAACGGCGATTTTTTTATAAAGCTAATTTTTTAAGTTTTGGCAATTAAATAAAGGATTACAATATGTGCTATACATAAAACATTAAAATATACCAATCAAACCCTCGACCTAACGTTAGATACACGTACACATAGCTTTATTATAATAATATTATTGCAATCGACGATTATTTAGTGGGTATTATTGTGGCCATATGTATTTTATTCCGGGTCAGTTGGATATTTAGAAGTATGTAAGATTAACACAATATCTTCGAGACAACGAATAAAATATATTGTGGACCACCGCACTTAAATTAAAACTAATGGCCCGATAACGCCAACCGTAGTGACCGATAGACGTAGTACATAGCCGCTGTACTCTCCTCAATCATGTTAAAATCAAGGACCAAAGTTTCGCTACTAAATTAGATATTTGAATTTATTTTCTCTCTCACGAGAAGATGGATATACGCCAAGATAAAATATTTATGGCAGATAAATAATAGTTAAAATAAGAATAAATAAATGATAATAATTTTAAGCGCTATACAAACCGAATTTAAAAACTTCAAATATATTATGTTACTCAAAAGATCACTCTTAGCAGTATGCATTCGTATTAAATTTGTATTTAATTTATATTATAATTTTAGATTTCTGAAAATATTTCTAAAATTACTATACATAAAATTACTTTTCTATTTTATTTGGAAACACTTAATTGTAAACTTAATATATACGTTTATTATAATATGTATTAGGTACATATTTGTGAATAACAAAAGTGTGTTTACTACTTGTAGATGTGCTATACTGTAAATAGTATTGATGACAAAAAAAAAAAGAAGAAATTTATAAGTCCTATGTATTTTGAATTTATTTTTAAAAAATCAATGACAAATTGATAAAAATTATACATAATTCCATACCTAAATTACATTTTTAGGATTTTAACTATCTTTGATTATAGTGGTGTGAATTTTAGTTGGTAGTACTACTAGTAATACTATTGCTCAAATGTTCATAATTTATTTTTATTTTTAATTCCCATTTAAAATGTTTTAAAATATTAAAAAAAATTTCATATAAACCATTCATACCGAGAAGCCATGAAACGTTTAAAATGTACAATACAGCATAGTTCGTTTAAAAAAGTTTGAAAAACGATAACCAATTATGTAAAATTATTTCCGAGTACCAGATTTCCAATTAAGACCACCTAAATAAATATATAAATAAAAAGTTATTCAACCCAAAATATTACAAATAACATTATTCGTAAATTAAAGATAAAGTACACTCGTTGTTAAACGATTTTTCAATTATGTATCTAATCGGTCTTGTTAAAATAACTGACGAGACATCAAGTGAAAGAGATAAAAAGTTAAATACTTCGGATCAATTTTTATTATCTATTTGTTCAACTGTAAAATCATTTTCACCGAGTTTACAATATTTTAATAAAACCGAAGTTTTTTCAACATTTTAAAAGTTGGAATTGGAACAATTAAAATGTAATATGTTACTACAAACATATTTGGAAAATGTTGGCTACTAAAGCTAAAACCCTAAAACCAAGATACAACGATATGGCGCCATACTTTATGTTTGTTCCTTTTTTTCCCAGACGAAGTCGGAATATGCAGTTAGTTATAATGTATTTATGATTTAAATCCAAAATTATTTTATTTCGTTAAATCACATTAGTTTACCTTATTTATTTATTCGAATCGAAATTATTTTGCTTGTCGTATTTACATTAATTGTTCAGATATAGTAATTTCAATTTTGAACTTTTGTTTAGTTTGTATAGTATTATAATAATACACTTTATTTATTAAAGTTTACTATGAAAATTGTTAAATGAAAATGGCACAAAAAAAATCGATTTTTTCACGAGATATCTAAACTCTAAACACCTTTGTTGGTGATCTACCAAATTTCCATTCACATTTGACCAACAGTGTACACTCTCCTAACCAAATAAAAAATATTCTCGTGGATGATAGTCCGGCCCGCGTTGGTGCGTTGACGGTCGTATCGGTGTAAATTGACGGATTATGATATTATTATTAATATAATTATATTTAGTCGGGCCGTGCCGTGCCATGTCAGTGTGAATCAGGCTAATGATGTTGGCGTTGAAAACATTCAGGGTTTCATAAAAAAAAATAATACAATAAATAACTGACGTACAACCAAGCACCATTGAATAATGCAAACAAGCAACAAATAATATGTTGCCAGAAATATTAAACATTGTAATTGAGTGTATATGTAATAGACTATATGTGTTACTCTCAATGGTATTACGTATACATGAACATAATTAAAGCCATATAGAACATTGTTTACACTAACATATTGTTTATACATACTTGTTATAAATATATATATATGTATGTGTGTGTGTGTGTGTGGATATATTCATAATGACTTATCAAATCCGTCAGTGCAATATGCATGATATTAGGTAAAACAATTTAGAATATAATTGTCTTTTTCTTGATCATGTACCTAAATTTATGAGGAAAAAACTTGTTATATTATATTTTATGTTTTCATTAATTCAAAAAATATCTTGGCATAGTTACAAAGAAAGATTCAAAACTTAACCGTAAGATTTATTTCGAAAGTTAAAATTAATTTTCAACTCTTCCCTTGACAACAAAACATATACCTAACACATAATATTATGTAATTATAACCAATATTATGTACACAATTTCAAACTTAATATTATATGATTTGTGACAATTTTTTGAATTTATTACACAATATCGTATAAAACCATAATATATTAGGATAACGTGTTATTAAATTGTTCGAACACAAATATGTTTGCCTCTAAAAAATATAATGTTAATCTCCCGTGCACGTAATTTATTCCAATTAAAGAAAAAAATAAAAACCGAAACACAAAGTATTTTAAGCTTAATTTTTATGAGGGAAATAAGGCTAGTACAGAATTTAAATGAGTAACATTACATTTTATCACGATATAAAAATGGTTTTTTTATCACAGTTAATATAATAATATACATTTATACTATTGTTTTTTTTATTACTATTACCAATATTACAGTGAAATTTTACATTAAAAACTATAACATATTAAAAGTTTGGAGTTTTTTAATTTATATTACAATAATAATATGCGTTCAACGCTTAAATAATTAAACCAGTATTACCTAGTATAATACCTATATACAACTATTATGAACGAACGATTGGGTGAAAAAATAATGTCACATAAATAGTTATGAAGTAACAATGATTCATTTATATGATGGTTCCAGTACTTAAAAAAACTGTCTGTATGATAGTATAAGCTCCTTACTTAGAGGCAAGTACAAGAAAAACATAAAAGATCTATTTAATTTTCAAGCAGTTTAGTTTACTTAAGTATAATTATAAAATAGTTAGAGTTTGTAAGGCAGTTTTTATCAAAAAATGGGGTCCCTTTTTTTAATTGCACATAATTTATTTATTAAAATCAACTAATTGTAATAAATAAATGATGTTCATAAAATTTTATATTTTAATCATTTCAGAGAATATTTGTTATATATTTATAACTTACAAACTTTGATTCTGCTTATACAAATTACATATTTGAAGAAAAATATAGCAATACATCATGTAAGTATGATATTACGAGCTTTGGTTTTTTAATGATTACCGATAGATCAAATGGAATTTCAATAAAATAAAAATTTATTCGTTTCTTTATTTTTTAATAACAATTTTGGTACATACTGCATTCGTGTAAAAGATAATTTAACAAAAGTACAAATACAGATATTTATTTTTAAAAGTATTTAAAATACGTATTACTTAAATACTCGGTAAAAAAAAATTATTTATAAATATTTTTAAATATATTCATACATTTAACATTTTTAAATGACATTTTTTGGTATCTTATAAATCAACAAAACAGTTTTCATATATTTTTATTTTTAACGTTCATTGTGTAGATTATTATACAAATAAAAATAAAACTTCTGACAAATTTGTATTATTTTATATAATATAGACTATAAATTAAATTATAATTTCTGCCTCAGATCACATAATATTAATCATTTCTCATTTTTTTTTTTTTTTAACTTAATTTAATTGTAAATACAAAATATATGAACTAAAAATATATAGTTTTTAAAAATTAGAATATGATTCTAAATACAAAGAAAATATTTAAAATACGTACTTACGTACTTAAAAAAGTATCATGTACTTGAATACTTTTACTTAAGTACTTTAAAAGATTTAAATTTTAAAAAAAAAAACATTTATTAATTAAAACATAAAACGTTTAGATTTTGTTTTGCCTTTGCGACTTTATACCTGAAATCTTATTAGTCTTATTGTCAATATAAAACATGTTTCAGTAAATGTTTTTATATTTTTAATATCTAATTTTTTTGGTTATACTGGTTTTATTTATAAAAAAATATAATTTATTATTTCAGTAAACTACAGTTTATTGCTGAAATAATATGTATTTTATTGTATATAAAAAGTTATATCATTAACAAAATCGTTGTCATCTTCTAGAAGTTTATTTAATAAATTTTTTAAATTTGATTTAAATGATCTAACTGTACTTTTTGATCGTTTTATAAAACTAACAAATGTGTTGTTACCAAAGTAATACTTTTAGTTTATTACTTTTTAAACTTCTTTTACTTATATAAAAAAAAATACATACCCATGTATATAATACATAAGCCCAAACACTGCTTCGTATAATTTATTTATAATTTTATACGAAATTTAAAATCTAAACTATTATTTAATATTGAAATAAAAAGCTCTCGTCGTTTGAGTTGATGGGTGTTCATTATTTGTAATAAGTCAAGGTAAAATTGGTAAGCTAATTCCTAAAAGAATAATAAGCCTTTAACCCTCACTTGTCTTAAAAAAGACATAATGATTTTTTATGTACGTAGCTTAACCTCTAACAAAAGTATACTATAGTTATTAACAAACGTACAATACATTTATTTTAAAATATAACAAACGTATGTTATGATTGTTTCACACACTATTATATGTAATCCTAGTAAAGCAGGTAAAGCAGGTTATAAACTAATAACGCCCTAAGTCGCAATCATTTACAAGAACATTTTATTGCAAGCCATATATAATATATAGAAATACGAGTACTTATAAGTACTTATTTGTAAATCATTATTCATTTGATTATACATCGTTAAATAACAAATATATTTCATTTTTATTCTTGTTTCTATTACTAAAAAAATAAGACTTAAATGCAATAATTTAATTAGCGTTGAATCGAAAAGTTACACACTTAAAAATTTTAAATGTTTTTTAAATAAAATACATATCAAACCACATACTTTTTTAAGGTCGTGTAAAAAAAATGTAATTACTTATAAAAATGTATATATTTTTAAATATAAAATATATTGAATTTTACTAAGTTTTCTTCATAATAATTAAATTATTGTTATTAATTGTTTTTTATATGATATTATTATAATACTTTAATCTTATTTGTAAACATATAAATTATTTATTCATTTATGGGTGATAAGAATATCACAATTTAAAACAAAATTTAGTACTTCTACTTAACTTATTGAAAAACTTGGTAAAAGTTTTCGACGTTTGAATTACTTTTCTGGATTTTTGGTCTGTAGATTAAAAATGTTGTATTTTTTGTTGTACAATGAACCGATAAAGTATTTGTCTATTGAGTATTCACCTTTCAGGTCAAAATTGTTTGATTTTTGGGTGCAATCTCATCTATAATTTGTATGCATAATGCATTCGGTTTATAAGACTAAATTAAAAAGTGTTAAATAAAAATATGTCTTAAGAAATTATGTGCATCAGAAATACACTTTCAAGGATATTACGAGAGGATTCGATTTAAAAAAATTGATTCGCCAACAACAACTTCTTTAAAGATAACTTGATAACTTACAATTTTCAAATATCTACATCATTGAGGTTAATTTGATTTTAAAATGTTTCTAATGAATTAAAAAAAAAAAGATTATGTAACTTATTTTATTTGAAAACATTAGTTATTTTTTATGTAGAAACCTTTAACGTGCTGTTCGGTTAGGGTTCAAACTTGTATTTGATTCTAGGTAGTTGGGGAAATTGTTTTTTAAGTTGAAGCTCTGTATTTATTTATATAGAACGTGAAAAACAGTTACAATTATTGAATACTGAAGAATAGAACGAGAACTATACGATCAAATTGCGTAGTAATCAAAATAATAATTGTTATTGACAAGTTAGATTTCCGAAAAATTTGAATTCATTCATTTTTACAATGATACTATATACATAATATTAATAATATTTTTGTACGTTACATTTCTTAAAAAATAGAGTTATAGTAGGTTGTACTTTTTGTAGGTTTTTAGTGCAAAACATTATTTAAAGTTTCATTAAAGCACATACACTGATATTAAGACAAAAATAATTAATTATTAGACATAACTGTAAACTCTAGAGTAAACTAAAAACAGTGTAATAAATAATAATAACATCATAATAGTCCCACATTTAACTTTTTAAGTTTTCAAATATTTACGCTGCATTCTATGAAAACTGTTTTTAGTCAAAATTGTTTAGAGAAAACAAAATTTTATCCACGACATACGAAGTATATGGTACCATTAAAACATCATATATTAAGTTATTAGATTGTGACCACATCAGAATATTATTATTATTAAGCACCACTAGACATTCAGTTTTCGTGGTGTTGTTATTATAGATATTGGATTTGATGGATTGGTTTTATTTAACATTACATATTAAAATATCCAATCAAAATCAAATTAAATCAATTTATAAAAATATAAAGTTTGAATATTTGGGGAAAGATGAAGTCTTCTTAGCCACATATGTGCAAAACGAGAGAGAGACTAAAGATGTATAATATTACTCCTTGTAAAATTTACTATTTTCCATGGCATGTATATGATAGTTAAATAAATAATATATCTTTAACGTATTTTCAAATTATTATAGCTATTAAATTGTTTAAACATTATATTAAAATAATATTTTATATTCGTTAAACTTTGCAAAAAATGTTTAATAAAATAAAATTAAAATCGAATATTTTCAATCCATGGTTTTATAAAATTTTCTTACACGGTATTTATAATATTTATAGTTAAAGTTCTATCTAACCTGTGTAAATATATTGTTATAACTATGCGAATATTACAATCAATGCCAGCTCTACTGCACCGTCCATTATTATAAAAACCGTGCAAAACCCCTGCCGACGATGACACAGTCTAGCAGTATTGTATAGTGAGCACGTCAAACCTACTACAACACTGCATGTGAAATTAACGTACGTCACTTTGTTACTACACGCGATAAAAACAATGCTAAAAATTACTTTACAAATTATTTTTTTGAACTTTTAAATTACTCACCTTTACATCAAACACTTAAAAATTAAAAAAATATACCATGCAAACCATCTCTATAAAACTTTACATATACTTTAACGAAACAACTGTACAAACAAAAACCTAACATTTTAAATAGGTAATAATATAAAAGACGATTAAAGGTAATAATAAAAAAAATTATTTGTATACCACTAGAAAATGCAATCTTATACGGGGGATGATACATCATTTAACATAAAATACTGATTATTAAAAAGCTAGAATAAGAAAGAGTAAAAATTTTATATTTTTTCTAAAAATGTTATTTTGTAATGACTTAAAATATTATATTATAAAAATATTTTCGAAAACATTAATGTTTTTTGAAATTTAATATGTAAAATAATAATGAATGACTTCATATTATAGTAATATTATAATAGACGGTTTTCTTCTGTGTGTACCAAACATGTGTTTTCCATATTGTTATTCTATAACAATAAATTAATATGTGGTTACTTTTATTTCCATACAATGTAAACAACAATAAAAAATTATATTTGAGCCATATCGGACAAGAATTCATTATTTTTGGGTACATATATAAATTTAGAATTATGTTTAAAGTTTACATTTTATTGAACTGTTCGAAGTTAATTATTAATTTGTTATTCTACGATATAATTTTGTTATTTCAAAATTAAAATGTCTATTCTTGGTTTGAAAATATTTTACGCGTTGATATTTCATAATAACCGTTTTAAGGCTAAAATGTTGATTGAGAAGAATTTTAATGCACCCCATATTATGTAATTTTAGCGTCTCCGTCCAAGTTTCACGCGCCAACGGTCCCGCGGAGAACTAGCGTTATCGCGTATACCGTCATTTCGATTGTTTTTTTTATTTACAACTGATCTGCATGCGGTGCGGCTCGTTTACAAATATTGTATTCGTCGATTATATTGTATAGCAGATTCAACGTCATTGTAAACTAGATATATTTATTTGACGAAATATGCGTGTAAATTGGGTAACGACCGGCCAACAATGCAAATGGTTCGGCACGCCACGTGTATTTATCGATGGTACATGTTGTCTATCATGCTCGGAGGACGGACTGGATGCGAAGACTGTTTTTTTTTTTATGTTATCCTTTTGAACCGTCTGTACTCGCTGTACACGTGCATCTGTACAACTGTACAATGTCACATTATAATAATATACTTGCGCACATGATATTGTCACTTTTGTATCGCATGCAATACAATAAATTATAATAATAATAGGAATAACGGTGTCGTAGAACATTTTGAACACTGCTGTCATCCAGAAATTCTGATTCTAATTCGATTCACAATTGGCGAATCGTGTAAAGAAAAATAATATCGTGACGCACTGAAACGTGAACTTGTGTGACGACGCAATCTAGCCCAGGGTGGTTTTCTGTAGGAGAAGAGTGAGTGGGTTGCAGCCCAAAGGTCCCACAAAATCTTGTAAATATTTGACGGTAAATACAGAAAAATGGAGCACCTTAATATATATATTCAAGTATTCGACCAAAGGTCCACTGCACATATTGAATATTCGAGCTTGATCTAATCTCACTGTCGAAGATTATAACTAGCCACCAATCAGTGATTGTATGTAATATTAATAATAACTATAATACAGAAATTAATTGTACTTATTAATTCTGATAATTTTTATTACTTTTGAATTGATGGACTGTTCGACTCGATAAAAAACGACAAAAGGAATTATGATTTGGTTTTAGGTTATTCGTTTTCGGTTTCATAATTATTAAACGGTCGATTGTTCTTTAAGACAGTGCAAAACTATAAAATGGTACTCCCCGTATAATATAATATTATATATATTTCCATCAATGCTGTGACACATCAACTTTAAGTATAATAGGTCAATAGCGCGGCATACTCGACGGAATACATTCTCATTAGCTGTCTAAATCGCGTATGGAAAATAATTTGTCGCTCAGACGAAATGTGCTGTCGTACGCGAAAAACGCACAGTGATATGTATACCTGTATATATGCGAAATGCCGGACGCAGTAAGCGGCTCAAATTTTGGTAGACCGCTTCTGTAGTACATTTATAAAAGCAATTTATCACCATTGATGGTGAGCATCGTGTCATCGCGTAGTAATTATCGCTAGACACTTTTCGTTTAAGATAAGCCGTCTACAGCTTCCGAAAACTCTAGGGCATGTGCGAAACTCGTATAATTAATTCCAACATAATATATGCGTTCATCTGTTAATGAATACGTATTACGAAATAATAGATAACAATTCAATTCGAACCGAATATAATGCTCTCGAACAATTAAAGAGTTATTTTATTTAATAGTTGTCCGATTAGAAGATAGTTGAACAATAATTATGCAGAAGTAAAGGGAAAAAGCAATAATCACGGGTAATTAAAAGTTCGATGCTGTTTTGTTTTATGAGTCAGAGTCCATTTCCTTCGAGACCGTTTTTCCTCCAGCGCGCAATTTGCTTAACGTCGTGCAATATATAGCCAGCCCACAAGCATATACTTGTTTAAATATATAAATACAACAATTATAAGTACATATTTAATATGGCAATACTGCTAAGTACGAACGATATTAATTAGTAGAATAAAAATGGTGGAAAGTTAATGACAGTGTTTTGCATAAAAAGTTTCGAATAAAAGTGTTAGAAATATAATTTTTCGAAAATTAATATTGGAAAAGGTTACATAAAAACAGTCTCACGCAATATTTTTCACACTAAAAAGTAGAACAGATATAATTTTTTTTTTTTAATAATTAGAATACACTAATACATTTTAAATTATAGACGATCGTCATCATTTGTCTTGATTTTAATTGATTGTTTTGAAAAATTAATAAATTAGACACTTATAATATTCAGCAAATACATATCCGTACACACTACACACGGCGTGCATAATTTATGCTCTACACACGAAAAATCTACATAATTTATGTTTTTAATTTATTAAAAAATATTACTATGAATGTTAATTTCAAGTAAAATGTATTACATGAAAATATGTAACAAACTTTAAACTAAAAAAAAAAAAAAAATTTAACCAATAATAATTATACTGTGTGGCTGCTATATAGTTAAACGACGAAAATACAGAAAGTAATTCCTATTAAAATTATTCTCACTTTCCACGAACAAAATCTCGAAAAGCTATAAATTAAAATTGCAATAGCATAAATAGTTATTATTCACTTTTAAAGTTTAAAATAATATCAATAAAAGGTTATGATATGCCTTAGAGATAATATTTTTACCTTTAAGTTTGATAATAGATTTATTCACTCGAATATTAAAACTAACAAATGATTCGCTGAACACAAATTTAATAAGTTATACATTACATTTGTAATGAAAAGAGCGATTTTTATTATTCATGTGATTCCCATGCATTATTAATATTTTTAAATTACGCCACTTTTCTTTAAATTATTTAATTTCAATTCGCATTCATCAACATTTAACACTAATTTATGATGATTTTTTTTAATAATTTATTTTCGCACAACCCTTTTATAAAATACCGGCAGCAGTGATAGTTAACGGTTTGTCAAACTTTTCGAACAAATTATATTTGCATTAATTTTTTTATCCAGACAAATTATATTGATATTCATTCGTTTTTTTTTTTTTTTTGGTATAAAAAACAATGTAATTACAAACTAAAAAGTACAGATTTTTAACATGTTTTTTTTTTAATAGAAATACTTATTTTAAATATTAAAATTATCATACATACGCATCCAGATTATTTTATACAGTTTTTTTATAACTTTTAGATAGTGAACGTTTTACAAAAATATATAAAGTCAATTTTAATTTAACTTTTAGAATATTTTGAAACAACTGGATTGATTAAGTTAAAACCAAAAAAGACAAATTTTCGATTTTCAATTGAAAATTGTGGAATTACGATACTCTAATGCAATTTGACATCCCTAGACCCTAAGACTAATAACAGTAATAACTCTTTGAAGATTGACAGAATTAATTTGCATAAATATTCAATTTGGTTCATTGTATTGCATTTAGTAGAAAGTGTATTTGATAAAAAAAATAAAAAAAGACCGTTTAACTAAATATTGAACAGTTTACATGTAAAATTATACCAGTGGTGAATAGAAAAACATATTTTAATTTTAATTAAATTTTAACATTAATTATTGTATGAATCTTAAATACTATTGATTATTTGAAATGACAAAAACGACAAGGATAATAATTATCTTTATGTTTAGGAAATTTAATAACTATAGATTTATTGATTGTTAATTTTGAGTATATCAAGTAATTCCTTGAAAAATTATAATTTATCTATCTCATTTTATATACTCACCTTAAAGTTCAAACATTTTATGCTAGATTTATCGTATGTTGAATTATTTTTGCTGACTGTCAGATTTCTCCGTAGACTCGTTGTGTTAACATGAAACATATAGATACCGTAAGCCGGGCAACGTCAAATCTTGTCCAATTTACGTAAATCATACCTGCCCTTAATGTGACATTAGGATTTGGATCGTAGGTGTTGTGTAACTAAGAGATTCAGAGGGTATTCAAAGATTTATTTTAGGGCAACAAAGGTTCAAATTTTATGACACCAAAAAATATTGGTGTAATTTTATAAAATGAGACCTTTGCTCGATAGTGCCGACATAACCGTTTTTGTTATCGGAAACATTAAGTATGCGAGCATCTTTTTTTGAACTATATTTATTATTTTATTTATTGAACGTTTTGTAGTTAATAAAATTATACTGTTAGAATGCATTACATATTTCCCAGGTTTCTATAAGTTATAGAAAAACATAATATGGTAGGTATAGTAATATAGGGTCATCTAAAAATAGATAATAATAATACAATGTATAAATAATAATTATATAATAATATCTTTTAATAATATGTATTGCAATAATTTTCACGGTAATTATTATTGATACGTTAGTAAATAATACAATTATTATTTATAGATTAAATTATTTCCGTATTTTAATTTCCTTCACAGTTCTTCTTTTTCCGCTTCTTTTCTCATTTCATGACTATATAGTTTTATTGACTGTTAAATTACATAAATATTTTTGAATCAATAAATATAAACCATAGTTACAATTGCATGTGTGATGTGTATATTTAAAAAAAGTTAATGCGTATCATAGACTTATGCATACCTATACACGATAAATCAATATTGATATAGGTAATAAAATTAATTAATTTGAAAAAAACCAGATGATCGAACACAGCGACGGGAGGCATATAATATTTCTAAACTTTTTATAAAAACTTAGGATTTGATACAATTATTTCGTTAAAGCTTTTTTGTAATGCGTGGGAAACCCAAGATGTGGGAAAAATACGACCTAAACCATACCACCTTTAATTTTCCAAGTCGATGAAAGTAAATTTATTACCTCAAATAGTTTAGGAAAGTTATGCTTATGATACGGGTATTACAGAGAACGATGTTTGAAATGTGTAAAATGTTTCATTAGTTATTATGAATAACATTAAATAATAACTATCTTACAAAATCTACAAACGTCACCGTCAATTATTTTACATGCCATCGTTTAAATAAATAAATTTATACTTGTCGAAAATCTGTTAATGAAAAAATGTCTTTTTTTATTTGTAAACAAAATGGGTTCATCCTTTTCTATAAACGTCTATTGCATACAATTTACATAGAACTATCTAAATATACTTCTAAAATCTAAACAACGTTAAGCACCAATTAATATATTATGGTACACGACAATTTTTTATTTACTCAGTGTTGAAAGCATAACTTTGAACATAATACAAAACATAGTTAATAATGATAATAATATGTAAATAATCAATTAAACAAATAAAATTTGTATTATTTGTCGACTGACGTAATGTCTCTTATCTATTAAATTTAATGACAAAATGTGTTTACATTAGTACCATTATTTTAGTTATTTGATTTATCGCTTTATTATACAATAGGTATGACAATTATTATTTCCTTTAAGTTTCATCTAAAGCAGTATTCCATTTCCTTTAGGTATATTTCCGTGTTTTTGTTTAAAGGTCGTATATTTTTGGTCTTGAACGTTGGTTTACATGTCATGAATACAATTAATTCTATATACAAATATTAAAGCAATAGTATGAAATACATAAATTAAAACCTGTCAAATAATAAAACCCATATTTTATCAAATGTACAATCATAATATTATGATGTGTAATGTAAGTACCTATAAAGAATAAATTAAAATGATTGTATATTAATTAGGTTATTAATTTTGATAAAATCAATTCCCTGCATAATATCTACCATTTTGGTTAGTCGAATTGAAATAAAAAACTGGACAAAATGCATAATATAATATTATATAATATGTGGAATTTAATTAATAATTATTATTTAAATGTCAAGTATGCGATTTAATTACCAAGTTTGATAATGGCGTGAATAGATGAAAAAATGTTATAGCTGCCATTGTGTATTTTTTTTTTCATAACCTACTAATAAAACTTTTAATAAACCCTGTTAATTAAAATCGAAATCTGAAATTCCAACTGGATGTTTTTTATTATCCATTTTAAGTTAGAACAAAAAAAAAACAATCAGAATTTTCAAATAAGATTTTTAGTTTATATTATTTTATATTTTTAGATTTCATCAAATACCAATTTCTTTACCTTAATATACACAAATTACTGTTTTTGAACAGTATTCTCATCAAGTTTTAGAATAATATTGTATTATACTTATAGTTATTAAAAAATATTCTACATTTAATTTAATACCTTTCTGCAACTTATATACACTTATTATTCTGCCATTCGAGATACTTTTGAACAATAATTATTATACAGTTTATGTATTCAAAATACTACATGACTAAAAAAAAACATTTAGTCCATTGCTTAGTAATATTGTATAATTTAATAATGTCGTCTTAAGCTAATAACTGGCAGTTTAAAATGTAAATCGACTGTAAATTATATACTATATAAATGTATTTTATTTAACTTTCAATCATTCATAAATACAAATACTCTTGGACGCATAATACCCGTAAGGTTTTTTGATAAGACTATTTTTTTTACTGCTTTTTTGCTTTTTACAAAAGAAGAAAAAACATCATTTTTTAGACAACGATGAGTTCCTTGTTCCAAAACTCGCCATCTTGAGATTACATTTATGATTAACAAAAAAAAAAAAAAAAATAAGAAGAAGAAAATCTCAGTAGGAATTGAACAAAAAATATGGATTCATCAAGATTGTATTTTGTAAATATTTCTTTGTTGAGATACCATTGTTATTTTGTATAAAACCACATAAATATCTTCATCGGTACACTTGTTAAAATAATAATCACGACAGAAGCCGTGAAGAATGTAGATATTATTATGTTATGCAATTCTTCAGTGTTGTACAAAGATAATCAAAAATAGGTACGATAAAAATCGATTTATTATTAAAATTGTATTTAGATAAGATAATAGATAATAATTAAAATAATTATCTAGATAACAGACAGAAATAAATAAATGATTTATAACTCGCTATCGTAAAAAAGCATTTTTCTCTACGAATAAAATAATACATTTATATTTTAACGTACAATGTAACATAATATTATGTTTACATTTTTACATTCGTAAATATATTATGCGTTTTAATACCTTTATATACACCGTGGGTACAGCTAGCATCATCTGTTTACAGAAAATGAATAATATTCTATAAGAACACTGAGGAAAAGAAATAAAAGAAAGAAAAAAAAGACATGAGAATCAAATCAAATAAAAGACCTATAAGCTAAGAAAAATTAACACCTCTTCGGAAAAAAAATACAATTTATTACATAGATATAAAATTGAAAATCTTGTCACAAAAAACTATACAGATAATTTATCTCGGATAACCATTTTATTTAAACGGACAGATAAATAGATACTTTTTATCATTCATATCTAGATGCTCAATTTAAGCGGTGTTTTTCATCCGTTGAAAAATAACGACGACGTCACTGTGTGTGTGACGGTATCGCGGTTCCATATTTGTTTGCTGTTACATCAAATATTTAAAATATCGCGATACTTATGAAATGCGTTTCGGCGTATATCGGATAGCGTTTTTTGTCGTGAGATAAGATTCTGGCTGTAGAGAGAAAACACAGCATTCGCCGTATCTTCTACGTTATATTTATATTTAAATAACCGAGTTTGATGCATTTTTTTTCGAGCTCTTATTATTAATTAACTTTCAAACGAAAAAATATCTCCTGTTCCGTTTTGCAAATAGCAATAGCGCATAATATACATAATATTACGTCGTTGCTTTGAATCGTCGTGCCCTTATATAATACGCTCCTCGAACCATAGCGCATGCTTTTCCGGCCTCGTTTGTGTGATGTATAAACATGTAGTAATCGATCTGTAATGGTATGGAGCGATAGCGACGACTCCCAAAAACTTTTTTTTTATCATACTCATCTTTATTTATGTTTATAATTTCAATACTTTGAACTTTGAAGCGACGCTGAGCTCTGGACATTAACGATTTTCACATTGCTCAAATCCGACATCCTGATGTGAATTTTAATCGTTGCTAGTGTAAATAGTTGAATTCCAGCTTTTATTCACCAAGGCTTGGCCAGGGAACAAAAATGTGTGCATATATTTTGTATTAAAACTCTTTTTTTTAACAAAAAAACAAAAATAATGTAAGCGCCTAAGTATGAATTAAAACTAATTTTCGTCAGTATTTGTATTTAAAATTGTGTATGTTTTATACTTTCCAAATACGTTTTTGCTATGACTTATATGATGATTAGCCAATTACTGAAAGAAAATTGATATGATATAATTTAATCGTATTATATACAAAACAAACAATATTCATGTAAAATGGTCAAAAAGACGATGTTTCATGATACAATATGTTGTTTGTATAAATAAATTATAACCACAGCATAAGAACTAAAAATTATAATCGTCAAAGCAACTGTTATTAAGAAATCATACAAATCAATAATTTCTCATCAAAATATAAAAAAAAAGAGAAAAATTAAAAAATGGAATTCCAATTGTTTTTACGTATTAAATCTCATAGTCAGCTTACTATTATATGTACAATAGACATATAATAGTATACTTCTAAAGCTCTTAACTAAAGGATATTATTTAAAAATGGCTTAAAATACCATATATTATGCCAAAAAACTAAAATCAAGTGACTATATTAGTGTTAACTATAACTAAAATGGTATGTGGGCCAAAATTAATTTTAAAATAAATAAATCTATCGATAATATGAATATTTTGTTTAAAAATAAAATATATATATGCTTATGTTTTCGTTACCGACTCATCATATTATACCCATTAAATTTAATTGTTGTTAATCGATTGTAAAATATAAATCAATGTGCTTGACACTTTCTCTCTCTCACACACACACCTCTAACAAGATGAAATCTAGTATACACACTTGCCGGGTTTTAGATAAGTATTTTAATAGTTACATAATAATAATATTATGGTCGATTGTGGATTATATGTTTCCGAATAGTGTCTAAGAAACTATACTATTGAGACGCATTTTCTTCTTCGAGTCATAATTTTTTCACCATGTATGATAATATTATTAATAACCCACATTGCGCATCATGTTATATATAATATTCTACGGGAAGAGTTTTTGTGGTTGTTCCGTTCGAAGGCTTATACACAAGGGGACGCAAACTCGTCGTAATATTATATATAATATATCGTAGTCTGCCGCCGTACACGTAAATTATGCCACGTATTATAAATAATAAATATATAATATAAGTATGGGGCCAAATTAAAAAAGGATTCGACGATTTCGGCGCCAACTAAAAATGGTACAGCATCGTCAGCCACACTGGCGACATACATTATGATCGCAGCGACGAAAAAAGGGGTGTCTTATCCGGCTGACTATATGGAACGTGACTGCGCAGCGAGTACGGCGGTTTCCGATTGCTAATCCCGACCGCACGAATAAAACGCCCTATGTACATATAAATATATGGGTAGATGTATTGAGGCTTTTTTTCAACTTTTACCACACTACAGTAACGGGTCTCTATAGAAAGAATCCATAATGATAATCATAATATAAATATATACACATTACCTTAGTACGTTTTAGCCATAAAAAATCCGACTTACTGGTTGTATATAGGTAAATTAGTAAACTATCCTGAATTAATTGTTTTATGACTTATACATAATTGTGCACCATTTCCTGGCAATAGACTTAAAAATAATTCCAATTACTACTATTTTAATTATGATACGATTTCTAAATTGGAAATTTTTATGTTAAAATTAATGCAAATAATTGTATATTTATCTGTTAATTTGTATTATTCAATAATAATATCCACTGTACCTTCATCTTTCGGTGGTATTATATTAGTAAATAAAATAAATAAATACACATAAAATGCACGCAAGGGCTATTACAGTTTAAATACACCCGTTGCAGCATCAACACCACCACGATGCATAATGCTATATTTTATTTATCTATTGAAATGTACAGACTATAAGTTCTATTACACTTTTAAATTAGTACTAAAAATTAGTTTCATTGATATGTACATTAACAATTGCATATCATATGTTATTATTGGGGTTAGGATATCTACGCACTAAAAAATGTATAAATATGTATGAACTTATGCACTAAATAACAGTTAAAAATGCATTGAAAAATAAAGAAATGTGGACAAATTTAATAAATATATAGAGACAAATTTAATTATTGATAGAATATAAACAAATTGAATCGATACTATTTTTACGTGCTCGTTATATTAACAACTATTGTCTATTACATTTTGAATGTTCTTATTAATTATATAAAATTAAATTAAATATAATAAAAATACATTTTAAAAAGAGTTGCATTGAATAATTATTGTTTGTTTTAAATATTTCGCTGTAAATCTTTGTCTGTTTGGTGCTAATACGTTTTTGAATCTATTAGAAGAAATAAATAATAATTTATTATAATAACGAATAATATATTGTTCGTATACTACAGGTGAATAAATTAAGCTAGTTCATTTGAAACTACAGTGATATTTTCATAAACTTAAAATATAAATCTATCATTATGTACATAACGATAAGCATGAGCAGGTCCCCTTGTCAATAGTGGCAAGCTGTAGCCGAGGGTCTAGGAATTCAGACCCTTCCCCCCCAGATTTATTTCCAGGTACACCATTGAGGTGAGGTAACATTCTTTGAAATTAATCCTCACGCGAAATCATGGATATGGTTATATCAAACCATACTGGCATACTGGTATTAATTTTACCGACTATATACGGTTAGATTAAACATAACAAAAAAGGGAAAAAGTAGGTAACCGCTCTGCTGTACTTACGGTATTATAGGTGTCGAGTATACCTCGTCATTAAATAAGTTACTGTAATGCATAAAGGATGTAAATTGTAAGGGTCTATCATATAATATTATGTCGTTGTATGCTTAGATATTTTAATTATGATTACCGATCGAATTTCAATAAAATGAAAATGTAGGTATTTGTCTCTTTATTTTTTTCGTAATTATTTAAAATATCTTAAGCATGCAGTGATTTTAATTAAAATAACTAAAATCAATTTTCTTAGAAACTACATAATTCTGAGTTATTGATCAAAGTATTTTTCTGCTAAAAGAAGGGTCTTCAAACACAAAAATAAAAAATAAATACACAAATCACCGTAAAATAATACATTCATTACTCCACTATCTAGAATATCACAGAAACAGAAATAATAATGTTTTTAAATATCAAGAAACCGAGTAAATATAATTTTAATATTTTAACTTTTGAGTTACGTTTTTGACACTGTATGTATTGTCACAAAACAAACTATATAGGAACTATAGCTAAAGCTTTATTATCATTAGAAAAATATACGTACAATAATAATAAAATATATTTATTTTTATTATTATTTTGAGTGCATATTATAAATATGCACTCAAAATAAGTAAACACTTTGTTGAAGATCTATGGGGAGGAAGAAATCTTGCGAGGGAGACAGCTGTCACTTCTGCTTTACCAGCGCGCATGCTGATATTATTTACAGTAACATACGTTTCTACATAACAGTTAAAATAATAACGACATTTTAAATATATTATTGCCAATTTTTCTTTTTTAATAATTTTTAAAAATTGTACAATAATATTGTCCATAGGGCGCATAGGCTTATCGATACTTGTAGATATTTCATATCAAACCGTCTGCCATAATGTAGTGAATGTTTCCGCATGACGATAGTTCCGTGTGCGAATTTTCAATTTTCTCCTCTATTCCTGCAGGTGATATCCACGCTCACGGATGGAACGCGGTAACGGGACTTCCGGAGCTGCCGGCGGTGCAGCGCACATATCGCCGTACTGCGGTGATCTGCTGGTCGACATGCACGATGTGTACGTCCACTACCACGGTTACGCCAGCCTTCTGGTGTGCGCATTCGGTTCGGTTGCGAACGTGCTCAACATCGCCGTGCTGACGCGCAAGGAAATGGTCTCGCCCACCAACGCCATACTCACCGGGCTGGCCGTGGCCGACCTGCTGGTTATGGTCGAGTACGTGCCGTTCGCTTACCACATGTACCTCCGACCGACCAACTATCCGCGCGCCGACCGCTTCTCCTACAACTGGTCACTATTCGTCTTGCTCCACTCTGACTTTTCGCAGGCTTTTCACACCATATCCATATGGCTGACGGTCACCCTGGCCGTGTGGAGGTAAGTGTGGCGCAAAATATAATTAAGGTATACGGATTTCAAAATTGTTTAATTACACTTTATACCAAATGCCCTGAAACGATGCTTTCTGAGCACAAAATTTGATATGGTCAATAAATAAGAACCTAAAAATTGAAATTATTTAGTTTTAATAATTTTTATATTTTTGTTTATTTTATTAGGTGAAAAACATTGGATAACAATTTATTTACCATAACCCATATTTTATTAAAAATAAAAATAATAAATTAGTATTATTTAACTTTTTAGCTTTGCAAGTATAAATATTTAATTTAAAGTTTCGGTTACATGGTTCATGCAGTCGTATATTTTATCAATTATAAAAATTACTTACAAGTTACATAACTGGTTTTACTTTTTGTCTGATATAATAATTGTGATATACAATCTACTGCAATACTGTGGGTAATACCACAAGACACAAATGGTATCGTAATCTATTATACGATTTAATAATAATAAAAAAATAATACATTGGGAAGTGTCATCAATGAGTAGCTCTTTTCATTGTAAATGTTTATCATCATGTCATTGTCACTGTCATTGTCACTGTCATTGTTAGCATATATGCTTATTGTATCGAACGATACAGATTAAAACTTTCTATACGGAGTGATTCTTTTATCATAAAACACTCATTATTTCAAAAAGTATTCATGTTTTTGAATATATTTTTTTACATAGTTTCAAGTTGTTAAAAAACAAAGTTTTTATTAAATAAGTATATTTTTAAATATTTTTTAACCTTATATTTTTTTTATTTTTTTTTTACTTTTTTGAATGACAACATAGAGTTTTAATTTCATATTCTAAAGCAGATAAATATTACAATATTATTATTATTAAAATAAAAATCTGGAATTTATAAAATATTCAAATCAATGCCTTAATAATATATCTAACAATGTTTTTCTGTATTGGAACTCATTGACTATAGAAATATAACTGGTTAGGTACATACCTATACTTTTAGTGTGATTTTTTTTTTGCGTTGTGAGGATTACCACACACCAAAAAAAGCAAAGCTGCTTAGCGTACTAAAATAGCTTTAGTAATGAAAAATAATCTTTTTAAAAAATTAATTTATTCCTATTCAATTTTTATAACAAACACCTTAAAAAATACGGACAATAACGTCCTTTTTGGCAGAAGGTATGTTGACGAGTACAAATATGATTTGTCTATTTCTTATTTTTTAATTTGCAATACTGTTGTGATGTTATTAAACTTATTATGACTATAGACAATTAAAACAAAATTAATTAAGGAACTTTAAGCAGTTTTGCTTTTTTGATCAGTGGTAGGCCTTAAACTTTGGCGTCAGGTTCTTAAAACATAACTATTGATTTGACGTACTTATACTTGGTACTTTTAAACCATTACCCTAAATTTTAAACACACCGTTAATACGTTTAAAAGTTAAATACCCACCAATAATTTTTTTTATTTAATACTTTTAAATCGAATGGCTATATTGATGTTATTATACATTGAGATATAATTATTAAAATTCGTAACATGTATTGTTTTACTTACTCAAAGTTAAAATTGTTTTATATAAAGGTTAATTATATAAATATTTTAAAAGTTCAACTTTTATTTTCCTTAAAGTATTTGAATAGCTAGGTAAGTTTTAAAGTTAAAAGGAGGCTGGTAAAACAATATATTTAACTCATAAATACCTAGTGGATGTGTATGTAAGAAGACAGAATGAAACACTCCATGTTTAGTATAATATATATTATAAATAGATATAAATAAATACAGACTGAATAACAACTGAAAAAGAGACAAAAGTATGAAAATATTTCAATTATATTTTGAAAAGAAAATATGATGATTAAAAAATATATTGATGTTCTTGACATAATAATAAGTGTATCACTAAGTAAATAAAGATATACTCTTTGACATATCAAAAATTCAAAACAATAAAAATAAAGTTCAGCATATCAACACATTCAAAACTTCTATTCATTAAATAACTACTCAAGATAATACATCTACAACTATTCAAGAAAATGATTATTTCACTTGAGATAACAAAATATCAATATAATAATACTACCATTATTATAACATCTTAGGACTTGAAGAGTCAAATATAATTATGATAGTTGTTTGAGATGTATTTACTGTTATAACGCCCAAGGTAGTTTTGATACCACCCCTTTAACAAAATGTGTCACTTCAGCTATATTTGGATATAAAACATTAGCAAGTACTTACAAACACTCAACATTTGAGACATACTCGTGTATATCAAATCATTAGGTTTATTTTACATACAATATTTGTCTAATTTTGAAACTTTAAAAATAACAAGTGAATTTTTTTAATTCATTTTTATAGATAATTTTCTAAAAGTTTTATAACTTTACTAATTTTTATTCTTCTACCATAGAAGAATATGTATTATATTATTATTATAATATTATATTAACCAAAGTCGATAAATACAATAATGAATCAACAGGTATAAGCTACGACAAACCTAAAAATAAGACTTAAGTATAATATTAAAATAAATTCACTCAGTGAAGTATATTTCGTTGATAAATTAACAACAATAGAAAAAAAAAAAATTTAAACGTAAAATAACAAAATAATAACTTTAGTAATAAATCATGGATTAGAAAAATTAATTCAGATTTTCAACTTATTTTTACCAAATAATACAGCAGCAACTTGTCTGCTGTTACGTTAATGACGCCACAGATTTGAACCTGTATAAAATAATTGTATGGTAATATAAAACGATAATATAATATCAATTTTATTTTACCAGGAATTATATAATGATAGATTTACCCAAAAAAAGTAAAAATAAATACATTCCATTGGGATATGGTATAAGAAAATATCATGGGGTTTGATTAACGATCAACGATAGACGATACATGTCGGTTGTGGTCAGCAATATACTTTCGAATTTAAATCCCTAAAAAAATGACCACCCAGCGCTATTGTACCCCCTCTTATAAATGTAAGTTTTACTGGCATACTCCGGTAACTATTACGAAACAATTTATATACCTCATTTAAAGTTTTCGCGCACTCTACACAGAAAGTGTAAAATACAAACAATGTACAACGAGAGTGTATAGTATTCGTTAAGTCCGAAACGCTCTGGGAGGCTTACCCTATATAGGAAGCCACGAACCCACAGTATTGTTTTTAATCACCGAATGCATTTGATTTTAGTATCGCTATAACTTTAAGACTTGCAGAGCTGAAAAACAATAATTGAAACCCAATTGAAACCGACGCACTATCTAACCTACAATATATACTACAAATATATTATATATAGGTGTATATACTTTACGCTGCTAGCGACAGACTTCCAAGAGATAGATAACCAGAAGCCTTTTTGAATTTATACCTTCGTAACCCCTGTACACCGATACGACTTATTATTAAATCTGTATCATTTACATAACTTTTGGGCCAAAACTATTAGATTTATATCTAACCACATCGGTTTATCGATTCGTTCAGTCTCGTACGTTTTTAGTTTATTTATTTAGTTTTGGATATTTTCCAATACCTTTTATATTTTGGAGAAAGAGAAGTAACTGTTTCACGATTCGCTGTTTACATAAAAATAAGTGCGTTAGTTATTGAGACAAAATGGTTCGAGATTAAAGAACTACCGATAAATGTGTAAAAAAAAAAATCTAATAAACTAAAGTACTTACTTAATCCGTTAAATCATATTCATTGTATGTTTTGTCGGACACTAAAACATAATACACGTTTATTTATATAGTATCGATTTTTGTTGAAGTTGATGACAAATTATTTTTACAACATAATACTATACCCTATAGAAATCTGATGAAATGCAACATTTCTATAATCCGGTAAAAAATGTCGGCTATTGTTAAGTTAGTTGTACATTTTCAGTTGCCTTTAAAACGACGTTTGAATTTTTCCATTTCCAAATGAATAACTTTTAAAAAAAACAATATTATTTCCATAAAATTTGTTATTTTATTTATAAAAATATGATATTGTTTGGCAAAATGTTTCCAAATATCGAATTGCGACTTACGAGTTGCAAACCATTTAATCTGGGAATATCACCGACTTTATGTCGATTAGCGGAACTTTATATAATATTAGACAACGTAGCAAACAGACATATACGGATCAATTGTCTATCTAATTAAAAGACACAAAATATAACGTAATATATCAGAAGCCAGGAAATCCCGTTCTCTAAATGAGTTGCTTATATAAATGTGACACAGTATTACGTTGTTGGATAATGTCTCAAATATAAACTAAAAATAAAATATCATTATTATCAAACTTAAACCGTTTAAAATTGTGTAATTCAAATAAATAATATATTATATTCATTGTATTACATATTTATTGAGTCTTGTAAATACAATTACACACATTTTTCCGCTTACTATTTAACTTTTTTTTTCTATACGAGTATTGGAATTTAATTTAGTCTTGGTTACATTATAGTTTATACAACTATATTTCTTAATTTTAAAAATAATTTACATGAATATTTTTTTAATTGATCTAAAATATCATCTCAAATAATAATATAATAATGTTAGCTACTATATAAAGCTGTAATTACGTGCAATTACAATACCTTTTAATAATATATACCTACTTAAAATAAAAAAACAAATGTATTAAAACAAAATTTCATAGATAATTTAATATTTGGCCACAAAACATATCTTATTTGTTCAAATCAAATACATAAATTAAAAATATTGATTTTATTAACTACCTAATAATAATTACCAATACTAGGAAAGGTATAAACAATATATATATATATGTATTAATTCAATAAAACTATTTTAAATTTATCATAAAATAACGCGGATTCAGAAATCGAATTACTTAAAAGAAACTAATACGAAATGAAATACGAGTTTAGAACTAATTTAAGTAATTTAAATATTTCAAAGTAATATGCATGTGATACATAGTTAAAATCCTAATTTAATTTAAATAATTTGCAAATAAAAGTAATAATATATTGTATATGTTACTGTCGAATTTTAATTATAGAAAAAATATAAAGTATAACAAATATTATTTACGTATTTCACGAGGACATTTATATAATATCTACAATAGTTATATTTATTTGAAATTTAAATTCATATTTATAATAATGTATTTAATTACTCAAATAATATGAAAAATGAGTTTCTTTTATCGTTATTCCGAGAATTATTTTTATTGAACGTCTATTCTATTTATGAATACTGAATACAATTTTTCTTTTTTTCGTATGGAAAAAAAGTCAGGGTTAACTCGGATTTATGTTTGTAGAATTCCTATACCATTTTTCAACGGGGTTTAGTTTTCCACTGGCAATTTCATTAATTTTTTCGAATTCATCTAGGATTCAACGGACAATGGCCATTTTTTAAGGGTTTGCATTTAAGGTCGAACATATACGTGAAAATCGTGATACGACTGAAGGTGACAAGATTAAGTGTTGTATCGGTGTAGGCTATAATTAACTATACGAGTAGGCAGCGTCATTGATTGTTTCACTTTATCATTGAAGTTGGCCTGAAGTCCGATAGAATATTGCTTTTTTCAATGGAAAAAAAATAAACCTTTACAAATATAATATCAATATTATACCACCCAAATTCGATTTATATTTTTACACTAAAAAATATGAAGTAAAAATCAATTAATTTTTATTATTTTTTTGAATTGCCACTTTATAATATTTATAATAAGTACTTCTGTTTATAATTAGCTAAATATAAATATTTCACGAATACAACCAAGACATTATAATCGTATACTGTATGATGTATTGGCTAATATTATGTAATAGATGCGAAAAAAAAACGTCTATTTCAACTAATTAACTAATATTTATAATCAGGTTTTTATGATAAAATTATTCTGTATATTTAAATAATGACAACAATTAAACAAAGATATTGGGAATTCTTTCTATAGTACCTAACTAATTTTTAGTAAATATTGATTTTTGTTTATAGAATACGTAAATATATTCATTTAGCGAAGTATTTAATATCTAAGTCTCCCAAAATCTTAGTCAATTCTTTTTATACGTTAAAAATGTATTTATGATAAATATAAAAATATCCTTAAATTTATTTAAAATTATATCCTAGGTAGCTGTCTAAATATTAAACATAAAATATAATTTAAATCATAGAACATATTATTCACAGTAAGCTTTTAATACTTAATTTATGATGTTTCTATATTATATTACTTATATCATTATCGTATATTGGTCGAATATAATCGATATAATTCTCCATATATACGAAATCATATACACAAATAAGTATACAAGTTAAAAGTACTTATCCTCTACTAAGTTTTAAGGCATATTAGGATTTTAAAAACCAGGTCAGAAGTATCCGATAACACGTATCAAATCAAACAATTTAACCTAATATGTTGTTTATGTCCAACACCCTGTACACTTTAAAAAAAATGTATGCTCTTATATTGTATAAGTATTTTGTTACACGTTAAACCTCAATTTTATAAAATGTTTTATATTATATTTCGAAACCCCTAAAAATGGGTTTATTAAAATAATGAAATAAACTAATAAACAATAAATCCTTAACACCAGTAATTCTTTTAACTACTTCATAATTTATATTATGTAACTATCTACGTTTTACATAACTTCTTTGATAGATGTACATATCACATTTGCAAATTTTAGTAATATATAAATAATCTTTTATCAAAAAATTACACACTTTATATAATATGTGTGCCAATTTATATAAACGATAATAATTCACAGTACGTGTAAGTGTATTGTATATTTGTATAACATATAAGTACCAACCAAACATTCAGTTAGATACCTATTACTATAAGTGTACATACGCGAGTTTATAATACATGACCCAGGCAAAGAAAAGAAAATACCATTTAATTCAAGTCGCGTGCATAAAATGTGAAAGCTTTTAGATTTCTTGCGAATATGTGACAGCCGTTACATCTTTAAAACATACAGAAAATACGAAAATGAAAAAGCGACATTTCATTTCATCTAAAAAAGAAAAAAAATAGATTAGGTTATAAAAATAAGTTATACTTTTTAAAGTGGAATAACCTACTATGCGATTTAATGTATTTTTTATAAATTAAAAAATAATTTATAGAATGTATTTATTGAATAATGGCATGTATAAGATGTAAATACATTATAACTCTTGTGCGTCTTGTATAATTACTGTTGAACTATTCATAACGTTCTGGGCCCTTTTTTGAAACAATAAATTAATAAAACATGCACACACTTGTACGTTGTACATATTAAATTTATGAGTCAACGGCGTGAATAAAGAAAAATATATTTTGAAATGTTAAACATTTTCTACGGGAATTCAAAAATTACATAGATGTTATACACCAATCGCAATTTTTTTTATTTATATTCAAATGTTTGCTGAAAACAAACTAAAAACAAACTAACAAACTATTTTAAGATTCCATATTTAAAATTTATTGGAAAACATTGTAACACTATTCATTGGTACAAATCCCAGGGGCGCTAAGGGTGCTAAGCACCCCCAAAATACAAATTAGCACCCCCAATTAATTTCCACTGTTTTCCATTATACCTACTATAATTAATTTATTGGTGTATAAATCTTCCGTCGCAGGAAGACAATATTTGTTGGAGTGATAAGGAATTGTCCGAAATCGTCCCATATTAATTAGTATTTAATATGATTATGGATGCACAGAATAATTCTGTGATAGAAGTATGTTGGTTTATGAAAGATTAAAATGATAAAGGAAATAATTACAGTTGATTACTGTCAAAACATTTATAAAATACATAATAATATTGTACGTTACATAAACGATAAACATGTTAATTTATCTTTAAGAAACTGTTCTTTTTTTTTTTTTTTTCTTATAACTTATAAATGACTGATATTAAAAATAAAATTTGTATTGATTAAATTTATTATTTATTTTTTTAAATTAACTTATTATTTTAAATTTTAACACATAGAACACTTATTGAGAGTAATAGGTAGTGTGAGGTTGGCCCTCAACTCTCAAGCTACTCACGCGTCTGTGATGAGTAATTTCTGTCGGGGCTAAAACACCCCCAGGATTTAATGAGGATTTGCGCCAATGACATTATTAAAGTATAACTCGCAATATCAAGACATTTGTAAAATAATATCTACAAGTAATTAATGTATAATAATTCGTCTATTCCAGATTGTCATAATTATTTATTTATAATATTACAGTACCTAATTTAATTGTTCAAGAATTAAATGACTACATAAGTGTAATATTAATATATTATAATTAAAAATTATTAATTAATAATAGACTATATAAAATAAATATAAACTCTACTACATTTTTTTCCTAACGTTTATATTTCATGACATACATTTTGATTTAAATTTTTTTTATACAAAATACAAATTATTTTTCTATTTAATTTGTTTTGTACGGGTAAACTGTATTTAACTTAAATTAACTACCAATTTTATTATGAATATATTTTTATAATAATTTTATATAGAATTAAAATTGTATATTATAAATTATTTAGATATAAAAGTATTCGAGTATATTATCCTACTCTTAATTATCTATTTATATTAATGCACATAATGAAAAATAAGTAGCAAACTCCATTTGGTAAATAAATATAATTTTAAATAGTTTAATATTGTAGGTAACAAATTGTATAAAATATATTAATATAATCTATTACTACCACTATATTACAATTTTAAACAAAAACTTTTTTTATTTTTTTAAATATGGTTATTTTTTATTATTAATCAAGTACGGAATAAATAGTAGTAATGTAATCATATAGGGTCTTCAAAATTGTAAGTGATGAAAATGGCGTAGATCAATATTCCCAATACATTTTTGGATTCTGGAAGAGTATGAATAATAACAAAAAAACCATTTATTAAATATTTGATCAAAATGAGAATATACTTGTAATCACTTATTATCAGACAATACAATATATAATAATAATAAAATATTTTAAAATAAGAATTCAGACAGTTAGATAACTATGAATCACAGAATTATTAATTATCAATTCGATTTGTTCAATTTAGTGCAGGATTATAGTGTTGTAACTCATTATTAAAGATCTAAGACCTATATATTAATTTATTGCATTTTAAAAATGATTTATAGCTCAATTAAATACATCGCTGTTAGAGTTTTGAATACATTTATCGATGGACTTCATAGTACTTCATCTTAACGCTTAGAAAAACGATTCAAAAAATTACCTATTCAAAGTATAGAGACCAAATAGATTTAATTTTCATATCATACAAGAAGTCACTTGAAAGTTATGGAGCATTTTTTCTACGCAAAAAAATGTTCATAAAATAAATATTAAATGATGAAAACATATCAGTAATACATAATTACTTCACTTTACTTATATATTTAATCAACATATTTATTATAAACATAGAAAATACTTCATAATTCAAACCAATGTGAAAATATTTTTGCTAAGTTTATTTATTATGCGTATTCCTATAAATTTAAATTGGCCAAAGCTGTTTAATAACTTACTATTATGCGGCGTGTATAAATGAATAACATTTAAAATTAAAATAATCTGCAATTGTTGAAAATTATATTTATTAAATTTATTCTAAAATATAAAATTTATAATGTTTAAAAAAATGATTCCTTTAAAATAATTTATTGATTTCTTATGTTTAACCATTAATTATAAGAACTTCATTTGTCCATTTATATGTAATGAACTTTTGTAGGTTAGATTAATTCAAAACATTACAATATAATATAATATTAATACCTTCCCTAACTGTTTCGCTGTAGTAATTGATAAATTATTTTTTTTTAAACAATATTCGTAAACTCGCTATTTTAAAAATGTATTATTTTTCTAAGGAAACTGTTAAAAATCGGTTTCTTACTTAATTTCGGGTCTCTTACGTTCGTTTCTCAAAAATGATTTCCAATCACAGTTTGCAAGTGAAAAAAAAAATGTGTTTTTCGTAAAAAAGAAAACTTTTACCGCGAATCATACAATAATATATACACGGTATTATACAATTCTATACAATATTGTGAATGGACAATAATATTTAAATGAAGAAAACCCGTACAATCAGATTTGTGAGTGAAATCCGTAACTGTTATTATTATACACTGGGGAATAGAAAGTTCCAACACGAGATTAACAAGTTAAAAATTACATACGTTAATTCCTCCAAATGAGATGTGTTAGTTCCTATTAGGTAAAAAATTTATATAGGCATGTTAGTTCCTACGCGGTGAAAAAATAATTGACTATTAAATCATCACAATATTCTGTTGTTGCTGAATTATACGAAACCAAACATTTATAAGTAAAATAACTCTTAATATTATTATTAAAAATAAATATATTAATTGATTATTTTTTTAAGTCAATTGTATTAAATTGTATTATTATCTTATAATTTGTGTAGAAACTTTATATATTATATTATATTATTCTCTGTTGTTTGGGAATTAGCATACGTAATATTATTCCATGTAAGAAGTTACATACCTAAAAACATTTTTCCACAATGTATATAGCAAGGAACCAATATAATATTACATAATATGTTTTTATTTTACCTGTCTCATGAAGGAACACCAAAGTTTCATACCGTAAAAAAGATATATCTACACCTACATGAAATGTGTTCCACTAGTCACTACCTATAATGGACAGGTAATACAATTTTTTTCATTTTCCGGGGGATTTCCATGGTGTATATTTATAAGTGTATTTATAACGAATTGCTGGACTCTGGTCTCTGATATTATATTGCGAGATATATTACGTAATATAAATTACAATAAATATGGATGAATTTCGTTCTCAGTTTTTAGTTAATAAGCTTTAATAATAAACTAGTTTATTGTCAACACGGTTATTGAAAACTTAGCCTCTAAACTACCCTATCGGTTTTTATTTATATATTTATATAATGAATTTCATAGGTAGGTAATAATACATTAATACTTCATATTTATAATTTTTTGACAGACATTTCTGGTTACATTTATATTGTTTATTTATTTTATTTTATTTATCATATTATTGACTATAAATAATTTTTGATTAGACACAACTTATATTTACTTTTATTTCACATTCAACAAACATATTTTTGATTGAGTATATTATAGTATAGTATTTTTTCATCCGTGTACCTCTTGACCTCTCACCATTACGTACCCCCAAATGTCAAATTGCGGTATATTTTTACATAATATAATAAATAATAAATTATAAAATATCATTATATTTAAATATTGTGAAAATTTTTTAAAATTAAAAAAAAAATTATTACGAATATGAAACTACTGAATATTTATGTACTTACGCCATATATGACACAGACACTTTAAAAAAAAAAGCGGCTAACTAATTATTAGAATATATTATATCGATATCAAACCAAAACATATTTTATCGGGATATAAAATAAAAATGATTTATGGATTTTTAATAGGCATATGAACGATGTTGTGACGAACTACGTTATTGTTATGCTACCCGATCAGATAAAATCTAGAGTACACTTGTTTATTACGAAAAAACATTTTTTTGTCAAATATTATTATTAAATTATTAAATATAATATGACAAATAACAAATGATATTAAATACGTAAAATTTCATTTTTTTCGATCATTTCTTTGTTTTCACGTACTATCGGTTGAGAAATGCTGCACTATAATATGATAATATTAATTATATTATTTATTTTTTATTTATTTCCTATATTATGTTATTGACCATAATATTGACTTCTAATTAGATTCAACATATATTTACTTTTTTGTTACATCACAATCATCATACATTAAACAAAAAAATTGTTTTAATATAACTCTGGTTAAAAGAAAAATTAATTTAGTTACATATTTTAGCAATCGTTAGTTAGAGTATAGTATTACTTAGTTTCTCCGCTGCATGAACAAACATAGATAATAAATCATAGATAATATGTACATATAAAAATTATGATTTAAAAAATTATATTTTGAATTCAACCTAATCTAACTTTTCAAATGACATGTCAATTTTCCCCTCATATTATGTATATAGGCGAAACTACTCTACCAGTTATCGGCACAACAAAAAAGAAGTATTTACAAATTATATATAGATTATAAAAAAAACATCGTTGTTATGAAAAAAAATTTACATATAGCCCAAAAACCAGCTAAACCATACCTATGTTAATATATGAATTTCATCCCAGACTAGGGACATAATTCGCGGAGTAAGGTCGAATTGCACTTGAGTCAAAAACAGGTAAAGATCAAATACACCAATATAAAAAATAGGGCTTAACAAAAATGTCTAAAAAATATGCATAATTTAAACGTTTTAAAAACACTCATATTATACAATTCCACTTAAAATATAATCATTGGAATAACAACTATTATCGTAATGATATATTTGTTCATATATTATTATATATTATATATAATTTAATAAAATTATAAGAAACTAAATTTATATTGTAATAATATAATATACCGTGATCTAAACAAACTAATACTCTGACAACAGCTACAGTTTAGAATTTAGATTAATACGATTTATAGCTTTACAGCATTTCAAAATTATTCCAAATGTATGTAAATGTAATTGGGTACATAATTATACATTAAAAAACCTATTTTTTGACCATATCAAATATTGTTATCAGTCCTAAGCATGTAAGTGAAAAGGAAAATGAGTGTTTTAATAACGTTTAAATTAAGTTTATTTTCCAAGCATTTTTGTCGAAAATCCTTTTTTAACCAAGTGCAGTCCAAACATTAACTGTTTTTTTACACAAGCGCAATTCAATTATTTAATTTAGGTAAAAATTTTAATTTGAACATCTCGAATTCGTCTATACCACTTTTTAGTGATGGGTCGAACTGTTCGAATCTCGAACCGAACCGAACTGTCAAACATCTTTTACTGTTCGAAAATCGAACTTGAAAATATTTTTCAAACCAGCCTTACTGGCCACGATAGTTCAAAGACCAAATATTTGTACAATTGTTATTCAAAAATTATTTTCAAAAAATAAAAATTGATTATCATTATTTATAAATAATTAGACTATTAGCGATAGAAAGTTATAAGCTGTAACAAGCACTTTATGTACCATTTATAATAATAATGATAAAAAGTATTAAGTTCGAGTTCGACTTAGAATGATTCTAGGTTCGGTTCAGTTCGTTTCGATAGAAAATATGAAGGTTCGGTTCGGTTCAATTTAAAAAATCAGGGTTCGACCCATCACTACGACACTTTTACGAGACGCAACTCGTGTGCTCACATTATATACATGCGACCTTGTTGTTGACTGCTGTTTATGTTGTACGGATTTCCGCAGGTACGTGGCCGTGGTACACCCGCAGCTCAACCGGATATGGTGCCGGATGGAGACCACTCTGTCAGCGATCGCGTTGGGCTACGTAGTGTGCCCGATCATCTGCATACCCAGTTACCTGTCGTTCAACCTATTCTCGCGGGTGGAGACGCTGGACGTGAACGGCAACCGTCCGACGGCAGTGCTACAGTCGGCGCTGCGGCGGGCCAATAACGGCACCGATGTCCACAGCGGCCACGGCACCGGTGGAGGCGCCGGTGGAAGCGGTGGAGCCGGTGGTGGAGGCGGTGGCGGAGTGGCAAATGGCAGCCACGGCGGTGTCGGGCCGCTGCGCAACGTCACACTGTACTACGTCAACGTCAGCGACCTGGCCACGTCCACGTACTTGGCCGATATCAATTTTTGGGTGTACAGCGTCGTCATCAAGATCATACCGTGCGTGGCGCTCACGGTTCTCAGTCTGCGGCTGATATGCGCGCTGTTGGAGGCCAAACGCCGCCGGGCCAAGCTGACGGGCAGCGGCCGCAAGTCGGCCGACAAAGAGCGGCAGACGGACAGGACCACCCGGATGCTGTTGGCCGTGCTCATGTTGTTCCTGATCACCGAGTTCCCACAGGGCATACTCGGCCTGCTCACGCTGTTGCTCGGCAAGCGGTTCTTCCAGGACTGCTATCAGAACATGGGCGAGGTAATGGACATGCTGGCGCTGGTCAATTCGGCCATCAACTTCATACTGTACTGCGTGATGAGCCGGCAGTTCCGCAACACGTTCAGCCTGCTCTTCCTGCCGTCCTGGATCTCCAAGGTTGAGTCACAAGCTCTGTCGCACGGTAACCCGACCACTACGCAAGTCACGCAAGTCTAAGGCGATTGCTCTTTCGTGGTCGTTGTGTCCCCCCCACGATCGACCTGTCGTCGTCGTCGTCGTCGTCGTCGTCGTCGTAGCATTTATGTGCGCCACCCACCACCCACAAACCATCGGCACCGATCATCACCGCCGACGACGAGGACGACGACGGTGACGGCTATGATAATAATATTATAATATATACAGGTGGGGTGATTCATCAAGCATGCTCATCCCCCGCCCATATTTTTACTTGAGTATGCATTTATTCAAATATTGATTTTTGGAATCTCAGGTCAATAAAATACCATATTTCCAATCGCCAAGATAGATTTTTATACTATTTAGTATAGAGTGTTCTGTGGCGATACAAACTTTAGTTTTTAAAATAAAAACCGTCCATACTGTTGATTTATTTAGCAAATGATTTTTTTTTTTTACATTTTTTATGTATCTAAATATTATTATTAATATTATATCCAGTATTTTCCGAGCTATTAATTGATATGTACAGAGAATTATAGTCAATATAGTCAATGATAAAGGATTTAAATAAATATGGAGCTTAAATGTTATAAAATGTCTAGTACCTAGTTAATACTAATATAATATTCACATTTTATAGTTTGTAAAAATTATCCGAATATAGTGAGTAACATTTTGAATATTAAATCTAATTTATAGTTTTTTAAGAACCATTTTTAAGGATTATTATCATTAGTACAAACATTTTAATGAATCGGAAGCTACTAGCAAACATTTTTATTTAGATAAAACAAAATAATTTATCAACCTGTCATTTGAACAACAGAAGTTATCGCATATCGTTACAAGATACTCTCCAAATGGTATAAAAAATCTAATTGAATATAATATGGTTTTTGAGTGTACCTACATGAAAATTACAAAATTTAAATTTTTAATAAATTCGTTATTAAAGAAAAAGGGGACGAGCGTGCTCGGTGAATCACCCCATATTTAAACATTTTCGGATAACATATAATAAGCCTCTTTACGACTCTGAATTATAATACCTATATGTTAACATAAATTATAAAGCGACCACACAGGGTTATTGTTTTTAATCTACACGCTGTTTTTAGCACTGAAATATTTCACTGTTCATATGTTTCGAGCCTTTTCACTATCCCGTTGGCCGCAAAACTTAAGCTCGTATTCTTACCGTACTTTGTTCAAATGCCTCTATGTACTCGTTCAAATATTATCCACTGCCGAACGTTTAAATAATAATAAACGGACGCAATAATAATGGTCTTTATGTTTGTATATATATATATTCGAGATACGAGTACATACATATAAATAAATAGCTTTAGTCTATTTCTGATAAACATTTATTTTGATTATCGAAAAATAATTATAATAATATTTGAATTAATTCGAATAGCCGGTACAACTATTCAGTTTAGATTTTCGGTATGAAATATGTAGGTATGTATTATTCAACAAAATATTTCGATAACTTCATATTTTGTTTAAAAATAATATTATTCACATAAGGTATTCAAAATTAGTAAAATAGTCGAATGTAAAAATCAAAAGCACATTTATTTCTGTTTTAATTTTAGCCGTTAATGCAGCAGTGTAGACCGGACAAAAGAGTGCTGACCTGAAGATGTTTTTGATTCCTGAGTTTCCGCGAGGTATTATACGTACAATAACTCTGTTGCAATTCCAAACGTCATAAATTATAACGAAAACTTTTGAAATTAAAGTGAATTTTTAAACATAATCTGTGGTTGTCAACAAGTTTAAAATATTATTATTTTCATTCGTTCAACTCGAAAGTCGAAGACATCCAAACTATTCCATTATAAAAAATGACGCACACAAAGCACATTGGTATAATGGCTTATGTAATTATTAGTAACGTCCATGGAAATGTCATCAAACTTGTATTTATTTACAAAAGTTGAATCAGCAGGATTCACTCCGTAATAATAATCATAAAAATGACTTAACCATACCATTTGCATAGTGTAAAATGTTATATATTTAATAATACCGAAATCTAATAATGGATATTATCAACTTTAATGTAAACTTGAAAAAATGTTGTTAAATTTACAAAATCTAACCATTAGATATTATATTATTAATAATAAAAAATGTAGATTTTATTTTATAAACTCGAATTCTATTAAAATATTGGATTGGATTATATGTTTACTGTTAAAAACTACAATAAATTACCCAATGTTATTATAAATTAAACTATACAAGTAAATTGTACTTATTGTGTATAAACATAATAAGCGTTAAGATGAAAATATTGTAATATTAAAATAAATAAAATTAGTACATTCTAATACACTTTTAGTTAAAGTATAAGATAGGAACATAAATGATTATTTAGTTTATAATAAAGGGACTACCTATCAAATGTTATATTTTTATTTGTTCGTGTTTGATATATGTTTTGTTAACTAAAATATTACATAGCTCGGATTTTTATTGAATAATAAATCAACGTATTATATTTAGTAATAGCTTTTGAAAATGTTCGATCATATACATTTCTATGTTTACGCAAATTGTAGTTAACTATTCGTTTTTCTAATTTGTTTTGATTGCATACATAATATACTTAATTTGATGTATTAAAATTATTATGCATTATATTTTGTAAATATTCAATAAATATATTTATGTGCTTTAATTTGGACTAACTTCATTTATAAGGCTCTTCTGTATGTATTCTTCAGTAATAAACCAACTCAGTTAATGTCATTAATACTTTTTCCATGATTAAACCGTCGAATAAATAAATTGTAAAAATTAACTAACATTTGAAGTCATGTCATTGAACATCTCCTTTAATCGAGCCAGCGTATCCGTGTATTTTTATTATACGTAGCATTTATTGTATTCAGAACATACAGATTTATAAATATTATGTAAAATCAAATTTTTTTTTTTAATATTTTATTTTGAAACTACCTATAAAAATAAACAAAGGTATTATTTAAATGTAAGGCTTGAAATAAAATCGATTTCAAAGTGAATTTTAAATATTAATAAAAAATTTTAAAAATCTTCTAAGAAATCGAAAGTCATATATATTGAAATCAAATTTTATTTTAAAATGTATGAATAATATTCAAAATAATAATTTATATAAAAATAATAATCGTTTTAAATTTTTTACAAACAAATATATTACAATTTTAAATTCGATAACAATAGTCAACAATCCTATAATATTATTCATAAGTAAGTATTACCTAAGAAATTATATTAATATTTTGTATCCTTAGACCTGTTTTGCAGCGATCTATAGAACGTCCGAATCAAGATCCCGCACGTATGAGGTAGGTAGATGGAAATCAAAATTAAAAATATAAAAGTAATATTTTAAGTGAAAATAAAGGAAAAATACTTATAATTGTAAAATAGAAAATAATTAAATCGATATATTGTGCAACAAAATATAAATCATTAAATGATAAAAATCAATATAGCATTTCGTAATTATTAAATTAGTAAAAACTAAAAAAAACTAATATCAAAAATCAAAATCGAAATGTTTCGTTTAGATTTCAAGTTTATGTGCATTACATAAAAATGCATATTTTATTAATTTAACAAGATAATATAGAATCTATTTAGCATATTGCGTATTAAATTAATATAGTTCTAAATATAGATATACCTCTATATAAAATATAGGTCTAAGGTGTATTAATCTTTATTAACGCGGCGTTTGGCAGACGGACGAATACTGACAATGGTATATAATGTATATGCGGCAAAAGCACTCCGTGAGCGATAATACGCATTAACAATCTGGTTTACAATAATTATTATATTCTAGATAATATAATATACACATTAACACAATTTTCATATTACTAGAATTAAAATAAATATATTTTGATATTACGACACAATTAATTGTAAATACTAATTTCTAATCAGCAACTCGTTAAAAAAATAAAAATGTTTTATAAAAGTAAAAATCCAATTATATAATAATATAATTTTGCAAAATAAGATAATTAACGTTTCATTATTTGTATTACAAAGTATATATGCTAAGTTTCAAAAAAATCCGACCAAAAAGTAAATTGTCTTCTTTTTACCAGCTTTTACCCTTTAAAACCCCCTAAGGATTTAATTTCGTAAAACACGTTCTTATAGGACATTTCCTACTTATATAATACCGACTTAACAAATTTCAGCTTCGTAGGTCAAACAGTTCTCGAGATTTCGTATTTAATCAAAAATACTTCTCTCTTGTAGATTAAATATAGTTAACAATTAAATATTAATAATACAATAAATACGATATTTCTGGAGAAAATTGTGTTAATCTACCGTAATAATGAAAGTAAAATAAATAACTTTAGTAGTATTATTATTATAATATTATAAAGATTTAACATTTGACATGGGTACGATTATCACTACTTGTAAAATGTACAATGCGCGACTTCGAACTTTCATCCCCTATTTTAACCCCTTCGAGCCATTTTTCACAACAAAAAGTATACCATGTCCTTCTCCAAGGTCTTATCTATCTCTGTAGCAGATTTCATGAAAATCGGTTCAACAGTTTAGACGTTAAATCGTAACAGACAGACGGAGTTACTTATCATAGCGATTCTATTAATTATTTCCATCTGTTATAGCTAGGTTAATTATTGAGATATTATACATTGTTAAAAGTTAATTGTCATAATTTATTATTTGTAAGTAACGTTTATATAGTTATAGAGGTCTGATAATATCGATAGATTTTGATCGTATCCTGTTTGGCTCTTTATTAATTTTGTTTTTTATGCGGTTATTATTTTCGTTTGGTGAATATTTCATTATTTTTCTTTTTAAACACAACGATGACACTTAGACATAGGGTGTTTAAGACAAACATTAAGCATTCAAGTATGTATTTTGCGATACTTTATAAAAACCACTTTACAACAGCCTTAATGGGAGTGCTTTATAAAATACTTCTCATGCTTTTACTCACCGGTGACTGCTAACTGGACTTAGGCACAAATAATCCAACGACAGTTCATACTTCATGTAATATAAAATAAATATGAAAAGCCAAAAAATTAAGCTTGAAGAATTATTAGAACATATGGAATATTTGATCAGTAAATGATTTTTACTTTGAATCAGCAAAATCCTGATTTATAATAATTTATAATATATACATAATATGTTGACATTCAATTATTAGTAGTGCATAATGACGACATTACATACCCATATTTTAAATTCGTTATGTTATCGCGCCAGCATTTTATTGGTTGCAACATTTAGGTATGTTATTATTAAATATTTATATATAAATAGATTAATAGGTATTCAAATTGTTTCGACTGTATATGAAAACTATTTATTAGGCATTTTAATATAGTTATAAGTTATGATTTACTGTATTAATAAATAATAATAACTATAATTATAAATAAAGAACGGATTTCATTGTAGATATATACATTTTTAAACTGATAAAAATGTGTTTGAACTGTTTGAAGTAGATCATTCCAATCAATATATCAATTATTTTGTCGTTAGAAATTCATATACATTATCGTTTTTATACTTAAGATTTGAAAATGTAATACAAGATTCTTTATTAGAATTCAACCTTTAAATGAAAACATTTTACCAGAAAGCCTAATTTATTTTTATTTTTTATTATTATTTTTATTTTTTTAATATTTCAAGTTAAAATGTTTAGCGACATTTGATATTCACCCGTAAAACAATTTTTGATATTTTATTATTTCAAAAAAAAAAAAAAACTACTTGTAATTTTCATTAAATGTTTATTTTATTATTCATTAAACTAATACATTTTTAACTCTTTTTGAGTTATTTATAGACATGATTAATTTTCAATTTTTTTTTTTTTTGGGAGGGGAGTAGGTTTTTATAAACGTCAATCAAAAATTATCCACTTGAATGCAATTTTTGAAAAATTAATACGAGATTCTTCAAAGTATTTTATACGAAACCAAAGAACCTAAAGAATGTATAAAGACGATTACTTTTAAGTAAAATAAATTACTTTAATAGCTTTATCAAATAAACATATCACTTGGTGATATAGGCTGATAGACTGTTTCTGCTCAGAATCATTATTCATATACAACGATATTATAATCATTAAATTCAAATCTAACAGACCTATAATTATATATTGATAAATATAGTCATTATTTTAACTTTTGGATTTCCTTAGATATACCCGGGTTCATAATATTTTTTTTTTGTATATCTAGTAAAATCATGTAAGATTAATAATTAATATTGTATTTGACACATTTTCATCATGTTATCGATTAGTGTCAATTTATAATATAATAAATGTTTTGTTAATGACATTTAAAGTTTTTTATAACATTTTATACAGACTATCTTTAAAATAACTTAATTATATGGTTATTATTTGTAAATCAATATTCTCATCAAAAATAACCATAAAACTCATCCAAGTACACTTTTGCCAAAATAAAAATATATACTCTACCATTATCCTAATACTGTTTGTTTTAGATACGCAAAAAATTGTAGGACTGCATTTTTAATTTAAATGTTTGTTTATCAGCCTGAAAGATTTGATTCAAGTTAAAGATGTTTAGAATAATATCTCTATATTATAATAGGTACAAAATATGAATATATCCTAAAAAAGAGATTGATTAACAATCTTTGACGATAATAATAATAGCTATATTTAAATAGTTATAGACGCCTTTAAACATATTATTTGTATGAATAATAGAGCCTGTAGATATAATGCCCTTCAGCATGAAACAGTTGTTTTTATGTAAATAATCGATCATGGTGAATTTGTAATTAATACTAATACTTAACAAAAACATTATACAAACTTCAATAATTTACGCCTAGATCAAACTCATTACGTGATTTTAATTTTAACTTGAATTTGTTTCCGAGTTCTTATCGTACCTAATTTGAAAAGTTAGAATTTAAAATGAGAATAATTTTTTCCATTCGTGAATATTTTGTTAAATAAATAGTTTATTACTTCAAAATATGTAATGGAGTATTTTTTTATTTTCAAAATTTAGCAAAAGCGCGCTACTAAAGTAAAGCTATACTTAACTCTTTTTAAATTAAATAAAAATTACGGTAACTTAGTTAATATTATTTTGAGAAAATTATGTAGACTTTTGTTATTCATAAAAGTGTTTATTTTACAACTACTGTTGATTTACATAATATATGTTATGAAACGTTGAACTTTAAATGTAAAACTGTTTTCGTTGTAACATATGTGAATCCACATTAAGTTAAAATGTATTGGACTGAAAGGGTTGATAATTTTGAATTGTAGGTGTGTAACTAATTATAAAGAGTCATCCAGATGAAAAGAACATTATTCATACAAGGTTGACCAATAGCGTGCAAAAATGTATGGTATTTTCAGATAAATCCTTTATATTACAATTAGGTACAATGCAAAATAAACATTTAATATTGTGTTGTGTTAGTTCAACGATATTCTCTATGATCACTTTTTTAACATTAGCATTTAGGTTTGGGTTAGGACAGAAAAATAACACTACATTTAAGCTGGGTCGTGCCATAGTTTATTTTAAATCGTATTTTATAACAATTAAAATTAAACTATTTGTAAATTATAGTAGTTATAGTGGCTTTAAATAAATATATACAATTAATTTTGAAGCATCAATTTATACTCAATATTACATATTATTTCAAGGACAATCATTAAATATGTATATATTAATAACAATATTAACAAAATATATAAACAGTATAGAAGGTGATTATTTTTTCACTTAACAGATATTTTCTCGGAAAGTATGTATTAAAAAGAAATCATCTTAACGTAATTTTAAATTATAAAAAAATTTCGTAAAAACATTTAGTATGTGAAAACTATTAATTAATTATACAATCATAAAATGTTATAAATTAAAATAATATAAAAATAAAACTGCGTAAATTAATTTAGGGGGTCAATCATGTGACAATAAACTTTTATAAAAAAAATTCTTAATGGAGACAATGCAACATTCACAATTTCTAAGGATATCTTATAATTTAAAATACAGCGTATAGTGCAACCGCAAAAGTTCACAAACTTTTCATGGCGCGATCAATTTTGGAAAGTTTTTAAATGGTAGTATATCATACATTAGTATGGTCATTAGACCTTTATTTTGTTTTCATATTATTGATCACTATCTTTGCGATAACTTTTGTTCAAGTATGATGTTACATCACTGACGTGGTGAAATACTTATACATTTGTAATCGCCGTAGATAATGATCAATGATGAAATAATTAAGCTCGATCATCTATGTAGAATCATTACATGACGAAAAAATACTATATTATATTTTTTTTAATATTATAATTACATATATACGAGGCGTGTCCAGAAAGTAAGTGTACTTGAGGCTCTCACGGCCATAGGGAATATTTTTCTACTGTGTTGGCTACACTGCCGTATATCTTTACTCATCTTCTTTATAACAAGACCATAACGAGTTCAGTACGTTGAAAACTGTGGTCACAAGAATTTTTCTTGTGAATAATGTCGGTCGAGTCTGCCGCCACCTCCTTTGTCCACTTCTCGACCGCCCCTTCACCTCCTCGTCAGTAAACAATTTTTTTCCACCCGTGTGCCTCTTCAGGGAAGTGAACAAATGGTAATCTGAAGGCGCCAGGTCGGGGAATACGGAGGGCGGTTCAAAACATCTCATCCAAATGAGCCCAAAAATTGTTTCACGACATTGGCTGTGTGGGGTCTGGAGTTGTCGTGCAGCAGGCAGACTCCTCTTGTTAACAGACCCTTCCTTTTATTTTGAATAGCTCTCCTCAATTTTTATAGGGTTTCACAATACCTTGCTGCTTTGATGGTCTCACCCTGAGGTAAATATTCAATCAATATGACGTCTTTGTGGTCCCAAAACACTGATGCCATGATTTTTTTGACTGAAATCGGTTTTGAACTTTTTGGTTGAGGGTGAACACTAGTGTTCGGACTGTCTCTTGGTTTCAGGCATGTAGTGTGCAACCCAAGTTTCATCTCCAGTAACAATAGACTTGAGAAAATTATCACCCTCTAGTTTATAGCGTTCCATAGAGGCAATGAATGACGGCGCGGATTTCACACTTGGCGGCAAACTCGATCGACATGTTTCACGAGAAAAATTCTTGTGACCACAGTTTTCAACGTACTGAACTTGTGATGGTCTTGTTATAAACGAGAGGAGTAAAGCTATACAGCAGTGTAGCGAACATAGTAAAAAAATATTTCCTGCGGTCGTGAAAGTCTTAGTACACTTACTTTCTGGATATGCCTCGTATTTGCAACAATATTATACAATACATTTTTAATTATTTAATTGAATTACGATATTTTAGCACCCTCTAAAAGCTAATCTTGTGCCGGAGGAACAATTTTTATCACTATTCTGTTATACATAAGGTAAGTAAAATAGTAAAAATTAATAATATATATAGACATACAATAATATCATGAAAAAATGTTTATTATAAAAAAAGACAAAATGAAAAATTACATTTAAAAATAACAAATTTAGTATACTAATTAAATAATTTAAATATTTGATAAATCTAAGCATTTCACATACATTTAAACAACTCAATAAAACTTTTTTAAAGTGATATCAATATTTAACTAACGACATAATCTTAACCCAGTGTGTAAAACGTTATTTTGACCAAATACCTTTTTAACACGTAGTAAATTTTTTTTGACATTTTCATTTGAATTAATACACAAAATATATTATATCTTATACATATACTTAAACTTTATAGTTATTTTATATTAAATATTTTAAACTATAAAAAATGTATAAATATTTACAAACTTAACCCACTTTTGGGTCGTAACCAACAGTTTAGGAACATCTGGTGTAGTGTACTAATACGATAATACGTAATATCACATATGAGTATATTATGAAACTAACATCTTCTAATCATCAAATTTAACTAGCACAATATAGAACCAAATTTTTAAAATTTAAATAATAAACATTCTTTGATTGGTAATTATTACATTATTACCTTTAAGTTTTAGACTACTTATTTATTCGTACAATTACTTATTCAAAAACGAATGTATGTAATATAACGCTGTATTAAATACAGAATTCTCACTAATATAACAAAGTGAAGTCTGAAAACAGAAATGGGACAAGTGTAATTCACATTATCAAATTACATCTAATTAATCCAAACTATAATTGATTAATACAGTTATTGTAGAAACCATCCAAGATGAAAACAGTACGACCACAATTAGACTTAGAAAAGATACATAATATCTAAAAACATTGTAACACATCTAAAAATAAGTACGTGTAATCGTAATGACGTAAAATGAAAATTATAATAATTAATAACTATTAGATAATAATAATTATAATAATAAATTTGGTAAATGTAATAAAAGAAAATTTAAAAAGGTAATAACTTACTACTTATTACTAATAAGTGAGATAATGTATTCAACTGTCTAATATCGAGTAAGTGATTTATATAAGAACTGATAATTTGTATCTTGTATAATTATGATTACAATTTGATATTTACAATATGTCTCCTAATGTCCCCAAAAATATTATTTTTGGAAGAAGTAATGTAAATGGTGACTAAAAATATAATTATTTTATAAATTACATATCGAAAAAAAATTGTAGGTATTTACGTAATTGTGACATATTTTTATGTCTTAAAAATGTAACGTTCGGGTAAATTTGTTTATGTTATTTTCTTACTATTATTATTAATTTTAATTTTTAATAAAATGTACACGCATAAAATTAAAAAACTTAACTAATATCATAAGGTAGTTACTAATTTTAACTAAATCGAACTTATATATTTTATTATTATAATAAAATATATATCAAGTGAAGTGAATTGCCACACCTGTTATCGTCGTTGTCTTATATTTTCACTATGCGTGTGAACGAAAAAAAACCATTAATGCCTGTGAATAATGGGTAGTGAACATTTCAAAATATTTACCACCTGTTAGTGTTTCGACCTCACCTTAACATCAACAAGGGATTTAAGAAAACCTTTTAACGCTATTATTATTTCAAAGTAAATAAATAAAACTCAAATAGTCATACATATTTTATTATACGTCGTGATTAAAAAGATTAAAGAAAAAACAATAGTACATTATTGATATTTATTTTTTGCACTTTCATAAATTAAATTTAAAATTAAAATATTTTTTATTTGATTATATTTCTTGGAACTAATTTTTACTTCATCACTAATTTTAATTTCACCATAACATTTTACCTTAATTTACAAAAATACGTATTGTCGTATAGCAATGTTATTTTAATACTTGATAAGAAAAAAAATATAAAAAAAAAATACTTTTAATACGTTTATGCTACAGCAACAAACATTTGTTTTCTAAATTTGTATGATAAAAATGTAATTTTTATTATTAGAATTAACAAAATATAATAGCAATTACAAATCATTTAAACTATTATGACAATTTCTTCATTAAACAATGTTTAAAACTAATGGATCTTGTTAGTAACTCCATTTTAACAGTCCGAGAATTCATCGATTATCTTCACCCTTGTAATTCGGTTATTTGAAGGGACATTCCTTGACTTTCATTAGAATTCCTCGTATTTCGTTTTCGTTTTGTACTTTCTTTAGTTACTCTATGAAAATGCAATACTAACCTATTTCGGCCGAAACCTTAATACGATTTGTGTGGACTGTCAACGGCCATCGTTTAAAAAGTTATGTATGTATATTGTACAAAATAAATGTACATATCGTATTATTTTAAAAGATAAATAGTACTTTTCACTGAAAACTCAAAGTCTTAAATTATTTAATATAATAATTTAATATTATTAATTGGTGTAAAGCAATCAAATAAAATATATGATAAATGATATAATTATACAGTGCATAATATTAGTGAAAATGTACTTTCCAGAAATATCAAATTTAAAAAATATATTGTGTACAGATTAGTATAAAATAAAACCGTTTACTTTCTTAGCTTTTACACAATTCATCCGTGTGTGACAATTAAAATAAGAATAATATTTAGTATATGATTAATTAATTTACAAAGTATACGCAAACAAACGGAGGAGACTCGTCTAACGTAACTCCTAAAATTAGCTTACATAATTATTAATTACATAAGTTACATTTTAGATTATAACAGTACTTTGCACAAATTTCTTTACAGATGGCAAGGCAGACAATTACAGAATCTTTTATACTGTAACTATTAGCTACTACATTTATTAAAGTATAAGCTAGTGGAAGAAGAAATATGCAAAACATATACATTCTAAGTGTTTGTTTTTCTTAAACAATTTCTAGCGTAGTCTGAAATTGTCAATCGGGAGCAGAAATTTAAAATGTATTATACAACTTATACACGAATTCCAAATCCTACTGGTAAGTATTCACAAATTATTATACACCATACTCTCTCTTATAATTAATAACGAATTAACTTCATGGTAACTGGAAATAACGTGTTTCCAAGCCCTTCATCATTGGGCCAATAATTTTGTTTATGTCTTTAAATAATCTTGCAGAGTTGTATTTCCTCTTGTCAGCAAATTTGGCTCTGCCAATTTGTATTTCTATATATAAATACGGATATATCACTGTAATTTACTGTAATTTATCATTGATTAAAGTATTAAATCGTGAAAGTAATAAATATTTATTAATAATAAAATTATACTTTTTTTTTTTACAAATGTATTCCAGCAATATTATATTACTATACCATTTATTAAGCTTAAAAACAGGTATGTTTCGAAGTTTTTTTTCTGAAGTAACTAATTTTTAACTAAGTTAAGCCACTTTTTTTTTTCAATCAACTTTAAAAAGTAACAAATTAAAAAGAAAGAAAAATAACTTTTAACTTTAAGCTTAACTTAAATTTTTCCATATTAACTTAACGAGTTAAAAAAATTAGTTAACTTGCTCGGCCTTATCAGAAACTATCTTCAATTTTCAAAACGTGTTAAATGTTCACCTGCATAATATTTCCACCGCCATCACTGTACTGAAGAGTTCAAACTTAAACAACTAATTTGCTACAATTCACTAAACAGTTCTTAGAACTTGAAATATTTCTCATATGGCTCTAAACAACAAGAGAAAACTTTTTTTTGCACATATTGAACAAAATATATGCTAATGCTAATTACACATTAATAGCATATTTGCTTGCCAAATATTATAGAAAATTGATTGAAAAATATTTACAAACGTTTGTAGAAGTAAAAAAAAAGTGGTGAATTTTTTAGCAAAAAGTGGTGATGCCTATCTGGTGCTGTTGTCATATATTATAATAACATCAAACAAAAATAAATTTTTTTTAATGTTCCAGAAGTATAATGATTCGTAATATTGTACATTTATAAGATTATACGTGACTTGCTTATAGTGTTATCTAACATTTTATCATTTTTATCTTACATTAAATTATAGAATATAATATATATAGCTTGATAGGTACAAACTGACAACTTAAATTTACTATGTAATAAAATAAGTTATCTTATTCGTTACCGTATTCATTAAAATGTATACCCACTACCCAGGGGTAAATGATAAAAGTTATTCACGTAAGTAAAAATTAAAATACCACGTAAAAAACCGAGTTATTTTCGTAAATTTAAATTCCTGGGTATTTTGGGTATTTTTATATTTTATATATTAAATAATATACTATACATTTATTTTTATTAATATTTTATCTTTTTATCTTCAACTAAAAAAATTATTATTTATTATAATCAGTTGGTATTACTATTAAAAATGTTTTTCTATTTAGAAATTTTACTTTTTTTAATAATTGTTTTTAAGGTTTATTTTAATTTAAATCTGTTTATTTAAACAAAATAATACCCTTAGATGTATGCTGTTAGTCGTGCATATTACGTTTCATATTATTATTTTTATTATAAAGAAATATATAGAAACAGAACACGTATTTCACTATATTTTTATCTTATACTTGTTATTAAATGTTATTATATGCTTGCTCCTTCAGTTTATAGGCCGCGTTGTGTTATAGGTAGTTGTAAAATTGTATTTCAAAATATTAAATTCGCTATTCGTTATTTATTATTAATTATATATTATACTCGTAATCATCAGTAGTTTAAGTGTTAAACATTTTATTTTTAATATTAATGTAGTATAATATTAATTGTTTTAACAAATCATTCATTAATTACACAAAAATAAATACTACACATGATCTAGGATATTAATAACTAATAAAAAAATTTAAAGCAAAACAGTTAATTATGTTAAATAATAGAGACCTATAATTTTTTTAATGGTACCCTGAAAATGAAATTGTGCTTTAACCATTATTTAAGACCCGTTATAATGTATTTTATTACATTAAAATAATAATGTAATACTAAAATATTTTAATGAGACATTTCGACCACGAATTATTTTCACTGAAATTTATAATTAAATATTATACAAGATTTAAGTTTTTAATATTATTAAAACTGTCACCATTTTTTACAAAAGGATTTATATGTAATATATAAAAATAATAAAGAATTTAAAAATAATCTTTTAGACGAAAATAATGAACATGCATACCTTAACTTTTAATTAAATTCGTGTTTCGTATGTTTACGCGTATATCTATATTTCATGTACATTTTTTTTTAAATGAATAGAAAAATATAAACAGGAAATCGGCTCTGCTGTATAGTAAGCGTCGAACGTACCACGACATTGAGTAGGTCATTATAGATTTATAGTAGATGGATCATATTTTAATTCAATGATGCATAATTATTATTGTTTACGAAAAATTATTCTAAATAGAAATCGTTTTAACATCTATTTTTAAGGAGTTTCTGTGATTTATTTTTCTATTAATACATGACAACAGTATTTTGTATTATTTTCGCCAAAAAATATCACATAATATAAATATACAATACTAATATTAATGTTATCAACTGAAGTCAATATTGACGTACCTTATAAGAATAGTGTGATATTGAGATTAAAGTTATAGTCTTTTATTAAACTTTCATTGTGCATATATAACGATAACATACGTAATGGTAAGAATAAGTTGCAAGTCCTTGCGACAAATATTATTTTAGTTAAAACAAAATAACTAATAGCAAAATCATTATTTTTTTCATTTAAATATCTAATTTCATGAAAATTAGAAATTAAAATGCTCATAAAAAGTCTATAAACTTTGCAAAAAAAAAATAAATATTTATTCTTATATTAAATTGTCAACCTTAGGTATGAAAATTTAAAACTTTTTCGAATTTTTATCTAAAAAATAATAAGCAAATATTGTTTGAGATTATATTTTCAATATAGTTTTATTGCTATAAAAAAATGTATAATCATAGATTAGAAAAAAGGTAAATACAAGAATAAAATTATCTAAACAGCTCAAAAACCACCACAATATTCAAAAATGTACACCATTACTATACAAAATTAATATAAGCAACTTGTGAAAATTTCAAGTATCTAAGATTATTTCTTTCAATTACAAAATGTAAAAAACCGATTTTATCCAACAGTACCTAGTAATAAACTAAAAAACTGCTTTACTCTAAAAACTCATTGCTCTACTTTGAAACTAAATCTTAAAACATCATAAGCAGCATTCTATTTGAAGTCTGATCGACATTAATTTATAGTAATATGGTTGAATGTTTTAATAAATTGTATCAATGATAAGCTTTGATGAATAAAAGAATGTTTAAAATACATAAAAATAATACAATAATTTCCTTTAACTATACGTTTAAAAATAAGTACCCAACAATCACTTTAAATTTAATTTTAATTTAAAAACTTTATGAAAGCAATAATTGTTGTAGGTATAATTTATTAATACATGTATACAGTTCACAAGCTAGAACAAAATTGAAAATAAAAAGACGCACAACTGCCACAACTCATAATATAATATTATTTAATCATTAATACATCATATTTTTTTACAATATACATAGGTACATTTAAAATACCTACTTAATTACGTTTTCTGGTTATATTATTTTTTTTCGTACATAAAACGATTCAATAATTTTTTTTATAAAAGAACAACATTCTTTCTAACTATTCATTTGTGAACACTTATTTGAGATTTATTTATTTCATTATACAGGTAATATATCATACAAAAAAAACTTTTCAACCTGTCAATATTTTTCTATTATTTTTAGAATAATACATATAATATACAGACATACAGTAGATATTTATACTAGTTTCTATAATAGGTTTTTTTTAAGAGCCTTACATAAATCATCCCAACATACTGTCATGCAAAACTTTATTATTTTGTAAAAATAAATAGAACCTATAAACACTTCACGGTATGGAAATTTAATACCATAATATTTTTATATGATTGTAAAATTAACTATACCTATAAACTATTGAATTTCTTTTTTTAATGCTTATTAAATAATATGTTGATTACAAATTACTGTAAATAATATAATTAAATGTATTTGAATACAAATATATACCTTATTATTAATCTTAATAATATATTTTTTAAAACATTTTTTTGTTATCATAAATCATTAACTTTTAGTGTGGACATTTTATGAAAGTATAGTGCGTTATTGCTATTCCATAATCTTAGTTGAGAAGACGCTAATATAATTACACCTGCACATGTTGTCTTCATCTTATACAAACATGCAATATAGCAAATTTACATTCAGTAGAACAAATTTTGTGTTATTATAACTTTAATATTAAAGCGAATTGAACTATCACAAAAATTAAATGTATGAATATTTAGATATAGAATATTACTTGTACTTAAACGATGACTTTTTTCGATATTTTAATTTTTAAGCTAGATATGAGCTTTTTTAATTTACCACTCTTACTATACTCAGTATATTCAAGTATTTCTTAAAAATTAAAATATCGAAAAAATCTAACATTTAAAAACAGATAAATTTAAATGTTCTTACCTTTAATTTTTATAATAATACAATTCACTCTAACATTTAGGATTTAAAGCCAATAACACAAAATCGGTTCTACTGAACGCAAATGTGTTATGTTTTAATACAAATAAATATTAATACGTATTTCTGTTATTTTTATGTAATTTGACTATGATGAGATGAATTTCAAAACTAGATTGGTATAATTACGAAAATTTAGAAGTTCGGTTCTTAAAAATTATATTCACATTATTTAATTTTTATTATTTTCAGCATCATAAAAAAACTATAAATAACCGTTTTCGTACGTAAATGATAGATTAGATTTTTTTTTTTATATATCTGACCACTTCTATAAAAAAAAATAATGTACACGCTACTATATGTTTACTGTTTAGATAATATTATTATTGTTTCCTTAAGTAAAAATGATTGAAAGTTTGATTTTAAAATGTTTTATAAGTTGAATATACAATCTATAAAAGTTTATTTAAAATACGAATATATGCAGTAAAATATGACATGTTTTAAATGATAAAAGAAGTAGCTCTGCGGTTACACTTTGTATTTAATTTAATTTTTATTTTTTAGATTTGAAAATATAAATTAATATTTTAATTCTAAAATATTAAATGCACAGGTACAACTTAAATGAAAAATTATTCAACTATAGAAATTTATTTTTAAATGTATTTGTATGCTGTTACATATTAAGTAGATATTTGTCCTCAACCAAAATATCAATAATAAATAATAATAAAAACTACTTTTCTATATTGGTATACCAGGTATTATTTAAACATTGCTCGCATATTGAATGTATAATAACTACTAATGAAGTACCTACCTACTCAACCAATCTGTTGATATTCAAAATTTACCATAATGTGCCTAGGTGAATACTTAATCTATAACAATCAACCAAATATGTAAGTGTTTTAAATTCAATTTTGATAAATTATATTATTTGTGCCTTGTGTAGCCGATAATAATATACTGTTATCAACAGTAATTATGCTCCAACAAAAACTAAAAATATATGAACATTAAAAAATACTACTAAATAATATATAAAATAACCATATTGAAAAACATTCAACATTTAAATTTACTAATTTACAACTAGTACATTTGTAACTTATCAACTATTATATACCTACGCACAAGAAACGATTTGGATAAATTTATTTAATCAATAAATAAAATGTATACTGTGTATTTATATTATGTATACCTATGTATCTACAAAATCGACAGTGAATAATTTATTGAAAATATGCTATCTCCATTTTCAGTATACATTGATGTCTTTATTATATTATTTTCCATATTTTTTTAGTTTTTACAATTCAACGATAGGAATACAAAATTTGTTCAAAAACGATAGACACCCTATCATTAAAATAAATAAAATAGAGACAAAATAATCTTGGAGAAGTGTATATTATAAAGTATTATATGACTTACATTATAATATAAAATAATAGGAAGAGATTTTAAATTGCATTAAAAATATTGTGTAATGTATAGGACTATGTCAACCTTGTATTTTTACGCTGCGAGTATCAAATTTGATTTTAGTGTCTAGTTTCCTTCAGGCCATACAATCACTCAAAAGTCCATTCTCTATATTATTCTTATTATTATTTTTTTTTATGTGTTTACCCAACTGGTATAGATTTTAGTACCTACCTTTAACGTTGTTTTCAACGCCTATAAACTTTGAGAATATGAGATATTAATATCAAGAAATAATTAAAATTACTAAATTACTTACTAAAAAGAAATGTTACAAACGTAGTTATATAAATGCATCATGTTATGACTTTAATGAAAGCTTTATATCGGCAATATTATGCATACACATATGCAATATACATCAATATAACTGTACATGTCAATAAACTAACTTTAAAAAATAAGTAAATTAATACCTAGGTACATTCTTTAAATTGTTATTCCGGAAAAGATTAGATACAAAAATCTTTACTATCATGACTTATGACTTTTTAATAAGGCTCTCGGATACCTTTTCTTGGTACCTAAAATAAAACTATGTAAGTATTTATTTTATAGATGTAGAGTTAATTATGCATAACTACGTTTATGATGATGATAATAATAATAAGTGCCTAGATTTTTTCTCAAAATTAAATGTTTAAATTTAAAAAAGATTAGAGATGAATTGTCAAAAGTTATTCCTCTCTTCCAAACATTAGATGCACTATTTTGCTCGTCGAAGCTTATAATCCCTATATTAATAAAAATATATATGTAGGTACATTAGTTCAACAATGAATATTATATACACGCTAGTACATCATACAACAAAATGTTTATCATCTCCAAATTATTGGGACCCAACATAGTATGATCTAACTGCGATTTATGTACTACCCACGATTATTGTACGTATTGTCGATAGACCGCATATTTATTAATGTTTTGTAATCTACTATCTTTAGAATCTCAGTATCATTATTATGACTATCGTAATGTATATAATAATTTTAAACCACTAAACATTTAATCAGCTCCGTCAACCCAGTACCCCGAAACAAATATTCCTACTTTTTTTTTTTTACTATTAAGTTACTTATAATAATTTGTAACATATAAAATTCATAATTTTTAATCCAAAATGTTACTCTTAAATTAATGTTTCAGTGTTAGTAGTTCTAGGGTAACATCATTATATAGAAGCCCAATACCTACATCAAAACTAAGAAATCTACTTTTCTCATATTATTTCAGTAATCAATTTAAAAAAATGTAGATGTAAGTGAGTATCACCGGCTGTATAGTAGGGGTGGAGAGTAGGTCACTATAATGGATGTGTTAAATTTGAATGCAATGATATCTATGCGTTGATTTGTCAGTCTAGGATATTACATATATTTAAATTTAAACATATAATAGTAATAATGTAAAAAAAAAAAATAATTACTGAAATAATACCTGATTATATAATAACAAAATTTTCGCATTTTAACTTTAAACGCTTATAAACAAAATTATCATGACTAACGTTTTTTTTTTTACTACAATAAGTACAGCTTAACTTATAAACCTTGTACTAAATTTTGATGATTTTTGGAATGCCAAATTTTTTTTATCGGCATTTCAAAAAAAAAACTTAGAAAAATTAATTTTCAATCATCTATAAATAGCTTAAAAAATATTTTAAAAATTAAATCATAAATAGATAACGCTAATATAAACATTTGATGAAAAATTCAAGAATTTACAAAGATTCGTTTTTGAGTTATAGCAAAATAAAACATTTGTCAAAAACTAGTTATGCGTAAAAATTCCTGCTATTTCATTACTTTTTTAGGGATTTCCCTGACGTTTTTAAAAATTATTGCAAATTTTTTACTTTAAACTCCCTCCTCCAACGTATCAACTAGATTCACTTTTCTTTTAGAAACGGCGCTGAAGTCAAAAATCAAAGCTCTATTACCACTCCAAAATGTGATTCAGAATCTAAAAGTTGAATTTAATACAAGAATCAATATTTTTTATTTAAAGCAAAATTACTTGCCTATTATATCTAATTGACTATGCATTGAGACTAAAAATGTATATCATATTTTTTTATGAAAAAGCGGAATCACTATAAATACCTTAAAGTTTAAGGTTAAATAATAAATAGGGTTTATTAAAAACTTATATTTAATTTTTTTTTTTATTATTTAATATTAATTATTTATGATATATTTTACTAAAACGTTTATTAAATAACTAATATTGTTTTTATACAAGTTATGATATGCATCCTAAGGTAAGTATTAGATTTTATTATTTGTATTATGAATTATAATAATCATCATGAATTTAAGTAATTTTTATTTTGTATTAAAGACAAAGTTCATGATTAGAATTTTTTATTATGATTAGGTAGGTATTTATTACAATTGAAATCATAATAGTAAGAATATGTTTATTAACGATAAGCATAAATAATATTGTAATCAAAAGTGATGTTACTAGTTTATTACTACTATAATATATATTATAAAGTTTATATTTGATTCAGTATTTTTGAAATTTTTAAGCACGATGTTTGAATTTTTTAATACTAATTATTCACAAATAATTCACACTTAAGAATACACCATGATTAAGTATCTTGTTCTAATTATTTTTACTAAAATAAACCTTTTATATTCTATATAATCCTGCTCTATGTACCTACTACCTATCCTATATTATCTTCTAATAATGGTATGATAGCATAATGCTGATTTTAATACTTATCGACCTCACATCAAATACCTACGAAATTTTTATTTTATAAAATTATAAAGTTATTTAAAATAAAAAATACATTTTAACTTATGTAAAATAAAATGATTAAAACTATAAATTAACGTTTATTTTCGTTATTGAAACATGTAAATTTCAGTACACTTGAGTTTCACCCAGACACACGAAATATTCTCTCCCAAAAACCTGTAGAGACAGTTACAATGACAATTATAGTTGAAATATAGATATAAAAAATGTTATATATATTATATTAAAGATTTTCACGAATAAATTAAATTGTGATTCTGAAAAATGTTTTTACTTACACATCAGGAAATTATTTATAATATTTTTAAATAAAATAATTTAGTATACATTTTTCCAAAATAGAAAAATTAACTAAATTATATTAAATTCTTTACTGAAGTTTAAAAAATGACAAAGAACAAACTATATGCATTTAAAAAAAAATAATTTAAGAAGAAATTCTTAAACATAAGAACGATATATTGGTTTGAACAAGGAAAGGAAATTTTCTAAAATGTAATAAATAATTAATTGTTAAAAAATAAAAAGTTTATCCTGTGGACTCCAATTATCTTTTATCAAGAACTAAAGATCATTTTTGGCAAACAATATCGCATCCAACTTAAATCCAAAGTATAGAATCAAAATTACTGGTAACTCTATACGTATGCGTGTAGTGTATAATTAAATTGATCTTTAACACTTGGGTTACTTCCATCTAGCTATTATGTAGTTATATTGTTGTAATTCATAAATATTCGTGGGGACTTGAAATATGTATGTAATACGTATATAATTATATTTTACTATTATACACCACTGAACTCTATAGAGTTCAGTGCAGCTATACACAATGCCATATACAAAATATTTATTTTAAACTACTTTCTATTTTTAGTTTATGCAGAAGTACTATTATTAAAATTAATTGCTATATTATAATAGCAATATAAACATTTTATGATCAAATATATACTTAATAATAATATATAACCGACTGCAGGCGTCTCCGCTAAGAATCATTTTTCGTATGAAATTATTTATCATTGAATTCATATTAAGAAATCCATTTCAGTGACCTATACTCAAACACTCGACATCTATTATACTATAGAGTTTTAATTTTAACGTTTTTGGCTTCTGCTATACATGGCGTCAGCTCAGAACCCTTAATAATGCATCATTAATTCAAGAATGGAATATTGGAACACAAATACCAATTTTTACATTAAAAGTTATTACAAATCGGTTACGAATTTTCCAAGAGGAAACAAGTATGAAATTTCATTGTCAGAGCGCTGGGCTGAGTCACGATGGTAAAAATTTTATAAATACATCTCCAAAATTAATATTACAAAACTAACACGATTATAACTATAATAAGTACAACCGTTTAGTTAATTTACTGTCACTTGTGGTTGATTATAGAAAGTTATTTCTACCTGTAATATACTTAGAGAATATAATCAATCTTTTAAAAAAGCTTATAAAATAATGATATAGTTATTCTTGACTAAAGAAACCAATTAAATTACATAGTTATAAATAATATAACTATATATACATATTTTTATTTTTTATATATAAATTATATTAGTATATTAATATTTTGATTTTAATAGGTATACCTATCTAATTATTTCAAAAAAAAAATCACTGCATTTATTACAATTTATATTGTAGAGCACATAATTTATATTATTATTATTATATGTAGAATATGATATCTTATTTTCTATAGTAATATATAAATAATATATCCAAATATATTTACCCATAACCATTGAGTATAGATAATATACTATATAGTATACTATCTATACTTAATGCCATATGTCTTATTTATGTTTAATACACTAATAATATGTTTCAACAGTTATGTGTATCATTAATTTAAAAAATGAAATTTAGAAACACAGAATATTAAGCTATTAGATATACCTACATAGTCAATAAATTGTGGATTTTACATTTTAAAAAAATGCCAATTTACAATTTGGTCTATAATATATGTTACATAAATCCCACACTAATAATAAAGCGTTTAGAATTTCTTACTTAATCCATACGTGACAAGAAAAATAAAAATAAAACTCTTAGGGAACAATAACCCGTCTATATAAAAATAACGGTAAGTTTTTCACCTCCGTTGACGATCCAATTTTATTTTTATTTTTTTGCATTGTATATTCATCTCTATATATTGTATTCCACTAACCCATGTTATTGTTATCTGTTTTCGTCTTTCACACAAATCTAAAATACCTACCTATTCAACGAATCAATAGATATTACTCTACCGTCGAGTAAGTATGAAAACCTCAATCTTCTCTCATCAGTTAACAAAATAATTATTACCAAACCGACAAGATTAACCTTATCTCTTTTGAATTGCAATCTACGTTGTGTTCAACGCACCTAATTAAGCACTTATCGTTTTTATTTTTGCTTATTCAAGCGTAAGTACAATAATAATAATTGTTATGTTTCCTGGTAGCAGTAGGTGGATATAAAACATCATTCATCATTTCATCAATAAATTGAATTAAACACAAATTATTATTAAATTCCGTAAATATTAATTAACGTTTTTGTACATAACACCAAAACTACATTTTATACTTTAATGAAAATATTAAATTACAGACAAAATGGCACTGACAGAAATTATATTCCTGAATTATATATTTTCAATTATCATTTACGCCCTTAACCTACTAATTAAGGTTAGTCCGTTTTAACACTAATATTTTTCAGTTTCTACATAAATATTTAATACTCTCTATTAAAAACGTCAAGTGTTAAAAATATTTTTTATAGAAGCATTTCTACATTAGTACTTACTACTAATCAAAGGTGGACATTACCTAGTTAATTAATTTATAAACTTAACTAGTTTAATTTGTAAACACTGTTTTTCTATATTTTGTTATACACGGTTTAAATATATTTTTGAAGTTGATTTAAAAACCAATAAAAATTAAATTAATAATATACTGGACATTTTTGGTTTTAATAATTTTATAAATTCATTACTAAATGCATAGTTTTAGATAAAAAATAATCTAGTACTATAATTTTTGTTATATTTCTTGATAGCACAAAATATTTTTATGTGTACCAGTGGTTCCGTGTACTTAAAATAGTAGATTATTTTTTTTTTTTAATTGAGTTTAATATTTTTATCCATATTAACTTTAAACTTAGTAAATTAAATTTATTATTTGTTAACTATTAACTTTAAACTTAACGACCTTGTATTCTTTTAATTTAACTTGAGTTAATATTTTCAATTAACTTTCTCACCTTTTCTACTAAATGTTATTATAAGAATAAACGACAAGATTAATGATAAGTTCAACGTTTATTTAAAAAGTTCTGTTAAACATTATTATCTCTTCACCACTATTGGATAGATAGTGTGGGTATAAAGTATACCAATTTTCTTAATAACTAATTTTTAACAATAAACTAAATTTTCTTATTTAATTAAAAAATATTTATATTTTAATTGTACCTTGTTTAAAAATGCAGAATTGTTTTTATTTTTATTTTGAACATAACAATATATGATCTATAAACGACATGATATCATCATTATTTTTAAAATTATAGTACAGTAAATAATATAACAAAATTCGGTATTTAACGAAAATTTAGATATAATATATTACAGACGAAACTGTCGTTCCCTTGAATATATATAAAATAATATAATACGAATATTAATGTAACAAACTCTCGATATAACTAACTTTTTTCTCAGTCCCTTAAGATTCGTTTTACTGTGAGTTTACCTTATAACTTCTGGATCTAAAACTTAATTTTTAAACATAGATATGTAATATTATGAACAACTTCTTAAAAATTATAAGTACCGCTATTTCTGTTTTTACGTTTAAACCATAATCCAAATGTACGGAACAGAGAATTCAAGTGTTTTACTATTTGAATTGCGAAATAGGTACCTATATTAGCTATATTGCTTTATCTGAACGATAGTCCTACAGCTGGTAAATATGTACAGACAACAAATCTTAACTTCTGTTTTCCAAGTCCATAAACAATATTTATTAGACACTTAAATTACAATTTCCTTAAGATACTAGACTGTAGTCATAATAAATATAGTGCCGATAAAATTGCTATAGGTACTTCACAAAAGACAATAACACAGAACTCACTTCCCACAGAGAAAACTATTTGTTTTATTATTCATTCTAACCATACCAATTTCAAGTTTCCATTAATAAAACGATATTAAAGAGTTATCAAGTATTTATTATTTACATACTGGTCATTGGTCATCGACTTTGATATAGGTATTATATCATCTCCAATATCTTGAACACTTTAATACAATAAATATATCTCACAGGTCTCAACTATCAGTAAATATAATATGATATATCTCAACATAGATAATTTATTATATTTAAGTATCTACTTATAAGTTATAATTCATTATACATAAATTATTAGTTGTTAGAGGTTGTAGTTAATAGTTTGATACGTGGATACGTCATGAAAAATATACGGTACTATAAAATAATAAAATTCAAAACAAGAAAACTTGAAACTTATAACATAAGATTTTTATCTATAGTGATGCTAGATATTACAAAAAAAACATTTTGAATGCCGCGGCCGTTAGTAAACAATTATGTAAATATAATCGCATATTTATAAATATTTAGCAACTGTTGAACTGTGTGTACCTTTTACAACCATGAATATTAAATACATTTATGAAAATAACTTTTGATTATGATCCAATTATAAAAAACAAATATTTTGAAAAAATATTATATTTTAAGAAATTGTTTTAAAATTAGAATTATACTAGATGAAAATTTAATATTTATATATGCATTGTACTACACACTTAGTTTCTGTGCATGAGCATTAAATATAATAAAGTTTTTGCGATGCCTAAAAAAAGATTTCTTTATATTTTATATCAATTACCTATTTAGGTATAGTTTCTACCTACTTTTACAATAACACGTCGCGTTGAAAAATATTAGAAGCTAAAAATTTGCAATATTATTATATGAATGTGGTAGAAGTATAAGACACACGTGTCAAAAAGGATAATTTATTTTTATTACAAATATTTTCTGCTTGCCCGCAAAACAATATATTGTAATATCATACACTTATTTATTTACATTGTTCAATTGACACATTGTTTGAGATACCAAATCTGTAAACTTCAGAATATATTCAATTCGGTGATCGTATTTTGATACAAAATCATTTGGCATTGGATAAATAAATACCTTTGGAACAAAAATCGTGATATTTCTGAACAAAATAAATTAAATTTTTGACTTAATTTTTAACTACATTATAATCTTATTTCCCTTGATAAACTATGAAATGAATTAATAATTTTGGATTATGCATGTTTTGATAAAACAAATATAGAATTTTATTTAATATTTGAAAATTATACTTGAGTACCGGCTAATAAATTAATAACCGTTATACAATCTGTGACAAATCCGATAATACCTATATATTATACAAACTGCGAATATTTACTTTATAAAAAATATAATATAATATATAGATACTATGTACATACCGATACGATAAACATATATAAGTGTATACATGTATCATATATACCTTATGTATTATTATGTACATATAACATTTAATTAATATGTTATGTTGGAAACAAACTTGTAAGGAAAATCCAAATTTATTTTTAAGTTGTAACACAATATACTAAATATGGGCTCCTTCACGAGTACAAGATTATCACAAGTTTGGTTTGTACGTGCTGTGTCGTGTAATATTGTAATTGAAATTTAACCTACAAAAATTTTTAGCCGAAACAGCAAACAATTATTGGTACTAAACAATTTTAAATTTAAGTATAATTCCAAAATAAGCGGTTATTCAACGTGGATTTGCTCAAAGAAAACATGCAGAGCAAAATTGGTCTTAAACAACGAAAATATGGTTACAACTATAGTTTGTACACATTTTAAAATATCTCCGTTAAAACATGTAACTCGTTTGCGCACAACATATTATATTGTAGAAGGGACCTCTCGTTAACACAATAATATGCTATACCCATATTTATATTATGTACATTATAATATTATTTACCTACACAGCTACACACAACACATATGCAAACAATTATATTAGGTATTTAGGTAATTGCTTCTTAGACGCAGATAATGATCTGCATTCGACAATATTACTTCGATAATATAACGAACATAATCACAGTGATTATTCTGAACCACTCATATGTGCAATAACCGTAATATACTAACCAGCAGACAGACGTACAAGCTATATTGTTAGCACTTCCTAAGTCTCTCTGTATAATAAATGAATTGATAATTTCAATGATTTTAATCTTTTTTTAATTGCTTCTTCTTTGCGTATTTTATAGTTAGATTTTACTATATTCATAAATTGTTCAAACCCAGCACTTGAACAAAATGATAAAGGCATTTGATTCATGGCTATAATTTTAGCTAGTGCCTGATGTAAACGTTCCGTTTCTTCAGAATTACAAGAGTCATTGTTTTCTCTATTGGCATCATAAGTTCGACGGCGTTTTCTAAGTTGACAATGATTGTTATCGGTAATTTGTGATTCAGAAGTGCTTTGAGTCAAGATGGATGTTGAAGCAGTGGAAATATCAGGATTATCGATTTCATGACAACTAGCATCTCTGGTGCTATCTCAAGAAAATAGAAAAAAACATGGGTTTTAAGACAATCTAAACTAAACGTCGCGTTAACAAAATTTATCAATTGAATTACTTGAAACAAATGAGCAACCGCTTCCAAGGTAAACCATTGAAATAAATAATTAAAATAAATATAAACAAATGACCGCTACAATAAAAATTAATTGTACATATTTTTTACCCTACAGCACACCAAAAACACATTTTTAACCACACCAGTCAAGTTAAAATATTCACTGACAGTCCTAAGTCTGTATAAGTGGGAAGGGAAATGTGTGCACAAACGAGTGGTTGCACTAGAAATAATCTGTGTACTAACGAGTTGTAAAAATGTGCGCAAACCATATGTACACCCCGAAAATATTACTCTACAAGAAAAATCATTTTTGGTACATAATCTATAGCTATATCATAACAGGCATAACATATATATCTAATTAAATGACTAACGTGTATGTGTTATCGTATCGGTTATGTACATAGTATCTATATATATATAAAATAAATTTTCGCGGTTTGTATAATGTATCTTAATAGATTTTATCGCAAATTGTAAGAATGTTAATTTTTTTTTATCACAGTTTACATATCGACTTTAAGAAAAGGTGTAATTTTGTCGTAGTTTATACCATCTCCCATAAATATCCCAATCACAATTGTAATAAATTAAATTTTATTAAATAAATTACTTAGATTAAATTGTATTAAGAATATGTCAACGCACTATTAATTGTTTCCTATTTTTTGCCGGTGTAGGGTGTACAACATTGCAGATTTGCAACCGACTTCATCGGAACCCGTATATATTGCGTTGTTAGTTTTAATGCAAGACTTAATTAACTAGTAATCAAATTTAAAGTTGGCTTTTTTACGATATTTCAATCGCTATGCAAGTTAATAGTAGTTATAGTGTGCAATATATTAAAATTTAAATTTTCGTATTAATCACGTAAACAATTTAAAATGTGATTGAAAACCCAGCGTACAAACACGAAACACAGATAATAACCTTGCATTTTTATTCTTACAATTTTAATAGTAGGTCGATTTCATCTAATATTCATTAATACAGGTATAGTCGTATAGTACCACAAAATTGGTTCTTCTGAACGAAAATTAGCAATGTTGCGCATAAAAAAAACCAATGCGTTAATATCCTAAAAATTAAAAATATAATATATATATGTGTGTAAATATATATATGTATATAAATAGGCAATGATATTATTTTTTTTATATAAATTGTAATTTTGTTCTTTTGTCTTTTTTTTCAATAAAGATTAATTATTATATTCATACGTTTATTTTAACACGAAACTATAATTTACTAAAAATGTATTTAAACATAAACATACTGAAGCAGTTTAAATTGTTAGTTTCTAATAAAATAAAGTAGATATTCGAATATTTTGAGAAGTTGTTTTATTATATTATTGTAATAATCTGTATAGAATACACATGTTTGAAACGCTCTTTGGTATTACAAAAAAACAATATTAAATATTATGTAAGTAAATAATTAATATTTAATATCTATTTCATGCATTAATCAATTGAGTATTTAAGTGGTGATTAATAAATATGATCAGACTTCCGAAAGTTACCAAATAATAATTTATACTGATAAAGTGTTAACATTAGAATATAATGTCGTAAAATATACATTGAGCTGATTTCTCGTGATCAGCCGAATTGATAAACATTAAAATGTTAAATATGTCAAATACGTGAGTAATTAATTAAACAAACTTTTCATGTATTAGCATACACCCGACGCCTTACGAATTTTTTAAGAACTACGTTTTAAATCGTATACGAAAGTATACAAAACAATTAAACTTTAAAATTAATTAAAAACTCGATTGTATCTCACGAAAATAATTAAATACAATTAAATAATAAATAAAATTGCGCGTAACACATGTGCGCGTAGTGCACTTATCCATGTATCAACATCATCGCAGTAGTAGTTGACAGTTAGAACAACAGAACAATTCCAGTGAGCTGAAAGCCTTTTTTTCGTCATGCTTAAGCGATTATGATGAGGAAAAATGTATTTTTATTATTATAGTGGATATTACGGACCAGAGAGCATATCAACGCCTCTCGTTGAAATCGAGGCTATTACGCTATTGTAATAAGTACCTATATATATATTTTTATGCAAAAGTGCACAACGCGAGGGTAAAATAAGTTTTTACCACGATAACTCTGGATAACACACAGTAAATGGTTATGAGCTCATATTTTTTTGAATTTTCATAGATTCCACCCATTTCGTATCGACTCCACTGTCCCTTTTATTATAATCATTATAGTCACATTACCTATGAACAGAATTAGTGATAACATCTGATCACACCAGAGTGTGATTGTTTAGAATAGAGTTCTTGTTTAGAGTAAAGTTTTTATATAAATTCTATAAATTTACGATGATACGCAGGCGGTATACAGTCATATCCATATGGATCAGTACAGTGACGCAACTAGAAAAAAATTCAGGGGGAGGTACATTATTACAATATATATACATAATAAGATAAGTAAATAGGTTATTATACTGGGCCTCAGAGAAATTTCGGGAGGGGTTCCAACTCCTTAACCCCCTCCCTCCTTGGTTGCGCCACTGGATCAGTATTTTATCTATAAGTTATAGTTTACATACACATGCCTATAAGAACCTTCAGTGACGAAAAATAGATATCCTATAGTTATTTGTAGGTAACTTTCAAATTTTCAATTCTCAAATGATTTTTAGTAGATATCAAGTGATTCTCAACAAATATTTTAAAAACCAATGGCCGTTTTATCTTCCTTATCCCATTTATGGTATACCTTTATTACATTTTATCGCAATTAAATCCTTTTATGGTAATAACGTCATAATATAACCGACAAAAAATTAGCATATAAAACATATTATGAGTTTTACAAGAGCCTTTAATTTTAGATCGTTAAACTTGGTGGCCAGTATGTCACCAAAAGGCTGGATACCATTATATAATATTGCATCCCAAACATAACTATGAAAAAAGACATAATCCAAATTGCAGGTTTTCATATACGGTATAAATTATAATATCTAAATCACGATTCGTATTTTTTCATTATATTTGAGCTGTGATCTGATTAATATTAATCATTTTAAGATGAGTCTATCATACGTATGAAAAAAAAAAATTCAAATAAATTTATAGTAGTACCACAATATGACATAATCAAACATAATTTATAGACTTATAGTTCAAAAATATATACATGTAAAAAATTAAAAAAAGTGAGCAATTGAACACTGTTCTGCTGTACATTCAGTAGGGGTGATTGTAAGCCACCAGAATACCGGTTAGATAAAAAGATACCTAATGTAAAGGTCTGATGTAAGCTCTATCAGTTTTATTGATTTAACTTGGATCATTAATTTGTTCAGAGGATTATTGTTTTTATTTTTATGTATTGTTATATCAAATAAAGGTTAGGTTAGTAATTTTATATTTTCAACTAACTTTTATTTTTAAGTTTTACATATTTTTTAGTATATTATTATGTGTAATTTTGTTTTAATGTGGATAATTATTACTAAACAAATTTTGTTATAATAACCTAACCTGATTTTTTTTTCTGGCAAAGTTTACACTAAAAAAAGGTACTTGTGGTAAAGTTTACTTGCGCCCGTACAGTAAATGTCTAATGAGGAGCCACTGTGTAGTGAATTTGTCAAGTTTGAATTCAATGATGTATCATTGTATCTTTAGTCAATACTTAAAATGACTCTTATCGGCTAGCCTACTCGGCCTACATCACTAAGTATATTTCATGATATATTAATTACTCGTATTATTGATTTAATATTCAAGTAAATTAAATTATTTTTTTTATATAAATTCGTATCTACAAGAGTTTTAAATAATAAACTCATATAATATCATAATTAGTTAAAATTCGTTAAAAATTATTAATTTTGTTGGTACGGCACTGTTTAAGTAAGAGGCATAAATCAATATTAAAGATACCTGTACCTCACTAAAAAATACTATCTGTATAAAAATTTGTATTTAAACACAAAATATTTAAAATTTTAAATAATATCTAAGAATACAATAATCGAAACACATAATGCTATTAATACATGTAAGTATACCTACTTATATTTAATGAGTAATAACTTACCAATAAATAAGTCTTTTAAATACATTATTAAATGTGCATTTAAATTTATTTGTGAAGTTAAAAGCTGTTCTTTTTATACTTGCACATAATCTCTCTGAAGCTTCACACTTAAAATGAGTGGAACACTGTTGTCTGTTGCATAGACCACGTTTTTCCTACTCTCATATCTACCAAAATAAATACAATTCATTTGTGAATCTAAAAGCTATCACTAATTGCATTCGAGTTACCCAACTACTAGAAATTCGCATAGTGAATGATGAGTTAAATACTGGCTAATTAAGCACGTACTTTTCTCAAGTAAAAATGTAGGTTTACTGCAGCAGTGCCACATTTCAAGTCAGCATTATTTTTCCAGCACTGATAAAAATAAATTCATGTGTTATGAAATCACATAATTTATTAATTTATTAATAATATTTTCTCCCATAATAACTATTTGCTTAGTTAGGTATTTTTTAATATTAACAGCTTAAATTCAAATACTTAATTTATTACGTGGCTGCTGCATAGATCAGGTTAAAGTCTGTAACCCCCCCCCCTTGTAAGTTATAATATAGCTTTAGTTGTAAAAGTTTAGGGTAACTTCAAAATACTTAAATTTACGCCAGCAATTGAGCAATATGTTGAGATTTTTTTCTATAAAATTGTTATAGTTGTTGTTATAAGTAGGCAAGTTGTGCACAGTGGCTTATTATTATTATTTATTATATACATATTTTAAATTCATAATAATATAATATTAGAACAGTTCTAAGTATGAGCACAACTTAGAAATTTATTAGGGGGCAAATATATAGTTTCATATCAACATATTATTGATTATTATTATACAAGGTACTTACTCCTAATTTGTTCTAGGGGGCAATGGCCCCTCCTTGCACCCCCGCTCCTGTTTACGAGTTTTCGCCTATGGTACTAAGCAAAGAACTATAATAAAATCCAATTAATATTAACTAATTAATTGTTAATCGTAAATTCGGAAAAAATACATTACCAACATCAGGGTTATTGCGGGACATTTGCGGTCGACACGTTTTACGGACGGTCGGTATAATTGGGCCACATTTTATCTACCTGTTTCGTATACAATATTTGTTTACATTTTATTACCCGGGTATTGGGCTAAACTGTATAACAAAAAATATACGATTTATAACATTTATTAATTTTAGTACCAACCTTTATAATTAATTTTTTATTTTAATTAATATACAATATAAATTAGGTAGGTACATACAATTAGTCAAATGATTGTTAATTTGTTTTTAAATAATACAATACAGATTTCACAAATTAAAATCTGGTTTTTGCCCCTTCTTCGTTAAATAAATTCTTTTTAGGTACTTGCAGAGTTGTAATTTAAGTTTGTTTTCTCGCTTTTAACGACTTTACGCTTCTTTAAAATAGTGGCCCAATTACCATATACCTTTTTGTAAAATGTTCATTGTAGCATAATTCCTGAGCGCCCGTTTTTCATGTTATTTGCGGTCAATTTATTTCAATAAAACTTGAGTAACAAAAATAAGTTATTAAATAGGTATATACTATGCAATTAAGTAGGTACCTATGTACAGTAGGTACATAGTTATAGTATAAACTTTGTCTAATATACATTTGGATACCTATGTTAAAACTTTCCTTCTCACTTTTTGATGCTTAGGACTGATGGCAGTATTTTTTTTTTGGGGGGGGAGGGGCAATCATATTTCTAAATTAAATTGAACATAAACCTCAAAATACTAATAGATACTAATATACTATTAAGAGCGGATTCAGCATGTATTTATGTATTTTGTATAGGAAAAATTGTATAATATATAGATATAGCCCACACCAAAAATAAAAACTATATGATAAAAATTTCTGTATTTTAATATTATTTTTTCCAACAGGGATGGTATTTGCCTCCAGTGTCCCCCCTGGATACTATATCGTCTAGTGTTTGGATTTGTATGCACTTAAAAAACTTTTATAAATGCACTTTATATGCTTTTATTTTTTTTAATAATATATAAAATTAGTCATTGGGTTGCAAAATTCTTAAACTAAAATTTTGATTTTGCATCCAATATTCCACAAATAATTGTTTATTGTTTTCATTTGCTCTACATTTTAAACTTTTGAAGCACTAGCTGCTATCTATTTAATGCGGTATCAATGTTGTACTTTGAAACAACATTGAAATATTTTTGTGCAAACGATGTTTTTGTTACACAACTGACAAAACATTACAGAACTGTCTTTCATAAAAATGATGTGGTCTGTTTTATTTTATAATCAACATTTAAAATTTACAAATGTACGATATAGGTAAGTAGGTACTTGAAAAATTAATAAAAAACATCATACATAAAAACGTATATACGGCACGTAGATCACGAAACAATATCTAGTGTATTCTATGGGCAACTACTATTTGGCGATAATGTCCAACAATACGACGCATATTTTTAGTTAAGTACCCACAAAACACAAGAATAAAAACAAAATTTTAAAAAGGAAATTTAAATAAAACCGTTCAATTTCCATAAACTCATTAAAAATATATAAATGCATAAATATCTGGACCCTAGACTTCTAACTTTTATGAATTATGGCAATTTATAAGTTAATGACATCTCACTTTATACTTATAGTTAGTATTTTCAATATTTAACAGTTTGATACGTTGTGTAGTCTTGGGAATTTCAGATACAGCTTGTTTAAATTTGATTTGAGCTTAGGTAATCACTTTTCAGATTAAATTATTCTTTTAAAATCAAAGAATAAAATGTGATTCAAGAAACTTTTAATAACCAAAGTAACTAATTTTACTAAAAGAAATATCACATGATGTTTTGGATCAGTTCTACTAACAAAAACAATAATACAAAATATAATTTACCATAAAGTGTCACTCTAATGAGTCCTATTTAAACCTTACGAATACGTCTCGAAACTAGTTAGTAATTATAATTAAAATTATTATGTCTAAAAATATTCAATACAAAAATTTAATCATCTTATATTTAATAAAAACACAATTTATTAAAAAAAAGTGGACCTAAATCATTTAATAATTAATTTGTTGGCTAGTACACAAAAAAAATTTACATAATAAATAATAGAATTTTTATTTTTTATTCTTTTTAGCAAGTTTGTTAATTTCATGAGCTTGATTTGCACCCCAACTGTAGATTTGCTTAACTTTATTACGCCTCTCCGCATCACTAAAAATTAATGACAATATTAATACAGAATAGAATAAAATACATTAACAATGATAAAATTTAAAAATATTATTACCTTTTAACTTGTTCATGGTACTTGAGTTTAGACAAGAAACTGTTATCTTTTCTAATTTCACGAACAGCAGATTTCATTTCACGTTTATATCGATGCAGAAGTTTTGATCTCTCTGCTTTTTCTTTAGACTCAGTTTTAAAAGTTCGGCCATCATATCTGTTAAAAAAGAATATTAAGAACATATTTTAATTAAGTATTATGATATTAATAATCAATACATACACTTTTTGAATTCTAGGTTCATACAATCGAAGTGCTTTTGGTCTATTAGATAATGTCTGAAGTTTTTCTAATTTTTTATCTATCGTCTGTAACTGCAGCTTTGTTTTATCAATTTGTGCATTAATTTCATCAGAATTAATCTAAGAAAATACATAAAATAAAAGTAAAATAACTATAGAAACATACAAACTTAAAATATAAATGGTTATGGATATTTTGATTAAGTAAAATATAAGCACATATAAGTTAGTTTTTGAATAATTTTTATATTTATATGAAAAATATACTTTTTTGGGGTCTTATAATAAAATTTGTTAACGTTTTTTGTAGCACTGGATATATAGAAGATATGTTCCTAATATAGAGTGTACTTAAATATGCATTATAAATTACTATTATATTAAGTTATAACACATAGTAGTTTATAAACATTATAAACATATTAACTATATTTATCATTAAAATAAAGTATCCATCATTGTATCTTTCACAAGATTTGTTTTGTTTATTACGTATCCACCCTATTTTGCTTTTCCTTAAATCATTTCTCTTCTACATATTAAATAACAAGGAAATTACTTATGATATTAGTCTCATTCTTTTTTTTATTGTCTTTGATTTAGGTATATTTAACCTTTTATCGTGGTTTTCTATTCTTAACTACACTTTTTCTAATATAATTCTTCATAGTTTTCATTAACCTATTGTTATTTATAACATAATTAACTTTTCATTAACACATTTCTTAATTAAAACTTTTTTTTAATTATACATAAAAAAAAATTGTAAATTTTTTTTTAATATATACCAATAGATTAATAAATTAAAAATAATGTTAGAAATAGTGAAAATAACAAATATTGAATTACCTTTAATGTAGTTATAATTGACAAATGGGGTGCCCAAATTTCATTAACACTAGGTATATCTTCACATAGTTTGCTAAACCTAAATATTAAATCTAATATGATGTATAATGAAGTCAATTTAAATGCATCATCTATGTTTTCTTCATTGAATATTTCATTTATGCTCAATTTTTTTGACCATTCAGTTTGAGTTGCATTATTTTCTAACATTAGTAATTTCATATTAGGCTTGAATTGTTGTACATAACTAACAGAATGGTTGTCAATAGTAGTCATTAATAACATGCCCCGTAAAATATTTACTACTTCTGGTATGTATCTTTTAGACAACTGAACATACTAAACATAATGCATAACATTAAAATTAATTATTATTAATAACTTTATTATTTGATTTAATATTTTTTATGATACTTACTTCTAATAAAATTGTTGTCAACAATAAACATGATGCTATGTCTGAACGTTTTTTAATTTTAGTTTGTGATAAAATCTCACTTGCTATCATTACAGCGTACGTACAAACTGGATGGTAATAGTCTGATGATGGAAATAACAGAGGAACCAGTTTAAAAAAGATTAACTATGACAAAAAATAAAAACATAATTTATGCTTTACAATATTTAAATCATTTTCCAATTACCATATCTGAAGTTATCTGCTTTAGTGATGAATCAATAAAATCAGTATGTTTTTCTTTCAATACTTCAATAAAACATTTAGCCGCGTGTTCTGGAAAAAACTGTGTTAGGTCATACAAATGTGGGGCTAATGAATTAAGTATCTTCCAACCATCCTAAAAATTACAAACATAGATACTTAGTATATAAGAGTACAATTTTTAGTTAAAGAAAACACTCACTATAGAACATGAATTATCATTTAAATGTTGCAAAAGATAAGGATACAGGCGCTGTAAATTTGACCTGTTATCATTACCTAAGCTTGGATGATTTACTTTAATCATTCGCTCAATAATTACTATTTGCTCTGTAATTGATCTATCTTCCAATATTTCTTGGAATCCTTCGTATAATTCAGCAACTGAAATTTAAAAATACATTATATCAGGTTGTTTTATTAGTTGAAATATTCTACATTTTTTACCATTTTATTAACAAAACATATTATTGAAGCAATGATTGGGAATATTTTATAAATGTATAAATTATATAAATTCATCTAGGATATGATTCTAGATATTACTTATAATTTATAATATAATCATTACCTGTAAAAGTATAAGGTAATTGTTTTCTTGCTTCATCCATTAATACTTTTTTTTCCTTTAATTTTTTAGCAAATAATTCGGTTGATTTATTTTTATCCTTGTTTTTAATATTTATATTTGTTTCTTCCTCATTAGAACTCTCATCATCTTCTTTAAGATCACTCATATCATTATTTAAATTGTTCTCATTTTCATCATCACCATCATCATCTTCATCATCTTCTTCTTCTTCTTCTTCTTCTTCTTCTTCATTTGATTCCATTTCATTATCATCTACATTTTCAGAATAATCATCATTTAAACCTAGAAAATTATCATAAAATATTTAGATATTAAGAAAAAAAAAATAAATCAACATTAATTTATAATTAGTAATAATGGATAACAAAAGTGTATAAAACACATATATTATATCAAATAATATTTCTTTATAAAATTATGAGTATATATTACCATTTTGTTCTTCATTTACAGAAATTAAATCAGAGTTTAGTGGTTTTCCATCGGAGTTGTAGGCTAAAGGCTGTATCTCATCGTCACCAAAATCAAAACTAAAAATTAAATTATTTTACTATGAAAATAATAGTTTTTAAACTTTTAAATGTTATGTAAAACATAATACATACCCATCATCTAAATCGTCAGCACTTCGGTGTTTAACAATACCATCATCTTCAATTCCTTTCATTCTTTTTAACCTTTCAGATTCTAACTTCTCTAGTCGTTCCTTTTCTTCTTTAGCAATTTCTTCTTCAGATTTTAATTTATCACTAGCCTATTAGATAAATAAATATACAACATAAATTAAAATTATAACTGTTTAAAGCTATTTAAATCAAAATTAAATAGTTTTACCATTCCCCTGCGATCAAATTTTAATGATCTCATTAAAATATCATAAGAATTCTTATCAACTTTCTTTTTATTAGGAGGTTCATCTTCAGTATCTGTTTCACCGCGATTCTTTGTAGGTACAACAGGCATGAGTTCTTTCCAATCTTTATCCAACTGATCAGTAAGCTCGTTTGTTTCTTGTTTAAGTTGTTTTTTTTCATATTTTCTCAATTTAGATTCGGCTATCAATTTATCAATCAAATCGCGATGACTAGTTTCACCATCACCAGCTCGACTTAAAACGCCTCCACCAAAATGAGCTTTCTCAACAAACTCAGCTAAATAAAATTAGGTATTGTTCATAAAATTAAGTACAAAATGCGATAAAAAAGTAAACAGTAAAAACAAATAAATGTGTTCCAAACCTCCCAACTTTCCACCATTTCGATCATCATCTGAATCAGAATCATCATCACTCATAGGTTTTTCAAATTTTTCAATGGTAGACAATGATTGACCATGATGAGTAAGATCCTCTTCTTCACCCAAGTTATACTTCATTTTCTTTTAAAATAAATATAATTATGTATAATAAAAATGATTATTAAAATTATAATAATAATAACAATAAATACTTTTTGAGCTTTAACTCTGCTTGCAGTAAATCGGGCAATAACACGATCATCAGCTGTCATTGCTCGATTTTTTTCACCAATTCGACGATCCACGAATTTATTTGATTTGTCTTTAAGTTTATACTCAAGCAATAATGATTTTTTCCTCTGAAATTAAAACATAAATTAAGTCTGAATAGATTTTGACACAAAAATACTCATATACCTTTTGGATAGACTTCGAACGAGCAATACCAGGTTTACCCACTTCATTTTTGGATTTACGACCCAATATGGTGAATTTCTTGTTATTTATGTGTAACTCAAATGGATTAGGTTGTTTTTCTTTATTTTTTTTAACTTTCATCTTAAAATAATTGCAAATATAACAGTAATAAACTAATAAATTAGGTACCTATTTAATTTAAAGTTCAAACGCACGTGTTATTGTATGAAGTGTTAAGAATTTATACGACTATGATTATTTTGATTATAAATTTGTTTATAAAGATAACAATTTTGAGATATGATAACGTGTTTTACAACCATAGATAAGACTCATGGAAGAAAACAAGAAATCGCAGATGATAAAATATATTACATTTTAATTTTTACATTCGAATCATTCACCATATTATAAACTAAATTTTAAAAAACAAATGTAATACCTATATTTAGTGGATTCTGCTTAATGTGAGCACGTTGAGACCATCCCTGTTTGCCCACATTAAGCGGTTGCCCATAAAAACCAGAATTAGTTACAAGAAAAAAAAAAAATTATAACATCAAAAAAGAACACAATCCCTTTCTGCATGAATTTTTATTTTTTTTCGAAAAAATGTACTAATTGTAAAAAAAAACATCAGTATGTGGTAATTAGTTTCACATAAGCCTGTATACCTTTGGGGGGGGGGGTTAGAGGTTCAATAAGATATATTTTTATTTCTCACAGACCCGTGGTAGTCATTGGTGGATATATAGGATGATTATTTTTGAGGCCCAAAATTTTTCATGTTCATTTTGTATAAACACAATATATTAAGGATTTGATGTTGGGTCTTCAAATAAAGTGTAACTCAAATGTTTCTGACATCAAAAATTATTAAAAATAAAATTGAATTTATAAAAAAAGTTTAAAACAATTATAAGATTACTACATAAAGAAAAATAACTTAAAAAGTATTAATTAAGTTTACCTATATATATAACAATATAACTATAGGGAAAACTGTAAACGTCTAGGTTGTTATTTGAAAAATAAATCCAAGACGACTGATACATCTTCTGGTATTACATTGATTTCTTTGTAAATATAAGGCAATGTCAATCCATTTATTCCATTTAAACAATTTTCCCCCCATTGTACTCACTATTCCTTGAGTATTTTTTTTATACGTAAAATAAATTTTAGAAAATAACCATTCACATTTCCCATGTTGTGACTGACAAAGTGGCAATACTGTTAAAATTAGTAAAAGCTGAATATCATTTGGAAAAGATCCACTTGCTGCAGCTTCTATATAAGCTCCTATAGCTGCAATGTGCTGATCATCGACTGGGTGTTTGGTCCAATGCGTGTTTCATAATGTAATTTCACCTGTTTAATTATTATAATTATAAAATGTATATTCGTGTATCTAATAGCCGGTCTGTTGACCATTTGGCCTTGAAATAATTCTATTCGTCAAACTTTTAATTCTACCAAACTGTTGTCTTTGTGTATATAAGTTGAATAAAAATCTAAAAGACTTCAAGTCTTTTTAAGAGAATTCAATTTCACTAATACTCAGATGTGGATTTTTCGAGAAAAAAAAATAGATTCAAAACCTGCAGAATTTTAATTTTTTAACGACTCATAAAGTTTGTATTCAATGAATTTAATTTATTTAATGAATTTTGATTAAATTATACTGTAAAAGGCATAACCTACCTTTGAATATATTTGTGTGTGTGTGCTAAAAATCAAAAAATATTAGAAAAATCTGTACGGTAAATATACAATACTTATCATACATTTAATTGTAACCAATCGAACACATGAAATATTAGAAATAGCATGGTAAAAAAATAATTTTTAGAAAAATGGAAAATATTTAAAACACAAATTTGTATTTTGAACTATTTATAAACATTTTCAAGTATAAGTACAACATTAGAAAAAATAAAAATATATACTTCAAAGGGAGTAGATATAACCCTTTTCACCCCATCGGCCCTCACTATGAGCACACCATTGAACTACATATATAAATCTCTATGAGTAACTAAGTAATTTTTACTGTACAAATATCAATAATTAGTTAAATAAAAATAATTTTAATAGTGAAAGTGTAAGTGTATGCATTTAAGTTATGCTGCAAGCATTATTAAGTTTACTGATACGAGATTTTAAATATTACATCTATATGCAAAACTATATGGCAATACTACTATAAAATATAAAAGTATGAACGTTCAAAAGATGGCTTTATGATTTATAAGAATGTAACAGATTCCAATTTATGGGAGGGTTAGGGTGGCTGCAGCCCCGGGCCCCGATATTATTTGGGGCCTCGGGCTCCTGTTGATGATTATAAATATTAAAGTAGCACTGTGAAATATTATGATATTATTGCTTTCGTTAGACATTTACATGATGTATATCAATAAACATTATTATAACTATCTAATATCTATAGATAGTTATAGTAATTATATTTTTAAATATTTTTATTTTACAAGTATTAAAAATTAATTTATGTTAATGTTCATGCTTATGTTAATGTAAATGAAAATTTTGTTCACTAATGCAATCATGTTATTTTAAATTTTAACATTCACTGTTTTATATTTTTTTAATTACATTTCACAAATATTAAATGTCCCTAAAATTGTATTGCTCCGAGCCCATATTTCGTAAATCTGGCTCTGCAATGCGCAGGGTATTGTGGTGACTGGTGATGAACAGATATGCCTTCTCGATAAGACGAAAAACCAATCTATAATTTAAATATTTGGGTAAGTAAAATAACGTAAATGGTACTACTTCCACTAATTATTTCGAATAAATGAATTTGGATTGAAATTTGGTTTTTGAAAGGTGAAAGGGAGTATTTACCAAAATAAACATTAGAGCATATTTCAAATATTTAACCGATTTGGTACGCGCATAGCGCATATGCAATGTAATTTACTTATCTTTTTTTTTTAAATAGCAATGGCAATGTTTTATAGATTTTCGTATTTACTATACTTTTTATTACATTTTTTTGCATAATAAATGTTTTCTAATAATTATAAAATGACTGTAAATTATAGTGTTGAAATGTATGATTTATCTATAAATATGTTATATTTTTATCGAAATGTATGAGCAATTTTATACTGGAGATAATATACCTGTATTGACATTTTAGTATTTTACCTTATTAAAACACTATATTTCAATTCAAATTCTAAGATTATTCATTTAAAATAGTGGCTCTAGTGGCATCTTTTATAGCGTAAAAAAATTATATAATTACTGACATATTTATAATATAATAGATAGATACTACCTACATTACAATTTACATGCATATTAGTTACATATTTAAAATCTGTTTCGGAACATATTTCTAATTTGTATTCTTTTATTTAAACTACTATGAATTTTAACTCTATTGTTTATCGAATAAGTACCTAATTATAGCTATTTAGACAATTTAGTATTATCCTATGTAGAATGTTTACGAATATACAATATAATATATACATAATGTTAGGTATAACAAATTTCAAGTTTGGTAGATATATTTAGTATAATTTTTAACTTTATGAATATTGTCTCACTAACTCATACATAATAAATAAAAGACAATTTCGATTTGTATTATATGGGTAAATAAGGTATTTAAGATAATATTATATGTATTTATAAATTATAATGATTTTATAAGGTCAGAAAATGTCATATAATACGACAAATGTCAATGTGTATATTATAATGTATAAATTATTTATTTATGTTCATTCTGGTTTTCACGCTTATTCCAAAATTAAATTTATTCAAGAGAAAGTCGTAGTTTAGGTATAACAATTACAAATAACTAATAAGCAAAATTAATCTGTATGCCGTAATTATGAAAATCATAAAATAAAATGCTCCGAATATTATCAGTTCTAAACTTTCTCTCGCGATTCAATCAAGAGTCAAAACAACAATCAATTTCATCATTAACTCAACAATTGAAAAAAAACTATGATAGATAATGACTTATATAGCAGTGTCTAGGTATCTAAAGATTAAAATAATAATGTGTTATTTTAATACAGCAATGTCCAACCTGTGGTTAAATTTTCCAAAGATTATTAGTATGAAGTATAATAAAAACAAGATATTGCATTGTAAAATGTAAAATGTGTATAAGTAAAAAATACACCATACAAGTAGGTAGAATATAGTAATGAAATATTAAGTTAATATTATTGATTGTGATATTTTTTCTAATATTGCCCATTGAAGAAAAAAAGTTGGGCATCACTGTTATAGATTTTGATAACGATGAATGAATAATGATGTATATAAAAAATAATATAATATATTATAATATATGTATTGGTTTTACAATGGAGTATGTTTTTTATGTTCAATGACACTTTATTTATAGTTAAAAACATGTACAACTTTTAGAGAGGTTTTTAATAGTAAATGGGATATAGTTTGTATTTGAGGATGTCAAAAGTAAAAATTTCTCATAACTTGTCTTATTAAAATAATTGGATAAAATAAAATTCATTTTTTTTTATTATAATATTATTAAGACAATTGTTTGGTAACTATAAATGGTTACAAAAATATTATTATAAATTCTTCATAACATGAAAAACTAAAACGACTCGAAGAACGTGAAGATTATTTATAATTTCAATAGATATTATTTAAATTTTAATATTTTTTTCGTTTCAAACATTTTTATTTTATTATTATTATATTAGGTAATAAGTAATATAATTATATAATTTATCATGATCTGCATTTTTAGCATACTATAACGCCATTATATGAACATTTTTAGAGTATTTTTGAAGTTTTCAATACATTTAATTGTGATTCCTAATTATGAGCAATTATATTGTTTTAAAGGTTGTTTAGGTTGGTTTAAATTTTTAATTATTACATCTTATAAGCTTTAAAAGTGATAATTAACGTAAGTATTGTTTTTGTTTAGCGCTTTTCACGGACAGTCGCAAATAACCATACTGATTCTATTACGAATTTTTCAAATTAAAGTTCATAATATATTGTCAGATGTTTTTGCTAATACAAAATTATATGCTTAAATTAAATTATTATAAAATAAAAAATTAAATGTTGTAGTCATAGTTATAATTCATAATGATACATTGTTACTAAGTAGGTATATATATATATATATATATCATTAGGTATATCTAATTATAGCATATAGATATACGTATATAACACATAATGTAAACTGTAAATATATAATTATATGATATTATTATTATAGTAAAAATATTTCTTCAAATATATAATATTTGTGGGTATTATTATTTGTAGTTTATAGTTTAATATTGTCGTAAGGATTTAGCCGGTATTTTTAATATTTCCAATACTATTATATATTTTGTCTACGTAGTTAAAGTGAATACCGAACAGATCTTAAAATTTTATATTTGCAGTTTATAATATACCATTGTTGTTTATTTTTAAAGAAGGTAAATATGAGGATTTATCCACTTTTGATTTTTTTTTAATAGTTTTCCCGTTTCAAGAAGATATTTGTTCACAGATGAATATTTTTATAACATCGAAAATACACGTAGTTAGTAATTGTAGTACCTACCTAGTTTGTGTGCAAATATTTTGACTTTTGATAACGAATGTCAAATAACAATTAACAATAGTTGTTAAATAATAATAATAAATAGGATATTCCAAATGTGTACACTATGAATTATGTAAAATGATTATATAGTATACTATAATAGGCGTCCAAATCACTTACTAAATAGTGCAATTACACGGGTACTCAATGGTGGTGGGTGGATCCAGTTACGTAGCTACGACATTCCTATACCACAGATCTCTATACTGACTATACTTAAAGTAAGACAGAATTCCCTCCCTATAACAATAAGATTCGTTGCCGCCCGCCAACAACGGAAGTACGGCACACAAAATACGGATTAGAAATTTGAGGGTGAGTGATTTAAATTATCAACTACGGCAAGGGCGCACCCAAAGGGGTGGCTAACGGGATTTAACTCCCCCCAAAATGGCTAGCCCCAAACATTTTGATAATTTGATTAGGTATATTGACTTTAAATTATTATATAAAAAAATTATCAACTAACGAAATTGAAACATTAGGTGTAACATAATATTATATATTTATACCTGTTATTCCGGGCCCCGGGAGAGACCTCTGTTTATATTATTATAAATATTAATTATTATAAATACTATTAGTATTTAAAAATGATTTGAATTTAGCCCCCCCTCCCCAAAAAAAAAAAAATATATATCTTGAGTGCGTCCCTGAACTACGATTAGTGGAAAATGTTTGTGCGCCACTGTAATAGACTAAAAGACAATTCATCGATTGGCATTAGATTCGTTTGAGTACCTATTCAATTTTTGGGGCAGTGTACACACTACCAATATAATACATAGGGATAGGGGAGATGGTTTATTTAACATTTTCTAATCACAAAGTGTAATTTTAATTTTCAATAAAGTGACGGTAACCACTAACCAATAATAATTGCATATCTAGTTAAAATTCATTTATTATTGTTTAAAGCAGTTATAAATATTATAAACACAATTTCCTGTGAAAGAGAATAAACACTATATTATGTTATAAATAATTTTAATAGTACTTCCAAACTGCTCCTGACATACGGAGACATGTCCATCATATATTCGACATACCTAAATGCGTGTTGTTTCTAAATATACACACATCTACGACCCACGCACACCTACACCCACACCCCCACATACACCCCACATACACCCCACATACATTCCCACGCACAAATACGCGCGCGCGCGCGTGCGTACGCCACTATGGATACATAATGTTCAAAAGTCTATTATATATACTCTGCACAGGGCTACAAAGGCGTATAGATACTGGCCTAGTGACCTACTGACTACTGCCCTTTGGATAGTATATAGGTTTTTGTGCTAGAGTTCCTTTCGGATATGATATAGGAGAGCTGGCCGTTAGATTATAATGAATGCTCTCTAGGATAATCTATATAGTATCGTATGTATAGGTATTAAGTACTCGTGTACGCACTGCAGGTGGTATAATACATGTTCCGTTCGCAGGATGATGGGTGACCGTATAGTCTTTGGACGACGAGGGCCGCTGCACGAGAACGGAACAGCCGCGGCGGGCCTTTACAAAATTACGACGATAATATAGTAAATAATAATAATAATAATAATAATATAACGGGCCTCGCGGAACGCGCGTAGCGGCGGTGGCGGCGGCATCAGCGGCGACGCCATCAAAATATCGATACGTTTGCCCGTGTTGTTACATATAGAAACGCCACTCGACTTTTGCGGATTCGCTGCCGAGCTTGCGCCTTAGCCGCCGTATACACGCAAGCGATATACACGCACACAGACAGTCGTGGACAAAACGAGCGCACGCACACTCGCGCGTAACGCCGAGCTATATTGCCCGCAGTGTATGTATAATAGTCACTCACCCCTCCGCGTCGAAAGTGCACGTCAACCGCTGTTTTCGGTGCACCCTACTGCCACCACATACACACTGTCAATTCTTTATTTTTTCATTACGATATTATTATTATTATCTGTCAGCGTATATATAGTGCAAAAAACCCCGTCAAAATCGTATTTCGCTTTTCCGTTTCCGCACGTCAACCGCTGCTCATTACGCCAAACGCGTCGTACGGGAAACACGCACAACCGCCACTGCAGCAGAAGCAGCAGCAGCAACCGACAAACTGCACGCGTCAACGACGACCACGTCGTTGCCGTCGCACGCGAATCGCTCGGACAAAAGTCAAAAGGTAAAAAGGAACAAAAAAACGGAACATTTATAATCACGATAATATTGTATTTACGACGATCTTCGTCGGGTTTTGTGCGGTTATATTATAATATTGGAACAACGGGAAAAAAATAAAACGACTTTTCCGCGGGTTCGCCGATATAATATTATTATTATCGTCGTCGTCGTCGTCGTCGTTGGGTATTTAAGTATTTCGTACTCGATCAAATGACACGTCCGAGACACGCGCGCGCGGTGGACGTCGTCGAGCTTGCAGCTTTACCCCCGATAAACGTCAGGCGCAGCGCTGTCGACGTCTTTATAACGACGTGTAATTGGGTTTTCGAGCTGTTTGCGAATTTTGCTGACAGGTGCCTTTTCCTCTCCTCCCCACACATGCACACACAATTATTATTATTATTATTATTATTGTTATTCGCGCGGATTGGCTGCGGTCGCGGTGTATAGAAGGTCGAGAGGGAGACGGAACCGCCGCCGTACTTTATCCGTCTCACGACGAGTAGCGCGCACACAGCTGCGGCGTGGCACTTGCTGTCTCATTAACAACACAAAAGAGATTATACACGATCGGTATGACATTATAATGCCCGTTACGGTTTCCGCAAGCAAAAAACGTCGCCCGAACTGCGGTCGTGTGCTCATATTATAGGTATCCGATCTGTCATCGATTTGCCCGTCACGAAATTAACTATATCGGTCGGTTTACGCCAGCTGTACACGGCGTGGGCGGGTGAGTGTTTGAAATCGTTTGAATACGTCGATTCGTCTTTACCCCCATGATGGACGGGTTTTCCGGTGAAACTCGATAATGTGTACAGACGTTAAGTTGCATCAACCGAAAAAAAAAGATAAACATATTATGTTATCATATGACACAACGCATATAATCGCTTGAGGAAAAACAATGCGGGACGTTAGGTTACAAAATTATAATAATAAATAAACACGTCATGATATGCGCGCATGAATAATGTATATTATGATATTATAATATTATGGGGGTAATCGACCGACACTAAAATACATCGCGCGCGATCGTCATTTTTTATTTTTATGTTGTTATGTAAAAAAAATATTTTTTTCCAAAAATATTACACACACACACACAAATATACGCTATACATTAAACTATTTTTATTATTATATTTAGTTGTCGATATACTAATAAACTACAATGGTTATACTGCATGATGTTGACATTGTTAAACGCTAAAGATGGGTCAGCGGTATATGTATACATATACTATATATATACTATAATAATTATGTATATAGTCGCACCAACTGCGGGAAACATGAGTGGAGCGAGGGTGGAGTAGGAACAGTTGAAATCGATAAAAAGTTTCGGGGGGCGTATAGGACTCGGCCGTTGTAATAAAGTCGCCAATTTTACTTATATAATATAGAGTAGCCCGATGTGGCCAACTTAATGGTCTAAACCGACGAAAATGTTAGTTCTAAGTTGACACACAATTATATTTTGTCACTCTTTATTTTTTATTATTTTTCTAAAAAATAAATTAAGCGATTTAAATCCAATACTTATTACTATTACATTGTGATTATATTGTTATCTCCTTTTTAAAATATTGCTTTTATTATCACGAACAACGAATTCAAACACATTTTGTAGAATTAAATAAGCTAAAACTTTCTATTAGGATGTATATGCTATCGATTAAATTTATCACTATCACGACTAGGACTAGAATAATATTTAATTTGTTTATTTCTTCAAAAGCGAATCGGTATTTCACAAACCCGTTGCATTCCTTTTGCATTAATAAACGTCGTGGATATGCAAAATACTATTAGGATTATTTTCCTCTCCCTATCATATTTTCTTTTATGTCTTCTCTGAAAACGGACATTCTTCTCACTTGTAAAATTCCAAACATGCCATTGACGGCATTATTCTGTTTACAGTTAACCTACCCATCACGAGAATCCGAGATTTTATTCCCAAAATATTTGAAATCACATAAACAACCAAACCATAAAATTACGATAATTATTCTATCTACGTGCATATCAAAATTAAATTTATATTATATAGTTACAATACAATAATGGATAAAAATATTTAAATTATACCAAACATTAAAACATTTAAAAAATTAAATAATTAGTTGTAATAATTATGTATACATAATTTTTAATTTTGAAAAGAATCAGTGGCGTATTTTGGATTGTCTGTCAAAAGAATATGATATAAATTTGTGAAGGTGAGCCAGTCTATAAGTTTAATTAAGTTTTTAAAATTTTTTTATTTCAACTTAATATATTATAGTATAAGTCATAAATGTATTATTATTACTTGAGCATAAATCATATAATATATTATATAATTAAATCTGTTCAACTTTCTGTTTTTAAACATAATATTATTACCACGTCACCGAGTGTTATTACTAATATATTCTAGCACACGGTGTCATGCAAATTAGTTTGATCTATATACAAATTAATGCGATAAATAATATCAAAAATTGTAAAATTACATTTACAATTTATTAAGATAATTCTTTAAAGTGATAAATATAATGTAGAACGACAATACATTACAAAACGTTTTCATTATCGTCCTATATCAGTATTCAGTGGTGTGTTATCGGAACCGATTCATTCTCTATTTTATGTAAATAATTAATTATTAATATATTATAACACAAAATATATTTATATCAAATCCTTATTTTGTTCAATTATAATTAAAACTAAAGTAACGTATGAATGATCTGTATTAAGTTTTCAGATCCAAGAAGTTGAAATTTGAATATTTCTAAAATATAAGCCACATATTTCAAAATTATCTCGTAATTCAAAAATTAAGCAATACTAAAATTAATTGTTACCATCAATGTCGACAATCAGTAATTTTCAATAATCAAAATAATCAAAAATATAAGCATTATGTATTTCAGTATTTGTATGTGGTTATTCTCCACACAAAAACCGTTTTTTTTTACATAATATTAGCCTCACTCCTTCCTAAAAGTTGTATTTTAGCCAAAATGCAATATAAGTTTCATGAGCAATAAATCGTCAATCACCTTAGACAATACTGATAAATGACATAGACTAAACTTACCAGTTAATTTAAAAAATATATATTGTTTACCTATAATAACTGGTGTCTGACAGTATTATCCACTATCTTATATCTACATTGTGGAATTTCCGACATCAACAGTAACATATTAAATATACATGAAAAACGCTATTTCTAACATTCTAGAAACATATTTTGTTGTTATAATAAAATTATATACGCATAAGTTTTACAATAATATAATGTACGAAAATCAAACGTAATATTATTATTATAGTTGCCTCCACAAAAACTGGCCAAAAATATTTTTCCAGGTATTTAATTAATGATTTGAAAAATCCTAACTATTTTAATGCAGGATATTTATACTTAATAATTTTCTTAATCAGTGCAAATATTTTTAAATGAACATGTTAAAAATGTAATTTGAATTTACTTATGAAAAATCATTATATACTTAAATAAAAATTATTTTACACCTGGGTTTGGATTAAATTAGTGATGTGTATACTAACCTAACCTATAGGTACACTCAAGCAACTTCCAGACACATTTAAAAAACACTCAAGATTTAGTTACTTCAAATTATTAACACTCTTCCAGAGTACAGACTACTGAGTACAATTTCATCACTTAAAAGAATAAAATCGTATCTTAGGTTCTCGTGACCTATAAAAAATAAAAAAAATATAACACTAACGTCATTAACAAAATAAACTTGAACGATAAGCATTAAATGAACTTGCTAAAATAATAAATAGGAAGTATAAATAATGAATTAGAAAATCATACTATACCTATACATGGGCTATGATACATTCTAAAATCTAATTCAATGTAATCTTCTTCTTTAATAGTATTAATGTGTTAATTGTTTAATAATATTAATATTTAATGTAAGATTATATAACTATAGTAGTTGGTATTATTATCATTTTTAATAAATAAAAAAAAATATTAAGGCATACGTTAATTAACGCAATGTTATGATTATATATATGATAAAATACAAAATAAATTGTATTGGTTAATGTAATACTTAATATAAATATATATTTATATATCTAATAAAAGGAAAAAAGTTAGGTTGTTAAAATTATTAATAATTTTAATTTATTAAAATATTTAAAAATCCAACCCTTCGACCCCAGAGGCATGCGACGCTTAATAAAATACATAATATATAAATAAATATGTATTTATTATGATGAATAAAAATTGGTCCTTTGATGGAAAACAAATTGACGTGCTGAAGTTTTGGCACAGACATTAAAAATCTTTAATGGTGCCACTACACTAAAATGATTAACTATATTTTGACCAAATTGATTTTGTTAAGAGTGGGTGTGGCATAAGTTGTACCATTTTTCACGATTTTTTTATTTATGTTCACCTATGATAATCAATAGAGTTGTGCATACAATATATTGTATACTATAATACTGTATATATATACTTATAAGTATACAACTACTGAAATATATGTTTTAATTTTTAATTGTGTTTGTTTTAATTATTCTGTTGTAACCTATGTTTATTATATAGATACGTATCATAATATCATAATATTATATTTAAGGATTTCTTTTTTCATAATATTTTATACATATTTTGTTCTAGAACGAATTGCGTGTCTGTCATATGGTTGGACAGAAGAGGCCAAGTAGATCATGTTCAATATTGATATGGGGTGGCTTTCTATTGCTTTACGCCGGGCTTACCGCAATCATAGATTGCACTCAAAGCAATGGAACAAGCACGACAGTTATTCCATTGTCGTCCAATGTCAACCAACTTTTATCCGCAGCCCCGGAGACCACGGATGATATTTATGCGTCTGGTGACGGTCAAGCTATTCTTCCAACACAATCGTCACTTCAAAATGAAAATCAAACTATAGAGAGCATTTCGGTATTTATCTTTTATTACGATATAATATTAAATACTTGTTACTTAAAAGTTGAAAACGCATCATTTATAACCTCTTAGACATTTAATTTGTATAGTTAAATAATTAAAAGATAAATCGAATACGAGTAAATAATTTGTACTAAAGTATAGCCTAATTTTAAGCTATAATAACTATGTAGTGGCAAATCGAATTGCTAGACATCCTTATAAATATATATTTTCAATTACGTCATTCTATTTTATATTATATTGCAGTAATTTAATATTAATGACAAACATTAAAGCTACATACTATAAATTATTTAAAAATGGTTCTGTAGATAAATAAATTAGAAATACTCAAATACTAATAATAATATCAATTGGTTGTTTGTCGCTCTAATTATTTTTTAATTACAGCTAAATACCAATATCGATGTTTACACGCTTGAATACTACTAAAAATTGTTTCCAACTAAAATGCATAATATCCTTTAAAGAAAAAATAAGTTAAATACAATAACATTAAAGTATTGAGAAACTAACAATTAATAGAAAATACATTTTATAACACAATTTAGGTTAGTATACTATTTTGCATTTAAGTGTAAATAACAATATTATATAATCAAAATATTCAACCTACTTTAATTAATATTTTTATTTTTTACTATTGATATAGACATACACATCATGCAATATACCATTATGGTCTTATAAAAAATAAATAACAAATGTATATATATATAAATATAAAGAATAATTTTCATATTAATACATCGGCGGGTAATTTAATTTTAGCAAATTAAAGTTTAAATAACAATTCTTCTTCTTATAATTTCTTTATTTTAATGAAATATGAAATTTCTTAATTGTATATAGAACTAAACATAAGCATATAACAATTTTATACTAACTAAATATATTTGGGTTATTTGTGTGCTTTTTTTATTTACGACCTTTCTCAGTTTTTAATTTTTTTTTTTTTTGTTACAGCCTTATTTATTGATTACGTTTGATAGATATATTATACCTATAAAACCAAAAACCTTACTTTTAATTTACATGCACATAAGTTTAAACATTTTCTCAAATCGATTAAAAATTATATCAAGATTACGTTAAATACATATTTATTTATAACAATTAACAGAATATGTCTATAGTTTTAGTATTAAGGGTGATTCTTTTAACTGATTATTAATTCAAAAATAATTCTTTAATAATAATTTGACATTTTCTCTTGAAAAATTGAAAATACCTACAATATTCTAACAATTAACTAGCTTCTAACGCAACGTCCACCTACATGTTTATCAATAAAAGTTTAAAAGACCCTAATTAATGTTTAAAGAGAACACGTCGTAAAATTAGAATTTTATTTTTCATAACTGTATTAAATTTCTTTTGTGAAATTAAAATGTTATTTTTTAGGATCTAAGTACAGCAAACACATCATCAACTATAAGCGACGAATTGGCTGAGAAATGCACACCGCCAGCAATAAAACAGTTCCCTAGACCTTTTATGAGACCCTCAGTGCGACGACGAGGAGGAATATTAATACACATAATTATATGTATCTATAGTTTCTTGGGATTAGCAATCGTATGTGATCACTATTTTGTTAAGTCATTGGATAGAATTTGTGAAGGTAAATATAATTTTATCAGTGTGTTCTATCTAAACAGTAAAACTGCCAGCATCTAACACTTTTTAATAGTATTCAAAATGTCAACGACTGAGAGTGTTTAGTATTTAGAAGTTTTGTTGTATAATACGTGTATAATGAATTTATGCACAATAACTAGTTTTCATTAACTTCTTGCTGCATACAATTTATGAATCTATTTCTAATAAGACTGAAAAAAGGAACATTTTAAAAGTTTAAACATTTTGTGTGTATTATAATGTATTATATTTTTTTAATATTTAGTTAATAAAACAAAGTATGACTCAAGATATTATTATCTTAAAACTTAAAAGTCAATTCAATATATACATTTTAAATTGATAGGCCTATAATTTTCAAATTTCAATTTTTTTTCTTTTAGAACTTAGAGTAAGTCCTGATGTCGCGGGTGCAACATTTATGGCGGCTGGTAGCTCTGCGCCTGAATTAGCCACCGTTGTCATTGGTGTATTTCTAGCCAAAGACGATATAGGCGTGAGTGGAGTCATCGGATCTGCCGTTTTCAATATCATGTTTGTCATAGCTATTTGTGGTTTAGCATCCACAACTGTGACTTACCTCAACTGGTGGCCACTTTGCAGGGATTCGTTTTTCTACACCATAAGCATACTCATCATGCTGTTGGCTATTTATAACGAAACTATTTCATGGTATTAATAATTACATAACTACCTAAACTTATATAAGCTTAGAAAAAACTATTCATAATACTTAAAATTTAAATTTATTTAACACTATAGGATTGAAAGTTCAATGTTGCTTCTGGCGTATGTCATATATTGTGTAGCACTGTACTACAACTTGTATTTGGAGGCATGGGCCAATACTTGGAACTTACCATTTCCACCAAGAAATCACGGACAAGTTATTGAATACTTATTGACTATTATATGTACACGATATTGAATTGCGACTATATAATTATCATTTTATATAACAGATAAATGAATTATTTGCGGATCAACAGACATCAGATATCAAAGAAGGTCAAGAACAAATTCAATTGACCGGTACTAAAAGTCCAACGGGTTATGACACCACTGGATCCACTGGAATAGACCAACAAGAACAAAACCAACAGCAAAAAAATCAACAAATACAACAAAATCCAGACTATTATATACCTAAAGTGTATCATGAAGCTGATGAGGTATGTGTAATCATTTGTATAGCTATTTATTTATTAGAATAGTGAATGACCGCAGTTGGTGAATGCTGACAGTCACCTAGTAAATGTTGACATGCACATCTTAAATTGGTAAACATTGAAAAATGAAAAATGTAGTAATTTACTTTAGTGAATGTGAATATTTACATGATAATTTTGATCATTGACCAATGTAGACATACACATCACGGTTTTGTTAACCTAACCTAACCTAGCTAAATAATGTATTAATATAACATGGGTTAGGTATTAAATTATATGTATTATTCATTTAAATTATGTTTATTTTATTTTACAAAATGTATTGATTCCCTAATCCTTATAGTATATCAACGATTATTATTAAATTTAGTAATGTAGGATACAAAATCATTTAATAAAATATTATAAGATATAATAGGTACATTTTAAATGGTACACATATACACGTAAATACATGAATTATAAAGACTGAATAAATTGAATATTAATATACTTAATAAATAATAAAATTGTATACCTAATACTTTTTATTGTTTTTTACTATAACTTAGGTAAATCCTTTGCTTAAGCCGGAAAATGGAAACATTTTACATGTTATTCAATGGGCCGTTATGTACCCAATTTATTTTAGTTGTTATTATACAATGCCAGACTGTCGGAAAGAAAATTTCAAAAACTGGTACGGATTAACATTTGTCATATCTATGCTATGGATTTCAGTGTATTCTTATATAATGGTCTGGATGATTACAGTTATTGGTAAGTTCTATTGCAAATACTTAGATGAGTAGATGACTATAATGATTAATGATTGTAGTGTCTTGAGAAAAAAAAGTACTATACATTATTTTATTAAAAAGTTTATAAATAATATGTAATTTGTATTGAATATTGTATACGTTCTTATATTAAATTTAACTCACAGGTAATACACTTGGTATACCAGACACAGTCATGGGTCTAACATTTGTTGCAGCTGGAGTTAGTGTACCAGACGCTCTATCAAGTCTTTCAGTAGTTAAAGAAGGTACGATTAAAATGTTACTAAGATATATTATAACATTTATTCTTTTAAGTACTTAACTTTTTTTAATCAGATAGTGTTTTAATTATCACATCATAGTATATGATTTTAGTTTTACCGTGTAATAATAGTTAAATCACCCGGGATATGAATTTTAGGAATCGCGGTGAGTTGGTCGCGAACAATTGAACGCCAGGATAATTGATCGTCGAACGAACATTTTTAGTTTTTTAGTTATTTTATTATGCTAATTACATAATTAATACACGCATTTCCGAGTTTTATGTATATTATTTTAGAACACTTGAATACTCTTATTATTTATTTTTAAATAACGGACAGTTAATTCAATTTACAATGCAGTCAACATCAGATATTATTATAAATATTACTAAAGATACCATTATAATATAATGTCCACACGAGATAATTTAACTGGTGTAACAATAACTTAACCAGCATTATGTCCAATTTCACTGTGGAATTGTTTTAAATATATTTTCGAAAACATCCCCCGACTAACAATTCTGTTGAAGGGTAGCATAATAGCATTGCATCTAGTCTGAACGTATGTCATCCAACTATATGGAAATGTATAGATTTATTTAAGAAGGAGGAGAGCCTTATATACGGTTACAGGTAGAACAATTAATCGCGAGAAATACTATGGGTGTTAAACGGACGTACAGAGATCACGTAGAAAGAATTATAAAAATACGTGATGACTATCATACGAGGAATAAACTAAACTTTTTAAAAGGAATAGCCCATAATTTTCAACTTCAACTTAGAATTTAAATTATATTTTTTAAATGTAATTAACTGACATTATTTATTATTCTATTTTATGTGTAATTATTAATTATTAACAATAATAAAAAGTGTAATTTTAATTTAATTTAATTTTAAATTTTTATATGATAAATAAACATTTTAATATGAATATTATGATAATGTAAATTGGATTAATTGTTCGTTATTTTAAAATAAATAAATAAGAATAGAAATAGATTAGACAATAGATATTATTAAAGAATATTTTAATATTCTAAAATAATAAACATAAAACTCAAAAATATACTTAAGGTAATAAAATAACTAAAAATTAAAAATGTTCGTTTAACGATCAATTATCCTGGCGATTAATTGTATTCACAACTAATTCACCGAATACCAAATTTTAGATATAATCAAAACTTGTAAACGCACATATTATTAAAATATAATATTACGTCAAAATATTAATTGCTATAAATAGTTCAAAATAGAAAAACAAACATTATGTAATGTTCTAATATTTATTTTAAATACAGCTTTTAATTGTATATTAATTTTTACTTGTATAATATATCACTGATACATATATATGTTTAAGAATAGTAAATTTAATTTTTTTCAAAATATAATACAATATACAGAATGATTCTTTTATCAAACAACACTCATTGTTTCAAAAAGTATTAATGTTTTTGAAAATATTTTTTTACATAGTTTCAAGTTGTTAAAAACAAAGTTTTTATTAAAAATTTATATTTTTAAATATTTTTTATCCTTATAATATTTTAAGTTTTTTACTTTTTTGAATGACAGCATAGTGTTTTAATTCCATATTTCAAAGCAGACTAATTTTCTGAGTATTTTGATATATAAAATTCGAATTTAGAGTGGAAAGTTTATGAGTTATATTTATTTAAAGTTTAGACAAGCGGATTAGTGGACAAACATTTTGTGGGGTAACCCCGTACTACTCCACTCCGCGCAACTAAACTTTAATTATGTATAACTCATAAACTAATCGCCCTAAATTCGATTTTTTTTTTGTATTAAAATACTCAAAAAATTATTCTGCTTTGGAGTATGAAATTAAAAATCTATGTTGTCATTTAAAAAAGTAAAAAACTTAAAAAAATATAAGGATAAAAAATATAATTTTTTAATAAAAACGTTGTTTTTTTTAACAATTTGAAACTATGTAAAAAAATATATTTACAAAAACATTAATACTTTTTGAAATAATTAGTGTTGTTTGATAAAAGAATCACTCTGTATATATATATATATAATATTAATTTTATATAACTACCGAATGAAGTCTAGGTATATAAGAGACTTACAAATTAAAATAAGTTTATAAAATATTAAAATCCGACTGCTGAAAATATATTTATTTTTATTCCGATAATTGATCTAAATACATGAATAAAATACCTATTTTTATAGCCACTAATAGCATATAAATGATTAATAATTCAATTACAAATTTTGATGTATATTCCATATAATATGCTTTGTAAATCATGCTTCATAATCATATTGCCAAATTTAATTTTAGGTTATGGCGACATGGCTGTATCTAACGCAATCGGAAGTAACGTGTTTGACATATTAGTATGCCTAGGACTTCCGTGGTTTTTGCAAACTGCTGTATTTAACCCAGGAAGCACTGTAAAAGTGTACAGTAAAGGTAAGTCAAATTTAATTAATATTATTGACATTAAATTCAATTTTAAATAAAGTTATAAGATTAGAATATTAAGCAATACGTTTTAATGTTTATTATGTGTGTATTCGTTTTATATCATTTATCTATTTTGTATTATTATTTATATGAAGTTAATCTTATAAGACTAATAATAAAAACACTAATATTATAGTTTTAGCATGCTCCAATTAATAATTGATACTTCAATGACAAAAAACATTGTATCTTTTTGCAGACCTTCATAGTTCATATGTGTATGCCATAATTTTGTTATTATTGTTATAGGTTTAACTTATTGCACATTAACACTTCTATCGACCGTAGTATTTTTGTTGGTGGCAACGCACATGAACGGATGGAAGTTAGATAGAAAATTTGGAGCTGTCCTCATGTTGTGGTATTTAATTTTCATCGCAATAGCTAGCTTATACGAAATGAATGGTACTATGAATCCACCCAGTTGTTTGACCGACTATTAATGTTGTTTTATACAAAATATTTAAACAATAGGTTACGTATAATTTATTAATTTATTTTGATTTTAAATATGTTTGTTTTGTATTTTTCGTTCAAAATAATGTTATTCTCCTGTCGTGCCTGACAGTTCAGCATCCTGTGATTTTTTTGTATAAGTAATATATTATAAAGAAAATATATAATATTAGGTATAATACATTAAACTATTATACTTAAATTGCGTAAACGCGTTTTCTGGGATTAATGCTGATATTATCTGGAATAATTATTTTTAATTGGAAATGTCAGAAAACTTATATGACATGATGTTTTCTTACAATAACATGCTGATTTATAGTTTCAGTTTTATTTTACCAATTTGGATCATACACTAAACAAAAGTTATGTTATTACAAATCGCACAATTTAGATTAGCTATAAACTAAATAGGTACTGTTTTATTAAATGCGATGGGATAATATTATGGAACACTTGGATTTCCAATTTAAAATTTATGTTTTTTTGTACATTTTTCATAGTTATTTCAATCGAAATTATGGCATAATTAAAATAACTATTCGCAGTTATTAACATATATTATGTTAGTTGAAAATAATAATAATTATTGTTATTTTATTTCCAATTATAAATAATATACCAATAGGTATACAAAAGATAAAAACTGTTGAACATTTTTAATGTTATTATTTTATTATTATTATTATTATTATTATTTTGTTATTTAAAAATATTTTTATTTATTTTCTTATTAGCTAATTATTCAGATACTACCTTAATACATTTTATGGTTTTCTTTTCTTTGTTTTTTTTTTTTTGTTTTTTATTAAAAGATCTGAATATTAGGTATTATAATTAATTGCAATAATACTATATTTAGAAAAAATATGAATGCCTACTGTAAACTTAAGTGTTGATGCAATTTATTTAACTTCATTATCATTAAATAGTGTTAAATTATTTATTTGATACTATAATAATCGAGACAATAATTAGTTTCATAAGTCGTATATTATTAAATTTGTATTGATAGTTAATTTTAAGACAATGTTATTAATATTTTAGCTTATTTACGTCAAATTGTACTTACCTATATAATAACTAATATGTATACCGTATCAAATACCTGCTATAATAACTTATTAACAATTTATAAACTATAAAATCCATCATATTTATTATTACCAATTACCATTTACCTTATTATATTCTGCCTAATTAATATTGTTCGTACCGTTATGCTTTTATTATATTCCTATATCCTAATATCCTTGTTATCTATTATTAGTATATTATTTAAAATTTTCAAAATTATTATTTTTGTGTATAAGCAGTAATAACTGTATTTATAATCATAAATTGTTACTTATTTTTTGTTTAATGCTATAATATTATACTAGTTTTAAAATATGTTATGAACTTCTATTATTTAAGTTATAGTTATACGACTTATATCAGTTATACCTATCTATACAAAAATATTTAGTATACCTAAACAATATCTATCACATTAAAACATTATTTGTTATGGTTATTAGACGATACTATATTTATTTTGTTTATTAAAACTATTAAAACTAATAGAAAGCACAAATATATATACCAAGCAAATATTAGTCGAACTAATTTTTAATTACTTAATTAATATTTATATCACAGTATAGGAATCCCACGAGTAGGTGTTACTACTTTTTGTGTGTTTCAAATTATCTTAAATTAATTATTAAATGTTAATATTGTAAAATATTTTAAAATTTACTATACTATATAACAATTATATATTGATATATAAATATATATTATATACTAATATACAGTTAGTAATGTACTATTGTTACACCGTTAAAATCCATTTATTTATATCGAAAAAAAAATTTAAGTAAATATACTGCGTATGTTAATTTTCTTTAACATCCTATATACAGTCTAAAGTTTAGACTAAACTATATCCTAGTGTTCCCAATCTAATACTTACAACTTACAAGTAATAAACTATTTAGCTACATGGTCTTAAGTGACCTAAACTATACGATATGTCTCTATTTAGTTATCTGTCTGTATATAATGGATGGACTTTTAGTTTATAATTTTTAGTTCGTATAGTATAAATAATTCAATAATTACATACCAAAATATCTGCAATATTAGGTACTACTTATACCTACCTATACCTCTCATTGTCGTCGTAAATTTTTAGTTTTAATTTCAGGATTTATTAGGTATATTTTTCTTTGATCTTATATATTGTTTAAAATATTCAACTCATTTAAAAGAAACCATTAAATTTAAACATAATTTAGATTTTAGAAAAGATCATAATCAATTTAATAGATATTTAATTGAACATACAGCCACATACAGGTAAAAACTGTTAAAATAACTAAAGAGGCTGAAAAAAGCAAAAACCTCACAGTGTAAATACTTATTATTTCAAAACTATCTATACTACATTACTTTTATATTATTTCTATTTTTATCATAAATTTTGAAGTTCGCTTTTTACTTTTTCGTAACGCATCCCAACTCTGATTTTTATAAGAACAGTCTAAGTACATTTACTATCTATAGTACATATATCTATTATCTATAGTAAATTTCATGTTTTTTTTCAATTCTAAGAATTGATAGGATTTTAAATTAAAAATGTTATATTTATTATTATATAATATTTTATAATTTCACTATTTTGTATGGGTATTTAAATAATAATCTAATAAAATTTATAAAATGTCATTACTAATATTTACGGTATAAGAATTTTTTTATCAAATTCAACGTTACTTATTTCTACGAAGAATAGAATTATAATTTAATTGACTATTGTCACTGCGGATGAATAATATTTAACAGTATTTTATATATTTCCCGTTAATATTAATGACGTGTTTATTTCTAAAATGTTCACGACAAAGGGAATGTTACAAAGAAATAATATATTGTTTTAATATTTAGGTCAATTGTAAATGTGTACCTATAAACGTGGTCCATGGATGATTATTTTCTGATGATAAATTAAAAAAAAATAGTTATTGAAGGGAAGTATTACATGAATATTTTAAAATAGGTATAATTTACCTATAATTATGCAATGTTTGACATACAAAAATAAAGAAGTATGCCATATTATACGTTTTTTTTATTAAACAGGAATTTTGTAGGTATATAATAAAATAATTAATAACCAAAAAAGAAACAACTTGATATTTGATCTATTTGTAAGCTAATTCTCGTATTTTTCTTAAAGTAGTAGGTAACAGATACCTATATAGTATATACTCGTATAATGATAATAGATTCAATATTCTTATGAAAATAATAATATAATTATTAATAAATATATTTTCATCACAAAACGTTCACAAAATTTTAAAATATTAAAACCATTAATCTCTATAATTATATATTTAGTGGATATAAATACAAATATATGCCTATTACCTATAATATATTTATACATTACCACGAACTCATATAGGCGTGTTTAAGGGTCTTGCCTGTCCTGCATAGGCGTGATCTGCGAAATTTGATCTAACTTATACATTATAAATTATGGTGCATAATATAACCTTATTTTTTTCTCATTTTCTGATTTCATATAATTTTTTTTTAATTTTCATCATGTGAACTTGTAGCGTTTATATTTATAAGACTATACAAATTGATAATTCTAGTACAGCAACCCCATCCTCCTGGATATACTACTGTTGTGCACGACCTGCGAATGAGGCCTAGACACGCCTATGCACAAACTATATAAGTATATTAAAATATTTTTATAAAATTAATTTAGATACATATTATACATACCTATCATAATATTTTAAACATTTAACACTGTAAATAATAGTTGCACACTAAATGTGTTATTATTATAGTAATATTATTGTGTAAACTAATAATTATTAAATCATATTGGTTATTTAATCTTAATTGGTTATTTTAAAGGAAATAGAGACCTAATACCTAAAGTTGTTTTACAAATTACAATAAAAACATAACTTGAAACATTTAAGATTTTAGTTCAAATTTTGTTATTTATAAAATAAATCAAGATTAATTATTCATTATTTGTTCTTAAAACTACAAAATAAAGATACTATACCAGTATTTACGGAAATATTAAGAGATTGCAGAAGATTAGTGGGCTCGAAACACATTGTGAATTTGTAAAGCAAAAACCAACTTTTATACATGATTATGGAAGAATGCAGTAGGAAAAAGGTCAATTGGGAAACGCTGTTTGAAGTGGAAAGATGTAATTAAAAAATACGTAGAATCACGAATGAAGGACCAGATAGAAAGCACAAGTACAATAGGGTAAATTGAAGAATTAGGTGTGTGATTACAGGGTGATCTTAATAACTATAGACTCTAAGAGAGAACGTGTACAACAAAAACCAGAAAAAAATATTGTGTATGAAAATAACCTTACGTTGCTACGTGACGCACTAATGTGCTATACTTGATTTTTTTCCCACTGCACGGAAAACCATTAAATCATATTAGATTCATATTTTTATTTAGAAATTATACAAAAAAAAATTAACAATTAAAACATTCATTATGGACTATGGTGAACCATTCAACATTTAATGTTAAATGTGCAGCAGAGCGAACCCACTTGCCTATCTTTTTAAAATAATTTAATTACCTACATCTATACTATATATTAAATTAAAAAACTTGGTAATTATCATTGAAACTATAGAACAGAATATTCTATAATCAATGGTACCTATTCTGTAAGTATGTGGTGTGATCTGAAAAGGACTTAGCCGCTTAATTTGAATCGGTCTCGTCTCTGGGTAGGAATGTATGGCTGCAAACGAGTTGTGTTACAAATACTGAATTGTGTCCTCCGGTTTCTTCGAGTCACACACAAGTTTGGTCTAACTAATACAAATAAAAATTAAAAATAACTATACAAATAATTTGAATAATATTACATATCAGGTAAAAATGTATAGGTATAAAACAATTTTTATAATTCACATTGAGAAATTTGTCTGTTACAATATTAAAGGTATGTTAAATAATATCATATTTTACACGAAAAATAAGAAGTTTGTACAAAAAATCGTCATATTATTATCTTAAAAATATTAACCTGTTAGGTTAGGTTAATATTTTTACTATAATCAATGTAGTTTCGTCTAATTGCTCTAATTTATATAAATAAAAAGTAAAAATAATTGCATAAATCATTTTAATAATATTACATATTAGGATTATTAAGATACTGTTGTTATACATTTTATAAGTATATATTTTATTCTTGTGTAAAATATCGTTTTGAATTTATCAGCCCATAAATTGTGTAAAACTTTATAAAACAGTTGGGACACATGAATGTGTCCCACTTTAATCATTAGGACACAACTTGTGTACCCCACTTTTATCATTGGGACACAACTCGTTACCTACCTACGTCAAAGACACGGTGTGATAGACTAGATACTGATATCATTATACTATACAATGAAAGGGGTTGGTACAACGAGGGTCTTGAGTTAGTCTCGTGCGGCTCTTGACATTAAGTTAGAGTAAAATTGTTATAATTATAAACTATTTTATAAATATCTCTTAAAAATGTTGCTCGCATCGAATTAGCTTCGTAAATTTTCGGCTTCCAAAATTAGGATTAATGGTGACCCCTGCTCTATAATATAAGTTGTATTAAAACATAAGTTATCACCTAATTAGCTAATTAGTATAACCATCATACTTAACTAATAAAGTATCTACCTAAGACATTAAGTATTGACACTTGACAGATGACAAACAATTATAAATAATATCGTTTACTTACAAATTACAACACAATAATACTGTGTTAATATTGGTTTTTATAGGTAATAGGCACTATTTAGTATTTATCATTTACTTACAATGTTTACATTTTATCGCTTTATAACATGATAATTATTTATTATGTCCAATAAACATTATAATAGTTGTTCACCTGCGTGCCGCCGTCGCTTCTCTTCAGCAATAAAATACCTTACTAATTATTAAGTGCCATAGGTACAGACATACAAGTATACAACATTATTTTTATTTACTTATTGTATTTACTATTTATTATTTGTAATTTTATTACAATTTAGATCGAATCGATGTATATAATACATAGACCTATAAATCTTTATAGGTCTATGCTATAATAGTATAATACTATGTATAAATCGTGTCTCGTTATTATAGTTGTCACGCATAATAAAAACATATTGCAATTTAATAGTAAATAGATAATATTATTATAATTATTCCGCGACTGATGATTGGTATATTATATAGTGTAATTTGTAATGACTCATATCAGAAAAAATACTATATTATATAATATTTGTTGTAAATAATAATACCTACATGTGCGATGTGCTACTGTTATTTTGATTGCATGTGTTTGGATAAACAATATTATGATCATTTTTTGTCCATCGTTATTGTAATATTGTACATCAGTAAGGTGTTCAGAACGATTTCGTTCGGGCCCTATAAAGATGTGTCTACAGTGCCTTAGTTTCGTGAGTCGCAACGTCTTTACGTACTTACTCTATTTGACGGGGAACAACGACGGACGGGAAATAAAGATTTACTCGGCGGCCGAACCTGGCTGCACTGCGACCCCTTTGATGGTATCGCTTTTGATATAATATAATATATATATACGTTATTATTGTTGTTGTTGATAAGACAAGTGGGAGTAATAAAGATAATAAAAATCCTCTTAGCCGGAGGAAGTGGAAATGGTAAAAAATAAAAATCGTGATAGTTTTTTTTTTTTTTTAACAACGTTTAGTTAATTATCGTTCGCTCATCTGTTCCGTCCGCTCATGCGTAGGGTTCGGCACATCGCACGTGAAATAATTAAATTCTATTATAATTTAACTGTTTAATACTTAATAATATCAATGTTTTCATTTTCTACAGTTATTGTTCCATTACAGTGTTGAGTGTTTCACCGTTTTAAAATATCACTATAGTTAATCGGTTGTTAGTATTAACATTTCTTATCCTCACAATTGTTTTCTACTCTTGTGTACCTATTGAAAATTTAACAGCAGACTGAGCTTGATGAATGCTCATCGGCGATATGCTCACATCAAAGGATCTTTATCATATACTGCCTATTTTCAAAGTGCTAGTTCTCACATTTTTAACATTAGTTCATATTCAATATGTTTGCTGTGAGTATTTTTAATTTTATAACATATTATATTAATTGTATACATCATAAGTATCATATGATCTAAAATAGGTAGATTAAAAACTAATATATTGAGTTGTAAATAATTTAACTTTTCTTTTCGATTTTATGATATCTTAAGTTGTAATTAAACTTAATACAGATGCCGAAACAGTTCCATTTAAAAATGTTTGTTATTACTATTTTAAAATTCAACCGTTTTCTGATTAAAAAAGTATATTGTAGTTCTTATTACTGTTAGTTTTAGCTTATTTTCATAAATCTAATGGTAATTATATAATTATTTATCATGTAGATGAATTTACCAAGTACAGTCTACTGAATTAAGTATATAGCTAAATTTATCATATTTTATTCAATGGGGGACATATTTTTTTATGTTCTAGTCAATGTATTTTTCTTTGAATTACAATTTACAATGTTAAAGAAATATAATTTGACAATGTGTTATGTAAGTCGAGAAATTACTGACATTAGTAGGTAATATTGGCATATTGCCATTAGAGCTAAATACATATGTGATATTGTCTATATTATTTATCTTAAGAATTCTTTTTTTTAATGTAGACCCCATTTAAACAATAATTTTGTGTAGAGCATATGCATAATATCTATGTTCTAATAATAATTGCTGATTTTAACTGGTGGTCATAAGTTACATTAAAAAAAAATCTTACTCTTTTTTCAATCAAATTACCTTTTGGATTATTCTGAAGCAATTTGATTAATTGTACAAGATTACAAATAATTTCTAAAATTGTAAAATATCCTTTCTTTCTTATAGTATTTATCCGGTTATCCTTGTGTTTGTTGTTAATATGTAGATATTATTGTGTTCATTAAAAGATATTGTGATGGGAAAGGCGTAGGTCTTAAGTTCCCTAGGATGTTTTCAAATCCCTTCATAAAAAATTAACATACAAAATTTATTATATTTTTAGATTTATAACATCAGATCAAATATATTATGACTTATTACTTATTTAGGTATTTACTTTATTTAAATGTTTATACCTCTATACATATTTAAGAACACAATTTTGATAGTTGAAGCCATTGAAAATTAAAACCCACTTAATTTTGATAATAGTTTAAAAAGTCCCCCCATTTTCCTACAAAAACTAAACTGTTTAGTAAATGTTGATATATATATTCTGCATGTTTTTATTGTCTTTTAGATACTTATTATATATAATATATTTGCTTAAAATTTTTGGTACCTATACTTATAATTATAAACAATTTTTAATACTTTTTTCCTTTTAATTCGTAGTATCAAATTTCATTGTTATATAATAAAAATAAAACCACATGTAACACTATACTTTAAAATGTACAGTGCAAATTATTAAAAATGAGTAGTGTCCTAAATGATTAAATAATATTAAACTCATGACTTCTTTTAATATCTTAAGATGCTTATCTTATAAAAAAAATTTAAAACCAATAATTGTTTTTAAAAATACCTAATTGTAACTACTGATTCATTTTCTTACTACCTTGAATAAAGATGGTAGGCAATTTTTGTGTTATATGGCATGTGTTTTTTTGTGATTAAAACAGGACGCAACTGATGTAGTAGGAAGCCATTCAAGTGATTCAATTTTTACTACTTGATATTATTTCTTTACATATTTACCTAATTAAAAAAATATTTTATAAGTAAAATAATCATTAATTTATGATATTCATTATTGTATTACGTATTATTTATTGTAGTACTCACTGTTATATCTATATACTATAAAATATTACATATATTTGTATAAATATCTAATATTTTTTTTTTTTTTTTGCTGATTAGTGTAATGTTCTAACATTTGCCATGTCCTATATGTTATATATCAATTTCTTCTCTGCCATGTGGACAATTGTTTTTATTTTAGGATATTATGTAGGTTAGTTATTAAACCCAACAAACATATATATATAACAATAATTTTGATTCCTAATTGGTGCTTCTTACACAAACCAGTGGTAGTCCTTGACAAGTCTCAAGGGAGGAAGGTGAAAAATATTTTGCATATCCATGTACATATTTCACTTTTTCCCTGTTAATAAGTATATTGTTCATAAGAAGTAATTTTATGTACTATACACAATAGTAATAAGTTAAATAAACTTTATACCTATAACCTATTTATGAATTTATGATATAATTTGTTTTTATAATGATTAAAGACTAATAAAGTTACTATGTATTTTATTTGTATTTACTATTTACACATTTACACATTTACACAAACCAACTCCAATATATAATAGATTAGTAATTGTTTTAAAAAATGTGTGATAAGTAGGTTTAAACAAATGTACAAAATTCAAAATTAAGATTTACATAATCTAGTTGATGAACAAGCACATCTAATAGTTTTACACTGTACTTTATAGTTACATCTCTTAAAACCTTTTAATCCAGAAATACTATTAAAAGCAGCTACTTAACGGTTATTTCCCCTTTTGCTTTTATTTTAGTTACAATCGTTTCGAGTACCTACACTTAGGTCAAGAATCCATTTTTATGCTTATAACAATAGTCCTAATATTATATTAAATATTTAAAAATTATCTTATAATATTATATAAATTATCTTTGACTTCAAATGCAACTGCGAATACATTTCCAAGTATTATTACAAATGACAAAGAAAATTACGACAACTCCTAAAATATCATGATTTTTAATAATATGATGTATCTATGTATGTTTAATGACTATAATCTGAATTTACCCCTATTCTAGAAATTTTTGGTCGAGATACTACTAGAATTCACGATTTAAGAGGGCCTCGGGTTGTATGTGTTGTTTCCGTCTTACATAAATAAACATAACATATGATGACAAATTTTTGTTCAGTGGAACTAATTTTGTGTATAGCTTAAAACACTTGCAATGTGTTATAAACTTATAAAGTAATAACCAAATTAACTTCTCGTTCAAAATTCAGTTCTTAAGTTATATTTGAAAAAATATTGACATGCATGTTACAACTTCTTATAACATTAGCTGTTTGATACGGATTTGTCTCATTAGTAATTACCGTCTATTAGCTGCCGTTTTGCATTCTACTTACTTTTTAGTTTTTATAACGATACAGAAATATTAAGCGATTTAAAAATAAGAATTGTATGCAAATCTATACATATTAAAGGAAAATAGAAAGATATTATAATATTAATAGTTTAAAAATAATTTTATTAATTTATATATATAAAAAAAAAACAAGGAATTTACAAAATAAAAATGATGTGCGACCAAAATTATTATGACAATAATGAAATAAAAACTTTAAATTAATAAATGGTATGAAAAATACCCATGTGTTACTGTTGATCTAGTGCTAGACTTAAGCGATGGGAAACATTGCGACCGAAACGGTTTTTAAGATTTTTTTTCTATTTCCGTGAATATAAAAAAAACTAAATTGTTATTCACACAATTTTAATTATATATTCTATTATCTTATTTGTATACATGAAACACGTGCGTCGTGCAGTACTTACTTCTACTGAAATTCACCACAAGCGTTAGATACTATAGAAAATATATTAGATACGATACAATATTATGGGAAGTTAAAAAATCTAATAAATATCTAACAGGATATGCAGGGATATCTAAAAAAATTATTCTATATAAAGTTATACCTAAGACAATATTATATTTCCTTATAATAATAAGATTAGATTTTTCATTCAATACCAGTAGGAACTGCAGATTCGGACGTCCGTCGCATAACATATCAGGAACCAATTCGGATGTAATTTAAAATTCATATGGTTACACGACTGCCATGAATTTTGAAACTTAGTCATACATTTATAACTAGAGAATGGATTTTATTGTAAATATATATTTTTACTGAAATAAGATATATTTAATCAGATAAAAATGTGAATAATTTAGATCATTTTAATTGAAATAAGCCCAAATTTCTTAGACATATTTTTACGTATTTAACTTAAATTCCGTTTTCATATAATCTACCAATAAGTAGGTATCATTTTAGTATATGTCTATAGAGTTTAGATACTGATCAGGTTAAATTATTTGCACTGTAGCTGTTCTTTTTTGTCATCGTACATCGAATTTGTGTCGTTTTTCATATAATTGTTTAAAATGCCTAAAATTATAACTTCCATTAAATAATAAGGTAACTGCATACTTAAAATAATTTCCTAATAAATATTTCAAAACGATTAAAAAGTTATTCACAATAACTCTGTAAATGTTGTGAAACATCAGTATCAACAAGTCAACACTTTCAAGTGATTCAGCATTTTTTTATACTATCAAACATAAACAAAATTAAGAGCATCAAAATAAATTTTAATAACAAATTTTAATATCTTTGTTTTTACATCTTATAGTAATTTATTTATATGCAATTGCAGAATTCTAATATTTTTTCAGCTGTGCTATTATTAAAAACTTGATACTTATATTTTATTTTATTATTCTTTATTTTTTTGTTAAGTGATTAATAGGTACATATTTTAATAAAAGTATATACCTATTTTGCTTTTTTCATTACATTAAAACAAAAATATACATTATTTTCTTAACTAACGTATATAGTTACAGCATAAGTCATAATACAACAAAGACACATAATGTCATAGTTCAACTTACATAAAGCATAATTTATAGATTAAAATAACTATGGGTTGATTAAATACTATTCACTATGGCTTATAATATAACAATATGTTAGAAACATAGGTACATTATTCTATTTTTATATATATATATATATATATATACATATTCAACGTTATGCGGGATGACTATTATAGTTTTGGTTTTCTATCAAGCTCGTATTACATTTTCAACCCTTTTTAAGCGAACATTTTCTTTGAAAATGGATCGTCACGGATGCAAATATAATTCTTTGTATAACACGTGCAGAGAACGATAAGACATGTTAAAAATGTAATAAACAAAGGAAGTTCAATTAATTTATCTTTAATTTAGTATAATTTGTTATTATATTGAATAAAAATATGTATTTAAAAACATAATAATAAATGATAAAAAATAGCAAATACGACGGATATGAATTGATTAACTTATACAGGCTACAATTATATTATTAAATGTATTATAGTAATATATATATTATTTTAAATTAGTAAAAATAAAAAATAAGTAAAACAGAAATGAATTCAAACTTGCTAAGTAGCTTTATAATTATAACATTTACAAGTAACCTATAATTTTGAATTTTGATACGTAAATATTTTTTAAAATTATGAGCGCGATAAATACATTGATTTTACAATAGGTAAGTTGTTTTTATTCTGAGAAACTTTTTATGCCAGAAATTGCTTTAATTTTCAATATTGAGGGTAGTTTATACTTTTAAAACAAATTTAAATTAATTTATAGTTTAAAGGATCAAAATTAAAAACAAAAATACCAAATATTTATTTTATCATTTTTTAGACATGATATATTTTTCAAAATAAATGTAATTACCTAAATATATTTTGGCTATTTATAAACATTTAAAAATTATGTTTTATTTAACTCTTTTTTTAAACTTATATTGATTCAATTTATTATAAATATTAATTAAGTATTAAAAAAATTAAAATTTTAAAAAGTTAAAAGTTATTTAAAAAATTTGAAATTTTTACCATTTTTAAACGATATAATGAACGTTATTTTGGGAATAATGGAAAAAACTTATTGTCTTGCCTTCCATAATATTGTAATATTTTAATATAAGTAAATAAATCTATTATAAAATTAAAATATTATGGAGGGCAAGACAATAAGTTTTTTCCATTATTCCCAATATAACGTTCATTATATCGTTTAGAAATGGTGAAAATTCAAATTTTTTAAATAACCTTTAACTTTTCAAAATTTTAATTTTTTTTAAAAAAAACTCATCGCCTTTCCCTCCAAAATATTGACATTTTTTTATTTTATAATAGGTATATTTTATTTACTCTAGAACCAAAATTGAGTTCATTGCGAAACACGTTTTGTCTATGTCGTAATACTACGTGTGACGGAAACAACACATACGGGTACCATGTCCTCTTTAAAAATGTTTGTTATGTTGTAATTAAATAACTAATAATTCTAAAACGCTTAAATATTTCACTATTATTTAAAATTAAAATTGTATATTTATGATTGAATCTAGGCGTGGATCCAGTAAATTTTAACAGGAGGTGCTCGAAAAAAATTATGTTACACCTTTCTATTTTCTATTTAATTTATTAGAGCTAACTTTTTTTTCAAACATCAGTTTTTATTAAATATTAACTTAAAAATACATAAATTTCTTGCATATATTTTACACATATAATTCTTCAATAACTTCCTCTGGAGTAATAAATTTAAATATTTCTGTTGGTGGCTTAGATAATAGGGGGTGTCCGAGTACTCATAGCCCCCTGAATTCACGCCTGATTGAATCCTTTAAATATTTAAAATAAAGTTAAACTATATTTTAGTGTCTAAAGTTTAAATGAGCGGAGTGGAAATGTGGAATAGAACAGGAATTTCCCCGTAAATTATTTTTCCACTTTTAACTTATCAAAACTTTAAATAACTAGTTAATAACTACTCAAAATTTGATTTTTTTTCATTTAAATTATCAGAAAAATATTATACTTTTGTAAACGTTACAACGTTTAAAAAATGAGTGTTAACCTTTTGCATAACCACCTAGTTAATACCTATAATATTTAATTTTTATTTGATGACCAGTTTATAAATAATATGCGTTTGTTCTTGTAATCTTGTGTATCTATATAGACTATACAAACGTGTTATTTGATATTTCACCATAACAAACAACATGAATATTTAAAAAGAATATTAGCAGACCTTGTTTAAAAAATATTTTTATTGTTTATTTTCATCCTCCAAAAAAGTTCTTTACACAATATTTGTTTTGGTAACCGTTTATGTTTTACCAAAACGTCTAGTTAAGTCTAGTAACGAATTTAGTAAGACCAAGAAATATTAAAACAAAATTAATTTCTAGAGTACCTAAATCAAAGGTCGTTAAATAAAATGTTTATAATTATAGGGCACATTTTATTTATAGTTACCAATATGGTAATGATTTATATATGTAATGTATATAGCTTGTTTATGAAACCTTTTTAAAGATTATGCTAAAGCTTAATGATCTTCAATAGATAAATAAAATAATAGTAGTAACATCGAGTAAACAATACAGTATTGTAACTAGCAACTTTATCTGTATAAAAATTAAATTTGACATATTTGGGCCAAATAGTTAATAGACTAATAAGTATATTATATATTATGTATATAATATGATATATAAACAATTTATAATATTATGTATATAATATGATATATAAACAATATATCGGGAGTATAATGATAATATTAAAAAAAAAAAAAAAATAATAATAATACTATTCAAAGACGAAACCGGAAGTTGAATCATGTAATTACTAGGTCTCGCTGTCTTGAGTTTTAATATGACATAGGTATTAAGAAGTCATATGAGTCATAATAACGAATAATACCAATGATAGTTTCATTCTTCAGAACTTTTTTCTTATAAATACCATTCAAATTTAACTTAAGAAAAATGTAATAATTTGTTAGGATTCACATTTTATAATTTAAAATAATATAAAATTATGTTATGATTTCTGGTTTATATACAACGATTTTAGTTATATTTAATTTAGTTAATAAAATATACATATTTCTAAATTTTTAATGTAGCATGCCGTTTAGTCCAATTTAAACTCTTAATTACAAGGATTTTTTTTAAGTAAGTGAATTTAATTTGTAATATTAAAACAATTCTTTTTTGGCTACCAATAAATTTTTATATTTTACTTAAATCATTAAATTTTGAACCGCTAATCTTTGACGCAGACGCTCATATCTTCTCTCGAGATGACGTCATGATGAGATATCTATCTATCATTCAATACTGCTAATGTTTATTTTACTTACGTATTATCTGCATCGTATACGAATAAATAGTATATTTTTCTATTTTAATGTAAAAAAAAGTAATCCTTTAACTATTATACGATTACAGTTCATTTCATTGGTCATTTCATTGTTCCATTCTATGCAGGATGTATATGTATTGAATATTTCATTCGAATAACTAACTATCATATACCTATGACATGCAATTTATTTAATTTGTACTCATTTGATTCGCTGTGTCATTGAAATATTCGATCATTGTGGTGGTTAACGTTTCATCATCATTTCTATATAGTAAAACTGTTAGCTATACTTAATAAACATTTACTTTTATTTGTAACGGATTCCAACGATACGAATAATAATTGTAAGAATTGTGAGAAAGTAAAATTATTAAGATAATATTATACAAATCAATGTTTCTTATAGGTATGTGTTTAAATAAATAAATTAATTAAAATATAATGTCTGCAAATCATTTAAGTATATAATTTGTAATTACATAATGGAAACGAGATATGCAAAATATGAAATAGGTAGACTATTAAATATTAATCATTGATCAGTATTGACAGTATTTACTACATTTTATTTTAATACTTTAATTTTTTATTGGAAAGTATTTTTATGAAAATACTCATAAATAGTGAACTTCATAATCAAATATATATACATGTATCTATCCAATTTGTATTTTATAAAACATTAATCTTAATATTAAGAAGACGGCTCACCCACTTGTTATCTCTTATCTCCATTCTACAAATACATAATATAACAAATTTATACCCAGTATTTAATGTTTAGCTTCTTTGGTTTTAATATTAGATTAAATTCTAATTTATCAGTTATAGATTAGTGAGTTATTGTTATAATCACTTTTATCCCACTAAAAACGTATTTAACAATTAAAATATCGGAAAAAAATGTATAACAATCTATAGACAATGTTGTTACCTTTAGGTTTAGTATAATAACTGATTAATTCAGTATAATTAATGATACAAAAAGTGAACTGCTATACGCGAATTTGCCATGTTACGCACTTGTAAGAAGGAAATAATAAATTGGGTCAAACGTTCTCTTAAAATATCTTAATTTCGATCATTTTTCAGAACCGTATTTTTAATTAAAAATCGTCATAAATATTTACATTATTATATTATTATTATTTTTTGTTATAATAAATTACATAACAATTGATTGATTTTAAAACTATAAATGTACTTAAGAACTTGATATTTTATTTAATCTTTATTTCGGCTGTGTTATATTTATCTGTTTGAAAGGAATTTATTTATAAATTATATTTTTCCTATACCTATAATCTGTATACTTTAAAATTAACATTATAATGGTGAAATAGTAGATCTCTATAAATATAATTTAACTATTTCCTTTTTGTATTGTTAATAAAATAAAATAAAATATATTTTTCTGTTCAATACGTCATATAATTGACGTTTGAAAATATAACCTCCAAAATCATTATTGGATGTATGATTTTATATTATTTAGTATTTACTATAGCTCTTAGTAAATTATTTTATAGTTAGAACAATATTATGATTAAGACAACGCCACACCCGCTGTGTTGTCTCTGTCTTACAAACGTAGTATAACATAGCAAATTTGAATTCAGTAGAACTAATTTTGCGTTGTTAACTTTAATATAAGAATGAATTGACCTATGGTATTATCTTATCAAATTTAAAGGTAAAAACCGAGTTATGAATATTTTTACGTGATGTCAAAATTGATCCTATTGAACATGTTTTTTCTATAATATGTTTTATGTTAGTAAGACAAATACGACACATGCGGGTGTGGTGTTCTCTTAAGTAAGAATTCATACTAAGAATTATTTAAATTTTTTTCGAAAGCTTGATATTTATTGTAATTATTAAAAAAAATTAAATTTCATAGTAATTATCTATTAGTTATAATTTATATGTTTACATTTCCATTTAATGTATGTAATTTAAAATTATTATATATAAGTTCATAAACTATTATTTTATCTTCTAAAAAAACTTCTATGTATTAAAAAATGTGTATTAATTTGTTCACTGTATAGATGACTTAATTTTTTGTGAAACATTCTTAAAAAACTAGCTTTTTTATCAAAGTGTATGATATTATTTATGAATTTATATTTGTAGTAGGGTAAATAATACGTAATCAATTTTAATAAGTTGTCGTTTTAAAAAAACGATTTGGATTTTACAATGTCGATCTATGATTTTAAGTATTTATTCTACTTTTTTTGGCTACTTCTATGTAACCATAAAATCTTAGAATCAAATAGAAGAATTTCCAAAAGAATGTACCTACACTTGTGTGTTGTGTCTATATTTAAAAAAATTTAAAATTCTTCAACTCTTCAAATGTATAATTGTTATGATTTTTATAGACACAATCTACCTATTATGTATTCGCTAACGACGCTAACCAATCATGATTGGTATCATATAATGGTGTTCCAAAATGATCATAATTTTCTTATTATTATTTATGATATAATATATATATATGAATTGAAAATTGAAAATATATTTCTTTTAGACGAAAAAACATAAAATAAAAATGTATTTATAACTTATTTTATTGTGTACTAATAATTAACACTAGTAAATTAAGCTTCACTTAAAATATTTTTTTTAATATAATATTTAGACGTTTAATTTTATAAATACAACGTTGTACATTATTAGTAGGTAGTAGGTACATTGTTTCATTTTTTGCTTGTGTCAAGGTAATTAAAATAGGACGAGTGCTCACATCATAACTCCCAATCCCGTAGAATCTTATTTCTCTACCTTTCCAGCTTTCAATGGTTGTTATAATGAGGTTGGAATGGTTGGATTATAAAAGATAACATAAATAATTCAAAATAATGGTATTATTTGTTGTCTTCGTCTTACAAACGACGTAACACATTTTCGTTCAGAATTTTACTTTTAGTTTCGTTTGTTGGGAATCAATTTAAATATTATTGAATTTAAAGATAAAACCATAATGTGTTTTCCCGGAAAGATTTTATCGATATTTTAATTTTGAAATGTCTAAAACATTTTAAAAACCTGTAAGTTAAATAATATGTTTTGATTTTAAAAAGAATGTTGTAGGTAGAAAGTTTTATAAATTGAATTAGAATATTAAAAAGCAAAACAATATACAGATATTTTGTTTTCAAGCAGCAATCGCTTCACTTCGATCACCTTATTAAGCACATATTTTTAACAATAATAAAAAAAATTAGCGATTCGTAATGTAAAATATCACTTATTTAAATTTCTTAAAAATGTTCTGTCAGTTGTCAGTAGTTTTTTCATGTTATGCATTTGGAAAATACCAGGGAGACAAGAAATAACCTTTTCTAGAATAGTTTTCTGATGTTAACCATTATTTTAAAACTAATAGATTTCTAGCTTTGCTCAGAATCTAAAATTGTATTGTTGAATGTGCAGTTATCTAAAATTCTTATTTAAATTTAACTGATAATGTACAATTTTCACCATAATTATTAATTGGTTAATAATAATTGAAGCCTATTATTATTAAAAGTTAAATAGAATAAACTCTATTGAATTTTTAAACTATTTATAGTTAATTATTTTAAATTGAAATTAGTTATCCTTAAATATACACTTTTAACTATAAAAAAGTGTGACTATACATTTTTATATTTAAAATGAAAAATATGAACTTAGAAAAAAATTGTTTCTATTATGATACGGTGTTTTATTATTGTGTTATTTGTTTGGTGTTGCTCACCAACATGCTCACCAAAATCGGGGGGGGGGGGGTTGAACCCCAAAAAATCTCACTGAATACGTGACTGTACCTATTTAAATACTAATATTTTTAATTTCATCTATTTATAATATAAAGGTGAAGTTAAGCCCCACTTGCTTAATCTATCAATCAACCACTGAAATGAGAATCTATTTGAATATTAGTATATAATTAAAGAGCATTGTAATTTTCCTTAGAATAATATTGTAAAATGTTTATTTTGTTGGTGTTACGGATTTTAATAGTTGGTATATCTTTTAATTTTATGCCATACTTCCATAACACATTTAATGTTAGAACATTAGAGCAATTTTATGTGATTTAATTTTAGTAGATTCCTGCTTAACTTTTTCAGAAGTTTTTTTTTATTTTAAAATATATTCAATTGTATGGAATTTATATTACTATAAGTATACTTAACTGAATATTTGTAATTTTCAGGTGGAATGACTGATCAAATCGACAATCAATTCAATAAATATGCATTTATAGAACCAAAATTATTTAATGCAAGGCATAAAAGAGAAATTCAATCAACCAAAATAAATCCGGTTAGTTCATATTACTATTATACATTATAAATTATATTAATTTATTTGAAATTCTATGAGAATAAACATACTAAAATCATGTTTATTGATTCGTGTAATCAACAATACGTTTATAAATACAATCTAAACAATATTATATTATGTACAATTATTTTACATTTATTTAATATGTGAACATATTAAAACATATCATTCAAATAATTATAAACGTGACATTTATGTAATTGGGTTTCTTTTGCTATTTTAATAATTAAAATAAATATTATCACATGGATTACGTTTACGTTATCAGTTGTAATTAAACTGATTAAAATCCAAGATAATTATTGTGTTTCCTGACTACATGGGTACCTATGTATGGTACTGTACATTATAAAATTATTAAAATTCTTTCCACTGTTAAACTATTTAATATTTAGTCTGCAAGCAGACAATATTTAATAGGTGACCTAGGCCACCTAGGGTAATTTACATAAAATTAGCTCTACCTATAAATAATACACAAATTTCCAGACTATCCCCCCTTATTTCATTAAACGGAAAAGTTTGGTATTTCAAAAATTCATCCAATTATTCTAATGAATGCTCTTGGCCCTTGGGGCACTTAAATGTCTAGTATTTCTAAAATGTGTCTTGTATCCTTTGAAGTTTTGTAAAAAGAAATAATTAATTGTTGCGCGTTTGTTTTAAAAATGAATTCGTGTAATACTATTAATTTTAAGATAGTAATCAATTTTAACTTAAAATACGTACCTATGAGTTATAACAATTAATGAAATACATTTTTAATTCTTGTTCAGAAAATATAATTATATAATTATTGTCTATTGAGATATCAAACCCAACATTGAGTTTTATTAATGATATTTCGAGGGAGAATTTAAAAAATATAAAAAATAATTTTTCATGCGGCAAAATTTTTCGAGTACAATAAAATTAATAAAACTTGTAATTTCAAATTAAATTAAAATTCTTTAACCTCTGAGAATTATACATATCAAATTAAATTCATTGCTATTTATTATTAATGAAAAAGTAATACCTTCATAATCTTATTATATTTCCACATATAGTACATATTTCATATTTTGATATTTTGCGTACTAATGTATCAAATAGTTCATAATTTAATATATGTATTATGCTGCATATCGCACATGTAAGTTTTTCTTGTGAGCCAATTGATCAATGGGACCAAAATATAAACATTAATAATTACATTATCTTCAATCGACGTACACAAATATACGATTTATCTATAAAAATAATAATATCAATAGCAATTTCGAACCAGTTGTATAGTGTACATGTTTCTGTTTGATAAGATATACTACATTTTAAAATTTTAAGAACATTTAATTTGTTACTTTTTTACGCAATAGCTTATCTGTGAATTTTGGTATTCAATACAAATTTGCACTATTTGCTGCAATGACTGATGAGTAGTTGTTGGAAATTACAATACTAAAAGAAGATTGAAAAAAAATAAATACAATTTTACCATTAGACTTTTGATGTGACTACCTATAGCGCTATGGCTTAATTATAGCAGGCCTTGCCATTTGGGTACCTACTAATTTATCAATAATACACATATCATCAATAATATTTATCTGGTACCTATACCTATAAACTGATTTAAAATATTGCCCGGTGATAGTACGCCTCTTAATTTATTATGTTACATCTGCTGTTATATAATAATCGAGGACACCAATGATAATATTATTTACCATATTGATAAACTTTTAACACTTTCAGACATCAATTTTATGATTTTAAAATAGCATTTCCGGTGTTTTGCAATTGTGTATATACCTAACCTTTATTGGTCTCTTTAGAAACTTTTAAATGACTCATAAATTATTGAATAATAACATTTTATTTTATTTACTCCTCGTCGTCCAAAAAAATAGTATATACAATGTTTTATAATTATTTTAATCTTGATTCATTTATCCATAGCCATGACTATAATATTTAATCAACTTTACGTTAAAAATAATTAGTACCTACGTCTCATTTTCAGCATTTTCATAATAAAATAGTAATTATAAATGTGGATTTATTGACCCCTAATTTAAACTTTAAAGTCACGATGAATTAATATTAAATACTAAGTTAGAAAATGTATATGTTTTATGATGTATATTTTAAAAAACACTAACTAGCAATTACAATTTCTTTTTCAATTACAAAACGGGTAATATTTTATTTATCTTTACGATTAAAGTACCTTTAAAATTAAGTAATAAATAAAATAATAAATTCAAATTTAAATGCAATTTATTGTAAATGTATAATGTAAAACATAAATACTAAAATAAATAATATTGTATAACATGCGAGTTACTATATGCATAAAAAATGGACAAATATGGCCTAAAACTATGGTTTTTTTTATAAAAGTATGAATAGTATGACTTAGGTTTTAAAATAATAAAATAAGTTACAGGGTTTTTAAATTAAAGTAAATGCAGATAAATATAACATTGATTACATAATAAATGATGAGTTGGTAAAATTTGAGTTTATCTCTTTTTCTTCTATTGGATTGACAGGCTTTATACTAAAATCTTTGTTTTTATTTTTTCTCAAAATTGTATACGTAAAGTTTTTATTTAAATTATAAAGTCATAGTTTATGCCATAAAAACATCAAAAATATCCTTAAAATGTTTAAAATATGCTGTAAAAACTTTAAAATGTTGAAATACACTTAAAGAAATAGTAATTTTAATCATCTTTTCATTAAACATATATATTTTTTACTTAGTATACGGTGTACTACAGTCGACCAGTAAAAATATACAAACTGAGTCTTAGTTATCAATAACCCGTATGCCCGTACTTATAAGTAGAAGCGCCGTATCGCTTTTTACCTTGAGGCTTGAAGAATCGTCTTTGTTATGGCATCGTCTAAGATCTTCCAATACTTGTACACACCAAGGACGTTTCTGAGCTATTACTACATTGTCACTAATTCATCAGATTCAGAAAATTACCCATCCGTGCGCATCATTATCAATGGACAACGTTCTCTTTTGAAAGTTAATATTTATTTTTAGATATATTAAACAGTCTCTAATTCATTTTCGATAAAATAGTGTAATCGAATATACTTAGGTAAAATCATATTATAACTTAATGTAATATTACAATAGATTCTTCAATATAATTATGCTTTAAAAAATATTGTATACATTTTAAAATTAATATAATTAATTCATAGTTATTTTATAATTAGTCTTCCAAAAATTACCCTAAATATGGTCATGAAATTAAAAATACATGAACCATTTTTATAAATTTAAAAAATACGTGTCTTGATTTTAGGCCAGATTTGGAATACGTGTACAAAAAAGACTTAACATATTTTTTTTTAAGCTTATTGTATTTGGGGATAATACTATGTAAAAAATCAGGCACTGTTTTAGTGTTTTTTATTACATCTGAATAGTGATATCTACTAAATATCCAGTAACTTTAGAACACGAATCATTGTAACTATTCAGTGCTCAAATTGGGAAAAATTAAGTAGAGAAGCTCAATCCAACGATTTAAAAACTTTTGCACAATTACTTAACACAGACACATGGGGTTCCCCTCCCCCTCGCCAACCTTACTTATATCTTGAATACCACTTTTCGTTACATAGATAAATTCCAAATATAATATATTTTGATAATAATACCTACATCCTACATGTTACAGTAGAAAAAATATAATAATCAACATTTATTCAGTATACTAAATAGATAACAAAATGAATAATTATTGTTTTTTATATTAAAAATCGTAAAATTCATTATATATTGACGTAAATTGAAATCCACATTTTAATAAAAATTATTTTAGACAGAAGTTTGTGCTGTCCCCCCCATTCCAGTAAAAAAATATAGTTGGGATATGAACAAAAAAAATAGTAGAGGAACTTCGTCTCACTGCGGGCTCTGCGCACCACCACCCCCTCCCACCATTTGATCACTCAGTTACATTATGTTATTAATGTAATATGTGAACTATTTAATATAAATTAATATCTTCTATAGTTTTATGTTTATATGTAATAAATTTGTATGTATCGTTTCTGTTTTGCACTATGATTATGTAGGTAAAACACAACAATTATTATCAGTGATATAGTTTGAAAAGCTATCTACAAGTCTAATTTTATTCAATAAGATTATTGTTTTTGTTTTATTATATTTTTTTGTACTTTTGTAGAATGGCCTAGAGCATGCTCATGGTATTACCTTAACATTTGTCAACAATCGACAAGAATATATTATTGATCTCAGCCTTAACAAGTAAGTCAGAATATTATTTATTTAATCAACAACAATTTTAATAATTATGAAACTAATTTATTTTATAACTTTTTACTATCTACAGAGGACTAATTCCAATTAATTATTTTGAAAAACATCAGAAGGATGGATCTCATGTGATAAATAGACCAAAAGCTAATGTAAATTTACATTTTCATTATATCCTAACAGTTTAATCATATTTAGTTAATTTATAATTATATATTAATAGGAACTTGAATTTTGTAATTATAATGGTAAAATTCGTGATTTACCAAATTCCTGGGCAGCAATTTCTACGTGTAATGGCATAAGGTTATTATAATAACTACTTATAAAATAATAGAACAATTTAATAATTAGTGACTATTCTTTTTATAGAGGAATGTTTTTTGATGGGGTTTCATATCATTATATTGAAAATGTTGAACGTGAACCAGGTGATAAGTACCATATTTTGTACAAACATGAAGATCTAAAAACTAATTATACCTGCGGTAAGTGATTGTAAAACTATATTTTGAATTTTAAGCATAACTTTTTATTTTCAGGATTTCCTAGTGCTCCTGAATTAACACCTAATGAAATCAAACGTGTAAGTAGATTTATTTTTATAAATGTAGCATACTATGAAATGAGTTCTTTTGTGTAATATATAATATGTATCTATTTAATATTTTTAGAATAGAAGAAACACGAGGTCCTTGAAGGGACCATATAAACAAAATGATAAATCTAGATTTATCGAATTAGTTCTTGTTGTTGACCAAGAAGAGTATAAATCGTTTAACAGTGATTTGTCTAAAGTCCATCAGCATACTAAAGATATGGCAAATATAATAAATTCTGTAAGTGGTATCTGTTAATATTAAGACATTGCATGACATGTTATTGTTATTTTTCAGCTTTATGTACCATTAAACATATTCATTACACTTGTTGGAGTGGTTGTATGGACTGATTATAATGAAATTACAATAGCTTCAAATGGTGACACTACATTGACTAATTTCTTAACCTATCGTCGTGAACATCTTGTCAAAGATCATCCTAATGATAATGCTCAATTACTAACGTAAATATAATACTTTGAAAATTATAAAAAACTAAGTATATATTTTTTGAATTTTGATTTTTTTTTTAGAAAACTCCAGTTTGAAAATGGTGTTGTTGGTAAAGCTTTAAAAGGACCTATATGTACTTATGAATTTAGTGGGGGTGTAAACAGTGACCACAGTGTTGTACAGGGTTTGGTAGCAACAACTATAGCACATGAAATAGGCCACAACTTGGGTATGGAACATGATACAACTGAGTGTGATTGTCCTAATGAACGATGTGTTATGGCGCCTTCTTCAGGGTTAGATGATAGATAAACTTAAATGATGTAAATACTATATTTAATTTTATATTTTTCTTTAGAACACAGAGTCCAACCCATTGGAGTTCTTGTAGTTTGGAATATTTAGCGCTTGCGTTTGAACATGGAATGGACTATTGTTTAAGAAACAAACCTGTTAGGTAAAGCTTACTAAGCAAAATTTTAATGTATATTCTAATAAAAAAATTTTCCAATTTAAAAAGGATGATTCATTTATCAAATAACACTTATTACTTCAATATTTATTAACTTTTTTTAAAATATTTTTTTTACATAATTTCCAGTTGAAACATTAGGTATTTTCAAAACAGTGAATAGTATATTATAGATATTAAAGTAATGAATGTTGTTTGATAAAAGAATCACCTAGTTAACTCGTATAATTATACATATTTACTCAAATTGCTTTTATTGTTAGATTATTTGAAAGCCCAGAGTGTGGTAATAGTTTTGTAGAAGAAGGAGAACAGTGTGATTGTGGTTTAAAACATATGTGTACCAATCCTTGTTGCAATCCAAATACATGTATGTTTTATGATAATGCCACTTGTGCTACAGGGGAATGTTGTGATTTAAATGTAAATTGAAACTGTTTACTTTTAATTTTAATAAATATTCAATACATAATAGTTAAAATTTAATTTAATATTATTAGACTTGCCGTTGGAAGTTGGCCGGTGTGGAATGTAGATCAGCTCCACATGAATGTGATTTACCTGAGTACTGTACAGGAGATTCAGAGTATTGTCCAGATAATGTGTTCAAATTTGACGGATCTGCTTGTGAATCAACTGAGGTATATTTAAAATATGCTGTATTTAAACTTCTAAGGGTATCTAATTATTTTTATAAAAGTTAATTATTTGTAATTGTATACTATAGAATATCCATCCATTAGGTAAGTCGGTCACTAGGAGTCTAGGACCATCTATATATACAACCTTACCTGTAGTTTTCCGATGCTTGTATCCTCTTGTAACCAAAAACGTGTTAAGATTTTTTATTCATGCCTTTATTTTTTTTAATAATAACAATATTTATTTAATATTTTTAATAATTAAAACAACAAGAAATGAAAATTAAATTAAATTACAATATACCCATTCTTGACTTAATAACTCTCGTGGACCTCTATTTACAACTCATGTAGCCTCAATTTTTTTTTTGTTGACATGACCCCTTGCAAGTCAGAATTGAGGGGGTCAATATAAATCACTTTTGGGACCTCTATAATCTAATTGAATCCTTCTCCTAATACTTCTACATCTTTCATTACTATGTCTTCATTTCTGAATCGTGATCTTCCCAGTGATCTTTTTCCATAAAGATTTTCTTCTAATACTATGCGTTTGAGTTAGTGTGAACTCTGCTATGCATATTCAGCTCATTGTAGTCTATTGTTCCTTATCATTTTCAGTATACTCAGTTTGTGGAAAAGTGTTCTTAATTCAACGTTTTTATCCTCCATTTACCGTGTAGTGAATCCTTTGTAGGTTCAAAAATCTTTTGCAGTATTTTTTCTCTCCAAAACTAATAATATTTGATCAATTTTTCTTAATACCCATCTCTCAGGTCCATATGTATTTACTGATTGTATTACTTTTATTAATTTAATGTATAATTGTATTTTTAAATCTTTTGAAAGTGATTATGATCTTAGTCATTTTGTAAGATTATAGACATTTATTTTCAGTTTGAATTTTTGCCGTTATTTCTTTTTTAATTTCATATCTAAAGTAATCATTCGTAAAAAAGGATATCAAACATTATAATGTTCAATTTTAGAACAATTACATTTAAAAATATTATAAAAATAAAAATTTTTAGTACCCAAAATATTAATTCCTATTATAATTAATAATTTTGCTTATTTTAACACATGTGTATCAATTAATTTTAAGTATAATAATTATACTTATAATTTTATCTTTTATAGGCATTTTGCTTTAATGGAAGTTGTCGTACAAAGGAATATCAATGTCGTTTATTATGGGGTCCTACTGGGGAATCATCAAATGAACAGTGTTATAAAATGATGAATATTAAGGGTTCACCACAAGGTAATTGTGGTTATAATCGCCTGAACCAGACTTATGTAAAATGTAACCAGGAGTAGGTTGATTTTTTTATTAATAATTTTTTCATTTGTTGAACATGTTTAATTTTGGTTTTATTGTATTATGTACCTATTTGTTCAATTAGAAATGTACTATGTGGCATGTTACAATGTAAGCATAAAAATGAACGTTTAGAATTTGGTATGGAGACTGTATCCACCGTATCACACACATTTATTAGCTCTAATGGATTAATGATACCTTGTAGAACTGCTATTGTGGACTTGGGATTAAATGATGTTGATCCTGGTTTAACACCAGATGGTGCAAAATGTGGTGACAATAAGGTTTGTATTATAATAGTATAGATTATAAAAATTATTTTTGATCTTATAGAATTATTTATTGTTTAAATTTTAAGATGTGTGTGAACCAAAAATGTGTGGCAGTGAAAGATTTTATAGCCCAAAGTAAAAATTGTAAAAATAATTGCAATGGAAATGGAGTTTGCAACAATCAAGGACATTGTCACTGTAAAATTGGTTATGCGCCACCATACTGTGATCATCCTGGTCCTGGAGGAAGTGATGATTCTGGACCAGCATCCAGTCCAAACAGTACTTTAAATAATGTTTTATGATTGTATTCATTGTAACATATTTATTTGTTTTTAATTTCAGCATTCAAAGGATTCATGACTGGAATGTATGTTTTAACATTTGGGGCCATTCCACTCTTGTTAGCTATTTTGTTATTTGCCTATTGTTCAAAGAATCATTCACCGTCTGACTGGAATAAAACTAATCGCAAAAAGCTATCGTATGTATCTAAATGTTTGCCATTTATTCAACGTTTGCAACATTTGGTCATTGATGATGGTGATGGTAATAGCAATGCTTGCACTACTACTACTACTACTACTACTAGACAGCTTCCTAGTATAAACACTGTGTCATCCCTAGTTACGCAATACAACAGTGACATTTACTCAGAACCATCTAAGACTAGTAGTTTTTGTAATAATACATCAGAGCAAATTTTAGAAAATGCTTATATCAACAACGCATGTTCTATACAATCACCAAATTATATTGATGCTGTGAAATCTCGTCTAAGTAAAAGTGATATTATTATTACAAATCTTATGTCTACAACTAATCCGCAAGTGAATAGTTATTTGCAAAACGGTGTATGGGGAAATTCAAAATAATTATTTTTTTAGTAAATTATAATTTATATAACTTATGACAACTTAAAAATTGAGATTACTTGCTTACACTAATCATAGAAGTCTCAGATATCTGGCTACTTGATTATTGTATGCGTCTAGTAATCCACCCCTTTTAATTTTCAATAATAATTATTAGCTTATAGCAGGGATGGGCAACTCAAAGTAACTAGCGGGCCACTTTTAAATACTTTAAAATCTAGCGGGCCGCAGTGCATAGGAGAAAGCAAAAAAAAAATTAAAATTTTATTTTTTATATAGACAATTTAGTAAAATCCACTTCTATTATATGATATGAAATTATATGAAGTAATTTGAAAATGTAGCACGGGCCAGATAAAAAAGGTACGCGGGCCGCCAGTTGCCCATCCCTGGCTTATAGCTACAATTATTTATGTATGTATGTATGGTTTTTATTTTAATTCAATTTAATTAATAAACATTTTTTCTTTGCATATTTTAAAATTTAAACATTATGTGTCAATATGTGATTACTAATTAATTTCTGATTTTTTTGTAAAATATATATATATATATATGATATTTATCATCACATATAAAATTGATAAATTCAATTGACAACCCTGATAAACTAATTGTACATTTTATCCAAGAAAATTTCAAGACTGTAGTCAAAAACTCATGCATAACAAAAACAAAATATATAATTAAAAATACAATAATATGTATATGTATACCTATTTAATACAGTTTTTTATTTATAAATTTTAATACTGTGGTTCCGTCTATGCTGGATTTCCATAACTACTGTAATTAAGACATAATAGGAAGAATAGTATATAATAAATGTATATTCTTTGTATTATCGTTTATAATTAATACTTGCATTACAATTATATTTGTTTTCTATTATTTTTTTTTGTAAATATCTTCTTGATATTTAAACTTAAAAAATTATAATTAGCAAAAATGTATTTAATTTAAAATATTTTCGTTTAGTAAACTAATTCTTGCATAACATATAGTGCGCATATTATGCCTTAGATGTGCATTGCGGATATGTATTTACTATATTGCTTTACTTAACAACTAACATTTATTAGTGATTGCTAATTACACTTGTATTATCTTATATGTTGCTTTATATTGCATATTTATGTTTCTAATTATTGTTGGTCGATGAAATATTAAATTAACCTTGTCTTATGCATGCTATACAATCATGTACATTTTATTCAACTGTACTTTTACTATTGGTCTTTCACTTGCCGGTGTTAAATATTTTCAAATTTTCTTTTAACAGCAATGATTCAGAAATCGGTAACAAACCTAATGGCACTGTTTCGCCCTCGAGTACATTATTGATAGACAATCAAAAACCACTTTCACTTCGTGCAGAACTAGTAGGTAACTACAAAGGATTTAGCATTAAACCGTTGGCGCCAAACGAACAGCCGGTCGTCTCCCGGACTCCAAGCAGACCGGCGCCTTCTGCGCCTGCCGCTGTTACCGCGGCGTTGAACGAAAGAGGCGGTAGGCTGCAGATAAGTCAACCGGTGTTGGACGCGACAACGTCGTCTACCGTACACAAGTTGGTGTCTATACCATCGAAGCCGGCGCCGCCTGTACCAACTGCCGCTAGACCGGCGTCGTTGATGGCGGCGGACAACAAAAATAGTAGTGCCGGAGGCGGAGGGTATCCGACACTGCGCAGGATTACGTCGTTTATGAAAAACCAAAAGGCCGACGATAAAAAAAACACGATCCCCCGCGCCAACGCCAAATTCGACAAGGAAGAGCTGAAAAAACTGGAAATATCGCACCCAATCCTCCAGAAGGAGATAAACGTACCGTCGGAACCATTGCCACTGGAGGCGGATCAACACAAAGCCGTCGTGCTCAGGGCTCAGAGTTTGCGCATTGCCAACAACACCAATCAAAGGCCACGCGTACCGAACTTCGGGTCAATGAAGTACAAGCGGCCCACCAGCGTTGCAGCCCCGACGACGGCGGCGTCGGCAGCAGCGACTGTCACCTGTTCGAGGCCCACTTCGCCGCCACCGCCGCGTCCACCGGCTTCGCAACCGGTCCAGGTCCATGCCGACTACCAGATACCTAGACCGTTGGCGACTGACTGCAGAAACGACGTTTTACGGGCCGCAAACGTCAGTTGTGACGAGCCACACTTGGAGAATATCTATTCGGTGATCGACGAGCGGATCACGGTAGACGATGACGACTCGTGCGCATACAAAGTGCCCAAGTCGTTGGAGAGTTCGTTGCTGGGCGAAATCGTGTCGGCGATACAAGAACGAAATCACGAGTCCATTTACACCAGTAAACCAGCCGTCGATCTGCCTCCACCGCAACAGCAGACTTACGAAAACTATATGTCATCGCCGGCCGGTTCGACCACCAGTTCTGGGTACATGCGCCCCGTGGACGTCAAGTCGCGGGCGGCCTCGTATGATCAGCCGGACTTGGTCAAAAACTGTGATGAAAACCGATCGTTAAACCCTTCGCCAGACGTGCTAGAAGCCAAAAAGCTACCTACAGCCGACAAACCGACCGTACTGTTTCCAAAACCGGTTGTCGGTGTAGCCAGCAAGTCGGCGTTAACAGCTACGGTGGGTCTGAAAAAAAAACTCTCGGACAGTAGCCGATACCCATCGAAAGGCGTGGCCGATATTCAAAAGAGATTTGAAAGCCACGGGAGTGTACTGAAAAAGAATCCTCCCGTGTCGACCAAACCGACTATTTCAGGGAACAGGTAATGGCGGTTGACATAAACAGTATAAGGATGTTTTATTATTATTTATTTATTTTTGGGGGGGTGGACGAAAGACTGCTGTCATGACACCCGCTTTTTATATACAATTTTTTACATACACAATGGTGCTTATATTTATCATTTTTATTTAGGAGTTAATTATTACTTGTATGTAATTATTTTGGTGTACATACAGTATTGTTTTATTATGTTTGAACAAAATGACTTATTATTAAAAAAAAAAAAAAACCATGTGATAAACTTTACTCAAAAATTAAATTTATTTGTGTTAGTTCCTTTAAAGAAAATATTGCAAATTTCAATTTCTCGGAGTAGTTTTATAATATTATTTTCATTTTTATGTGTAGTCTTCAAGCTGCACACCAAATTATATTATAATAATAATAAATAATTAACCAAACCTTTGGGATGCATTATTTACCTATGGCTTCATGGCTTATAACTCCATTCGTAATTTTTATTTATTTTCTCTATTTTTTATTTTACTAGTCATTATGTTTAATACTTTAATGTGAAGTTTATGTATATTATTCTATATGTGTTGTGTTCATGTACTATACATTTTTTTGTCTCCATGCTATTTATAAGCTTTATTACCAGCTAATGCTCTATGTATACAAATATAACGGTTACATTTGCTAATTGCTAAACAGTATAATTTTTTTATTATTATTGAATTCTACACTGCTAGGTTTATATACATATTTTTTTTGCAATTATACTTTGAAGGAAAAGGAAAAAAGACACTAATGTTATTGACGCCAAAGGCTCATGTTCCTCATAGTCTATTATTATATTATATAATTATTTTATTTATTATTATTTATTGTATTTGTATATATTGTACTTATATTTTATATTTTACATTTTTACTTGAAAATAAAATAAAAATTTTATATCATATTTTTATTGCATTGATTTTTCAACCTGTATTTACAATATAAGTGTGAAATTTAAATAAAAAGTCAACTTTTAAAACTAAAATTATTATAATACAATTTAATCATTATACTTATATTATAATAGACCACATATTTAAAAAAATATTCTTATATAATGTATAGATGGGATGGGCAAATGGTGGCCTAGGAGTCGCATCCGCCCACGTTCAATTTTTAACTGGCTCGTGCTACATTTCAAATTACTTTATAAAAATATAAAATGTTAGGATTTTTCTGTATCTTATTTTATTATATTTATAAAATGTATGTAATTATAATCAATTATATTATTTAAAGGCAAGATATATAGATTATAATCATTAAACCTTGATTTAAAGGGGCATAGTTAACATAGCTATTAAATTATCAGTTCTGTCATGTCATGCTATAAGTATGCTAAATAAATGTAAATTGTAAATTTGTGATTGACCTTTCTTTTGCTTTATGCTTTCTATGTTCTCTGGTCTGCTAGATTTTTATTTTCAAAAAATTGGCCTTTTAGTAGCATTTAGTTACCTATCCTTGCTGTATAGTAACATTCACATAATATTTTAGGGATGTTACAAACATACAAATATATCTGAAATACCCAGGTATTTCATTTTTATAGCATAAAATAATATATAAATAATATTATGGTATATGATTGGTAAACACTTTGAAAAAGTAAGAGGAAAAATATTTGGAAACAAGTCTGACAAATATTTGAGGAATTTTTTTTTCATCCTTTAATATTTATTGATGACAAAAATGATAGATTTTCAAATAAATTGAACTGTGTAATTATAATTTAAATGATCCTAAGTATAAATATGATATCACCAAATAGTGAAATAAAAACAAGATTACAATATGAAAAAATATATACTTTTAACTTTAGTGCCCTGTTTAAAATGTAGGTATTGTAATACATTTATAAGCCATAAAAGTTAAGCTTGTCTTCAAAACAAAACAAAAAAAAGGTAAGACTTATAACCAAATATCACAAAATACAAATCCAAGTTGTATTTTATTCAGACATATATATTTTCTAATATACTATCTATTTTAGTTTTAAATGCCCCAAATGAAAAAATATCATTAAATCTCTTTTTACCATGCTTTCCAAATAAATCAGCCTTTCCTTCAACTTCTACTAACTGTTTTATAGCATCAGCAAAATCTTCAGGTTCAGCATTTCGTAAGTATCCATTATGATCATTTTCAATGGTCTCTTTGGGTCCACCATTATTAACTGCCACAACAGGTTTACCACAGTACATGGCTTCTAATGGCACAATACCAAAATGTTCAAAAGACGGAGTGTATACCAAGCATAAGCAATATCTAAGGAGTGATATTTTTATGGTATCTGATGGTGATTTAAAAAATATAACACGTTTATCGAGTTTCATATCTTGAACAAGATTCACTAACTCTTGAAAATATTCAATATTTTCTGAATTCAAAGGATCATAACCTCCTGCCAAGACAAGTTTTATTTTCTTGTCGGATAACAAATTGAAACTATGGATCGCCAAACTCAGATTTTTCTTCCTCTCATACCTATTTATGGATAAAATGTATTTACAATTGTCCACGTCTATTAAATCTTTTACTTGTATGGTTTCAGTATTGTCGAAAAATTCTGTGTTTATGGACGGGTAGACGACTGTTGGTACTGTCTTTATACTTTTAAACGTTCTCTTGAATACGTCCAATGTGAAATGACTGTTGACCAAGATCGTGTGAGCGCACCCAGTGGTCTTCTCTTCCAGCCAGTCCAACGGCAGTCGATAATATCGCTTCAAGGCGTGGTCGTGCGCGGCTAACAGTTGATCGGGATAGTGGCAGTAGAACAGTACTTTGCAGGACATCCAATTCAGTATGGGAATGCAAACCGATATTTGGTCGACGAACACCACATCCGGATGGATGGAACTGAAAAACGTCAGGTACAATGCGGCGTACACCATACGCACGTAACTGCACAGTGCGTAACACTTGCCGAACACCGTCCTCGGCAGCCAGTCGCCGACGACAGTCACCGGCAACGTACCGTCTCTGGTCTCTTCGAAACAGTGCGAGACACTGTGATGGTTGGTGACGAACCGAACGGAATGTCCCGATTGCTTCATCGCCATAGCCGCGTCGACCACCAGCCGTTCGGCACCGCCGATGCCCAGGTCGGGGTGCAGGAAGACTACGTTCAATTTCATCGTGAGACGTTCTCCTCGATCGAAAACATGTAACTATATTAATAGGCAAACGGACACGTCACTAACAACACGTGTATACAACAATAATGTATTATTTTATAAACCGTCAGACGTTTGTTCTAATAATAATTGCTGCAAAAATTCGATAGGTATGTTAATATATTTTATTATATTTTTGAAGAGTTGTCACAAAATTACAAAAATTCAAATAATTGTTATCACTTATCTACATATTATTTGGACATCGACCCACAGCTGATAATAACATCTTTTATTATCTGTAGCGTTGTAGACCCGTCAATATCACGAACACATATATACTGTTTTTCTTATATTCCGTGGTAAATACATAAGGACTATTCCGTGATTGTGATACTAATATATATATACAAAAGCATGGAAACAAATATAATTATCAATGTATAATATTATTGACTTATCAAAAACAATAATAATAAATAATAATTAAAAATATTGTTGCTTCCTGAATCCTGGATTCGTATCGAAAAATTTGAAAATTATCATTATATTTTAAGTTTTAAAAACAATTTACAATGTCTTGGCAAATTTGTTAACGATCTTGTTTACCCACATACCAAGTAAGTTTATTACTGCGTACACGTAAGACATATGACGCAGTTCAAGGACTGTTTTAACCCACTTTTCATGCTCGTACAATCTTTTGAAGTTCCGCAATTGAAGTGTTTCTTTTTCTCGATTAAACAGACTAAAATGACTGACGACCTTTCACGTAACGAAGCCGCTCGCCAACGGCAAGAACGTTGGGAGCATCATATGCACGGCCTTTGTATACTTGACAATCACTTGAATGTCGAAATGGAAATAGCCTCTCACCGATCAGCTGTACTCAACCATCTTGTAGAACAAGCCAACAGGGTTAAGGATTTGTGGCTTGAATTCCAACGGAAATCTGATAATGGACAAGTATTGGAAGATACTGCTGTACAAATGGCTATTGAACAACATGGTCTACAGAGTCATAATTTCCATCAGCCGCAATTGCAAAATAAAACAGTTAGTACCTAAATGTTCATCTAATGTAATTTTTATTCCAATCAATAGATGTTTTCCTTAATTTTAGATTGTGTCACAACCTCAAAGTAAACCTCCAGAAATAGACTGCGATGATGTTTTCAATCAAGCTGTGTCTGCAGCAATAGTCGCAAATGGATTAATTACTACTACATCTACTCAACCAGAAAATTATAACATGTAATAATTGTTATGTAAATAAACATTTATATCATCACCAAGGGACGACATCTTAGAAAGAAAAAAATATTTCTACGTCATACTTCATACAACTTTTAGAAAAATTTGAAAAGTATTTATTAACTTAATAATATTAAATATTTTAAACCTGAATATGTGATAGAAACTTACCATTTTTTTTTAACGTTTCATTTAACTTATTTTTTCATAAAATCTCATAGTATATCTTTTTATTTTAGGTATTATTGTGTTAATAACTCGTTTATGTCTTCTTTTGCTTTACCTAATATTTTTTATTTTTTAATGAAATGATTTATTCAAACTAATTATTTTCTAACTATTATGTATTTTCTTTATACGTAGCGTGTACATTAAAACATTTTATTAAATTTTTTTTATGTTTTAAAAAGTACATTTTATTTAATCTGCAGACGGTAATAGAAATAATAATATTTTATATATTTATAAAACAAAAATAAAAACTTGTAATAAACATGATAAATATATTAGTCCCTATTGTGATTGATATGAATCGATGAAAGGTTTATGTTAACTAAATGTGGTTTAATCCACAATTCAAAATATATGTATACAAATATATTTTGTTTTATAGATGTGTTCAAATTACAATAATGACATGTGTACATAATTCATACATATATTATTATTTTTTACATACTATTGTTGTTATTACTTTTAAAACACATTATTAATTATCATAGATTACTATTCCATTTATATATTAATAATTCTTCTAATAAAAATTTTAAGTATTATAGTCTAAATTTTTATTTTTAGAAAAATTAAATTTTTTTATGTTTGCTTTTGTGTTTTAAGTTTTTATTAATAAATAAATGTTTTTGTGATTTTTTTTACTTATTATTGTGTTATATGTTTTTGATAAATATATTTAGTTTTAATTTTATAATTAATAACTTTAATTTTCCCATTTTTATTGTGACAAAAGTCAAAGTTGTTGTATATTATTCCTTATTTCTTAATCATAAATATTATTTTAATCTATATATCCCAAACTAAACTACTGTATACCTGACTTATTCTAAAAATTATTGAACATTCTTTGTCTCGTAAAATTATTATTTTTAAGTTATAAAAATTTAGTAAAAATAAATGTGTAATTGATTAATGTATAGTTTAGTGTTAATTTATTAATATAACTATTGTAAACAATATTTTGAACTATTCACCTAAACTTACTTGCCCATTTGTGACTTTTAAAAAAAGGTACTTCTCTAAATTACTGTGTTTACAGTTTACACATAATTATAGCAAATTAAAACATAAAACTACCATTGAGCTACTTTTCATACATTCTAGCTTACTAAACAATTGCAATAATTTTAAGCAAGATTGGGCAAGTTAATGATTTTTTTTAACTCAGTTAAGTTAAGTTAATATGCATCAATAAGAAAAAGTTAAAAGTTAATAAAAATTTTTTTTTAAAACTATTAAGTTAAAAAAAAAGTTATTTTTTTTTTTATTCGTTAGCATACTTTATTTTTTTATCAACACACAACTAAATTATAGGCTATAAGCCTATAATCCTTATACTTCATCCAACATATAGTATTTTTATATTTTCATATTTTCTAATATGTACAGGATGTTCCTTTAAAGTACAGAGTGATTGGATAAGTTGCTGTAATGGAAGGTATTTTATTTAGATTCAACAATAAAATATGATTGTATAGTTGTATACAAAAACGATTTTGAACAGAGGCAGTTTGTCAGGGCATGATTAGGTTCATAGTAGGTAAAATTTGAAAAAGTCATTAAGTAGTATAATAATAATAAATGTAGGTAGGTAGGTACTATGAAAGTTTCAACAAATAAATTTTAGATAGGTAACTAATTTCATCCAAATTTTAAATTAAAAATAAATGTCTATAAAAAAAATTATATTAATATAGGTATACTTTTTAAAAATTTTTGACTAGGAATAAAAAAAAAATGATGCATTTAACATTTTTCAACTACTATCATAAAAACTTATGAGAAACCACGTAGGTATAAAATTTTCATTTGTATATAAAAATACATTTTTTTATGAATATCTAACAACAAATAATTTTCAGATTGTCGAGATTATGATGAATTTTGTCAAAATTTGAACTTAAAATGATTATGAAAAAACTCATGCCAGTTAAAATTGTTTACTAGTATTATAACATCTTAACGAGGAACTTTATATTACATTTTCAAGCTTTTAGACTCAATACAAATTTCTCATTGACATTTGGTGAACATTTCAAGTCTTTAAAGTTTAAAGGTTAATGGTTTTTAAATTAAACAAAATAAGAAAATCGTTCTATAAGAATTTTTTAATTAACGAGTGAGTGACGCCCATAAAAAGTTATTTTGGAGGCTCAACTTTTTTTTGTATTTCCAATAATAACAATTTCTGGGAAATCTTATATTAACTTTTCAAGTTTTTTGACAGCGAAAAATTTTTTATATACAAATTTAAAAAAGTCGACATTCCTATAAGTTCAAAAAAATTCAAAATATTTTGAAAATGTAATGGCGTATATGTAATGCTAATATAAACATTCAGTGAAAATTTCATGAATCTACGGTTATTATTTTTAGAGTTACTTCAAAAAACAATATTGATTTTGCGTAAAAAATCCCGTTTTTTCTTAAATTTCGTGAAGTGGTTAAACCCCCCCCCCCATTTATACGTGCCTGGTTCTTAGACACTAAAAAAAAAACAGGTACCTCATCATTGTAAAATCAATACATTCTTCCACTTAGAATCTAAAATTCAAATATCTTACTATTTAATTTTTTCCTATATTATATTGTTACAGTTATTTATTGATTATTATTACACAATTAGTTATCTAAAACTATTTACTTATTATGAAATTATAATAATAAAAAAATTACAATTTACAATTTAATTAAAAACAATAAGTAACGATAATATTATGTTCCATATTAGTTTCAGTAAAATTATAACGACGACGATTTGTACAAATGTGATTGTATATGCAGAAAAACTTCATTTTCGTAAACGTTCATTGTGAATGCATATTTAAAACTTGATAATATTTCTAGGAAAAAACTTTGAAAAGAATTCTTGAAGTCAGCATTCTCGCCATGATAAATTTTATAAATTTCTTTTAATACCAGCAAGCTTCTATTTTTATTGATAATTTTAGAACATTGTATTAAATTAAAAAATTAGTTTTATTTTCTAAAATATTAATAGATACTGTTAAGTGTAACTTGTTCAAAAACTTCTAAATGGTCAACACTACGAACCAAACTAAACAAAATCAAACCAAGTATTCTTCCATGGCCAACCATCCATCTTTCCAGGCGCCAAGAAGTAATACTTAATAGAATCAGAATTGGACACACGTAAACACCTAATGACCAAAACGAATCCCAAACCTTGTCTCACTTGTGGTGAAATTCCCTCAGTCAAACATATAATATGCTTCTGTCGAGAATTCAACGACACTAGAACCAAACTCAAGCTAGCTGATAACCTTCAAGAAGCACTAGGCCCGGATCCAGACAACATTCAAAAAATATTCATCTTTTTAAAACTAACTAAATTATATTATAACCTAATCTAAAAATCTCCCCCACTTCCCAAACTTGAATTGTATAACCCACCCACCGCTTACTCTTTGTATGTACACAATGTAACATCCTTTTTTTAAACACATACTTATATCATCTATTATATATAACAAAAGTCGATAACCTAAGTTGTTGTGGCTTATTCATAAAAAAAAAAAAAATTCTAAAGCTTCTATAAATAGCAAACTCAGAGTTACAATTCTTTTTATACTTTTATTAAAGTCCGGAAAACATAAAATTGTATAATTCAAATATATAAGTATAGGTAATAAGGGCATATGACTAATATGCAAAAATATGCTATTTTCTTTAGTTCTTTACCTATAGAAGAATGATCAAAGATAACCTATTTTTCGTAATTGTTTATAAAAATAAGCATAATAATATGCAAAATCTTTTTTTTTATTTCTTTTGTTATGGCTATCGATTATTATTTTTCCTGTATACAGGTTAGGTTACCTACCTTTGAAATTTGAACTTCATAATAAACGATTTATACTGTATAATATTATTTAAATTAAATACAATTATACAATATACTATACTTGAATGTATAGTAATTTACAATACTGAATTACATAAGTACCTATGTATTTGTAAGTATTGTTCCGCTAGAAAAGTGTCATTAAAACTCAGAAGAATTAAAAACAAATTCAGAACGAATATCTAGTATAAATAAAAATACTTAACTAGACTCGTGATATTATTGGAGTCAAAAAATTATATTTTACAGTCAATTAATTATTTAGATGACATAATACAAACATTTGATTTGATTGTCAAAGCTATAAAACATTTTTAAATAGAATACTTACTTTGAGAAACCTATTAAATTTTAAGTTGCTATTATAAATCTATAAAAACTAAAATCCTGATATATATACAAATTAAAAGACAGATATTGACGTATGATATCCAACTTTGAAGTACTTACAACCAAAATGTGAAATATAAATACCCTGCAATCTTTTCAATCAATCAATTTACGCATCGCATATTTGCACACAGGTGCAGTAAGAGTGAGTGAGGTGCACCTTGCACCCCTTGCAGGTGTACTTTGCCTCTATCGTACGTTATCAATAACTCTCTATAATATCCAATTACTTAAAATTATAAATATTTCTTAAGCCTGAAAGATGTAAATACCTAGGTAAAATGGATACAAAACTAAACAAGGGATTTGTTGTTCAATTCTTTGTTTTTATCAAAAATGAGAGTAAGAATCATTATATATATAATATAAAATGTATTATTATATTATTATTATTCGTCTACAAACAAATTTAAATTATCATTACAATAACATAATATAATACTATCGTAAAAATATTTAAGTATATATAATATTATAAACTAATATCTACGTTAGTTAACGTCAGTAATAATTAATAATTAATAAGTTTTAAGTTAAATATTTATGTTAATGTCATATCTTAAGCTAAAAAGAACAAATTTGAAAGAAAAAACACATACAACTTAATTTATAGGTACTGTTAGTCGTTATACACGCGTACATATTATATGATAAATATGCAAACGATCTGTTTAACAAATATGGGGCTGTATAATATATAATATATTATATATACGGAAATATGTGGAATGGGGAGTAGGGGTTCAAATCCCACCCTCTTGACATTTTACAACGAAAAAACATACAAATTCTTATTACTATAAAATTGTTTTTTTTTTTAATGATTTGTGATAATTATGAACTCTACCCACCCCTCCACCATAAAAAATTCCTGCAGTCCATTATGCCACCGATCAACACGTATAATACAATATTATAATTTAGTTATAAGCTAGTAAAAAATAATCTTCATGTATTAATATTATATTTAAACAGGTGGTCGATCGAGTATAAGCGTTAGTGTAAATAAATTATTCGATTTTCAAAATTAAAAACGATATAGGTATTATATAAATTCAAAATAGCCATTTCAACGATATAGCCCGCGCCCGATTCCTGTTGGAGGTGAATTATGATATAATATTATGTATTTTATTTAAGATGTTACTAATACTCAAAGCTTAAATTATAAAAAGGGGTGCACAGGAACAAAGATCTTCTATTAATATATTTTATTGAAACGAGGGGACGGTACATTCTTTTACAAAAATATTTTTGAAAACCATATTCAACGTTGATATAATATTGTTAATATATTATAATGCACCTTCTTCGGTCTTTTATTAACTAAGATAAGTTAAATAAATTGTAAAGTGCATTAATGATAAGATCATGACTTAGGACCACTGTGATATATAATATTATATAAAAATATATCTTATTGATTTTTTACTTGGTGTACATTAATCGGAGTATGTATATTTTTATAGTTATGCTGAAAAGATTGTGTCAACTTATTTTTCAAATTCGAGCAGTGATTATTATTGTTAGATTATTTTCATCGTACGAGCAAGACTCGAGGGCGGAAATGTTTGTGACCAGAGATATCGCAGTCCTCGAGGTCGGGCGGCGGCAGTCGTTCGTCGCGGTGTTGAAACGGTGGTGGCGGTGGAGGTGCGAGTGATGGTCGTTAGTATTCGTCTCCGTCGTCGCCGTCGCCGTCCGCCGAATCGGTGGCCACCTCCTCGTAATCCTTCTCGAGCGCGGCCAAGTCCTCGCGGGCCTCACTAAACTCGCCCTCCTCCATGCCCTCGCCCACGTACCAGTGTACGAATGCTCGTTTCGCGTACATCAGGTCGAACTTGTGGTCGAGCCGGGCCCAGGCCTCGGCGATGGCCGTCGTGTTCGACAACATGCACACGGCCCGCTGCACCTTGGCCAGGTCGCCGCCCGGCACCACCGTCGGCGGTTGGTAGTTAATGCCGACCTTGAATCCGGTCGGGCACCAGTCCACAAACTGTATGGTCCTCTTCGTCTTGATGGTGGCGATAGCCGCGTTCACGTCCTTCGGCACCACGTCGCCCCTGTACAGCATGCAACACGCCATGTACTTGCCGTGCCGTGGGTCGCACTTGACCATCTGATTGGCCGGCTCGAAACAGGCGTTGGTGATCTCGGCCACGGTCATCTGTTCGTGATACGCCTTCTCGGCTGATATCACGGGTGCGTAGGTGGCCAGTGGGAAATGGATACGCGGATACGGCACCAGATTCGTCTATACCAAATCAGATACGTACAAGCAATCCTTTATTATTTATATATTATATTATATTTTTTTAAATAGCTCGTTGGAGCTTTACCCTCTCCGTCCCCCTTCTATTCAAATGTTTAAGACGGGCTTAATTTTATTTTTAACAAATTTAAAGTCAGATGATCCATATAGTTATTATATCGACCAAGTTTTTATTTATGTTAGTACCTTAAGTACCTATAATACGAGTATATACTTTTAATTTTGACTGAATCCGGCCTATCGTTAAAGTTATCCACAATGAAATAACTAGCTAGATCAGTAATAGCTTGATAAAAGATTAATATATTATACACATAACAGAACATTACCTAAAATAGAAAAAATTACAAAATGTCTTATGAGATTATTGTTATCTATGCGGTGATATAATTGGAACTTGGAATTGATGTTAAATATGTGCTACTTGCATTTTCTTACAGTTCAATGTAAATTATTTATTTTTAAAGCAATTATTATAACTTATAAGTATCTCATAATTGTAAATTTTTTGTGAAGTTTAAAATGTTGATAACTTTCTACCAAATTAAAATGTCAAAATAAACTTTGGTGTAGCCCTTAGTTAATATTTTTACTTTTTAATTTTATAATTTCTAAAATTCAATGTAATAGCCTAATGGATTATTCCGAACGTGAAATATGCTATGTTGATCGTTAGTATAACGGAGACAAAACATGTGGATATAAATATATATATAATATAATACATCCAATAAAATGCTATTTATTTAAGTATACAATAGACGACGATTATATGATGGACTCGTCGTCATATCATTTAAAATGTAAAATGTTCTATCACAGAAAAGAATAAAACGGTATTATTGTATATTTCGTTTCAACATTTGTATTATTTAAACAACACAACAACGATTTTATACACAGTAAATACAACGGTGGCAATTTAGCAATTTAATAAAATCTAGCAAAACTGAATTGGAAATAAGTATTTGAACTCTATAATGGTTATGTTGATACCACTGAAGAAATATGATCATTTTTTAATTTTAAATTATAAAATTATTTGAGTAAATTTGTAAATTCATAATATTTTATCGTTTATCTTCAAAAATTTGATAGTTAGATTTATAATCTACACAATAATGTGTATTTTAAAATTGTAATTGGATATTTATTAATTTTATTGTGATTTTTTTACTTGAAACTCTGTCAGGTCGACGTTTAACGCGCCGTCAAACCTCAGCGACGCCGTAATGGAAGACACAATCTGGCCGATCAATCGATTCAGGTTGGTGTATGTGGGCCGTTCAATGTCCAAGTTTCGGCGACATATATCGTAGATGGCCTCATTGTCTACCATGAATGAACAATCTGAATGCTCGAGAGTGGTGTGTGTGGTCAATATGGAATTATACGGCTCTACTACGGCTGTGGATACCTGCGGCGCCGGGTAAATGGAGAACTCCAATTTGCTCTTTTTTCCGTAGTCCACGCTCAGCCGTTCCATGAGCAGCGACGTGAACCCGGAGCCAGTACCGCCACCGAATGAGTGGAATACTAAGAAACCCTGCAGCCCAGTGCATTGGTCAGACAGCTTCCGGATCCGGTCCAGTACGATGTCCACGATCTCCTTACCAATCGTGTAGTGACCACGAGCATAATTGTTGGCGGCGTCCTCTTTGCCAGTGATCAGCTGTTCGGGGTGAAACAGTTGTCTGTACGTGCCGGTACGCACTTCGTCTGTAACAACAACATTAGTTGATGACTATAATTATAATTTAATATATACATAATTATACGTCACGATTCAGTTGTATAGTGAAAATTGCAATGCTCGAAAAGGGAAGGAACTACGGGTTTGGATATATAATACAGAAAACATTGAATAATTTATAGGTGTACAATTTTGGAAAAAGTTTTTAGGTATATTTATGTTGAAATTACAGGAGAGATTTTATAAATAACTGCAAGTAGTAGTATAAAATGTTGTATGGATTCAAATATTGGGTAGTAAACAATAAAACGGAAGACAAGGTGAGTGAAGCCGTGAAGGCCAATATAGAATTGTGGAATGACAAGGGAAGATAGAATAAGAAATTAATTCATTATGGGTAGTGTAGGAGTAGCACGTATTGAATACAAAATGAGGGTGAATATTTTGAAATGGTTCGGTAATGTTATGAGTAGGTAACGGATGTTTGTTCTCTAAAACATTTAAAAATATGCATGCATTTATGCATTATAAAGTATAAAAATATGCTTAGAATTTATTAAAAATATGCATCAATGACATATTTTATATATTAATAACTTATAAGTAAAGGTGAATTGGATATAATAAGAGAGAATATATGGACAATGATCATAAATGTAGAAAGAAAAAGAAGAAGAAACAGAGAAAGATACGATTATACGAAAATAGCTAGAGTGAGCATAATTAAAAATGCAAAAAATCAATGAGTACTATATACAATCAAATACTTTGATCATTCAAGCATAAAGATTCATCAAACACAATCTGTTTTTAATATACATATGATCATTGATTACATATTGTTCTATTATACGGTTGTCTGATGACAAGTTTTAAGTACATTTAATATAATATGAGGTAGGGAAAAAATTGGTTACCGACAACGGTTGGCTCCAAATCGACAAACACAGCTCTCGGGACGTGTTTTCCAGCTCCGGTCTCGCTAAAAAACGTGTTGAAACTATCATCGCCGCCGCCAATCGTCTTATCCGATGGCATTTGTCCGTCGGGTTGAATGCCATGTTCTAAGCAGTATAGCTCCCAACACGCATTACCGATCTGGACACCGGCTTGACCAATATGTACTGATATACATTCACGCTAAAAATAAATGCATAAATAATATTATTAACTATATTATTACTTATATTAATAAAATATGTTTAATTCACTTTTAGTGAATATATTATAGAGTAGGACTTGTAAATTATTATGTTTTTCTATACTTTATAACTGCCCATATAACTATACTCTGTCCAGAGTGAGAACGTGCCGCAGACCGACCAAAATCAGTTTTTCTGCGCATTCCTTAATAATATTCAGCTAAAGTAAACCAGTCTTGATAGCATGGTGACGCGGGAGGTTGCGCAGAACCGGCGCGTTCTCTCGCTAGACAGACTATATCTGAATTAAAATTTGGTTAGGTATTGATTGTTTTTTAAATGTGCCGTGGGGTAAAATTTTCATTATTGATACATGTTTTATCTAATCGTATACGATATTTGATATATATATATATATATTAATACCAATTTGTCAATAATGTTTTAGTTTCGTATATCTTTTAAAATATCAGTATATTTTAATTTATTCGGATATATTTATGAAATTAGATTGATTTGGATTTATAAATACATACGGTTATATATAACTTCCGTGACTCGAAATTCATCACGTAATAAAATAAATGAACCAGGGCGTGAATTTAATAGGCAATAATAGAAATTATCGACAAAGATTAATAATTATTATGTATATAAAAAGATCGGTAATCACTAATTGTATGTTGATGATTGTAAAAAATACAAAGTCTACAAGTATTTTTAAGAAACAAATAGAAGGGAATAATATTTCAGCATTGGTTTTATTAAAACTATATCTTTGAAATATTAACAGCAAATAACATTTTTTTTCTTTTAATCGACATAACTTATTTGTTAATTATAAATTCAAATGAAAGTAGTGTACATCGATTCACATTTTCCATCATATTTGCATATATTATTATATAATTATTTGTAATCTACATTTCACTTTAGAATATTATCAGGACCTAGGAGTAGGTACTATTATTTCTTATTACTAATTTATTTAATATTTATAGTATTTATATTCGATAACAAAATTGTGTACACTCATAATGTGGTAATAATAGTAAACGTCAAGTAATAAGTGCGATGAAAAAATTTTGAAAATTCATTAAATACCTATAATCAAACTATAAGTCGACGATCATTCCCTTCGTTTCGTAAGAATACCGAAAAACATAGATGTCCGAAACTTAATTGTCATTACCTCTTTACACATGGAGTTATTTAAAAAAAAATATACAAGATAGATAGATTTAGTTTGAAATGTAAAAACGTAAGAAAATAAAAATAATAATGATTGGAAACACGTATTGTTTTTATCTGAATTGCTTATTTTTCTTAATGATGGTTTTTTTTTATGCTCAAATGGATTTTTTTCTGCACATATACTATGTACAGTGTACACTTGACGACAGCAACGTGTTAAACCGTGTCTTCGGATTTAGGGCGTTCTATATTATTATTCAGTGTTATAATTATTATGTATTTTACGTAGTCGTCATCGTCGAATCATGAGATGACTAGCGATCCGAAAATGGTTTGACTGAAATCTACGAAAACGAAAGGCAAATGATAATAAATAATAATATATACGAGAGGCGTTGTGGAGAACGGAAGACGTTCTTAATGTTATCGTAATCCCACCGTAACCAATAAAATGGGAGAACCAAATTGCGAATTACCCTGGGACACAGGAAACCGTCATACGACACACAATTCCTAAATATATATTTATTACAAATCTAATATCGTAATCATACTGTTGTCTACCGGACGGGAGCGGCGACGAAATTAGATATAAACTGGTGCGTGTGTGGGTATATTCTCTCTCTTCGTCGGATATGGTGAAAAAAATATAATAATATATAAAGACAACGGCGATAATAAAAATGAGAAACGACAGAAATCGCTAATGGAAACAATTACCATAATTATTATATTATGTTATATGGGTTTTGTCAGGCATATTATAATATAATACTATAATAGAGCATTTATATTATATGTATAATTTATAATATAAATATAAGGACGAGTGACGCATAATAAACCGGACGATATAGGCGTTGGGCTAGGTGGATAATTGCATGGGGGCGGCGGTTGTAATTATTATGAATTAAGATGTGATAGTGATAATGATAAAAATAATAAATATAACGCATGGAATTGTACAGAAGCACTTTTACGCGACAATGTCTCATATAAACGTTCTGGAAATAAATTGCCTAGACTAATAGGTAGATATTATAACAATCTATATAACACAATCATTTTGTATACCTAAGTGAACATAATATTAAATAAAGATTTATTTTTTAATTTTATAATTATCTAAATTCAAATACTTGACAACGATGTGTGAGTATTATGGAGACTGGAGAGAATATTTAGAATTTCGGTAAACATTTTTTGTTTGGTGTTAACAATGGAGGTAATTATTTCTAAAGTAAATTATCCCTACATGATACTTATTCTGGGTATTCCTTGTTCTGTAGTAAGTACTAAGTACTACTACAATAATAAAAAATTGGTGATGTATAATATCGATTTCACGGGATATTGATTTTGCCAACTATAATACATACCCTCTAACAGTAGTTACTAAATACTAATATTTACTACCAGTGGATTCTACCAGAGCTTTAAATTTAAAACTATATCTATATGTACTTTAAAAGTGTTGACTGTTAACCATAGTATATAGTTGATTCGTTGTGAAATTTATACATATTATTATATAAATCAATAGGTAAATCATTACTTTGAATTAAATATTTCTATTATATAAAAATATTATAATTTATGTATTTTGGCCTGGTCCGCTAGAACTTAAATAAATAAATGTATCATATGAATCATCAGTGACGTAGCCAGGGGGCTTCCGGACTCAAGCCCCCCCCCCACCACACCGAAATTTCAGACACAACAATAATTTTATTAATTTAATTACCGTTTGTGGTGATAAAGAAACGCCGCTCTTATCACACTTACTTGATCTTGATTTCATAATATGTATAATTATATGAATTATATTGTCAAAAATACAGTGTAAACTTAATTTGTTGTCATAATTGGCCATCAAAAATTAAGCCACCCCTCCCCGAAAAAAATCCTGGCTACGGCACTGTCAATCATAATAAACTATTGACTTCCTATATAGAATTCAGGGTGCCACGAAACTCATTATACTAATATATAAAATACATAATAATAATATTATACATTAATAAATTAATTGATCAGTGAAATATTAATACAATCTTAACTATTGTCTATTGGCTAATTTTTACCATTTTTTCTTATATACATTTAAGACTACAGAGTCGATATAGGTAAATATGTAGTATGAATAGTAGCCGAGGTATTTTTTTTCAAAACATGATATTTTAACGAAGCTGATAAAATAAACATGCACATTGCACAGTGATTTTTGTTCATCAAAAGATAAATTTAAGATAAGCGCCCAGCATACAGTTATATTATAATGGCCACACAGTTAGTGTATTTTTTGTCAATCGTCTTATTAATAAATTTTTTCCAATATGGCATACGCGCACATAATCATTATTATTAACCCAATAGCCTCGATACATCATGATATCTCAAAAATCGTAATAGACATCATCTGATCGTTGTAATAAATGCCATATGGTTGCCCATACTCTATATAGACTACTTAATTTTCTTCTAAGTACTGTTTTAATAATAATTGCCTTACACTAACCCTGAAAAAAACCTAATACATTTCTATGTCCCTAAAATATATAAAATATAGACAACAACCTATATTACATCATTTTCATCAGTGCACACCCAATTCACATATTGAGGAGAATTATTGCCATCGAAATAATTTCAATTAAAGTACCTACTTCTTAATTTATAAAATTGAAGTGTATCACTATAGAAATATTCCACACAATTTGTGCATATTATACCTATATATATATATATATTATATATATCATGAATCGAGTAATTCAATAATTTAAAGTCATTGATTTTATTTGATAAAAATATAGAATACAATGTATATTACTATTTTGTTTTTGCATTATATGCCTATCTACATTATACTTAAGTTAATTAAAAAATATTTCGTTTAAAACAGAAAACAATAAAAAAAAAATCAGATTACCTATAATAATTAAAAGTTATAATAAATAACTAGGTACTTAAATACTTGATAGGCGATAGATGTCAGTTTAATATAATATTGCTATTTATTTAAGTGAACTAATACATTATATTATAGTAATTTTATGTAAGATAGAACTTTAATTTAATTTAAATAATAGGTAACTAAATAAAACATATCTTTATAAATTGATTAAGTACTTGTTTTATTAAAAATATCGTATAACTAAAAAAAATATATTATTTCTGTTTAGCTATAAACTTATAATGTATAATAATCAATATACATGTTTTACATTTCATTTGTATTTTTGTTTTTTAATATTTATAAAACCTTATAGTTATAGATGTTCTAAAATATTTAATATTTGATTATTGTTTATTATTTTTCTTCCGATAATCAGTTAGAGGTACCCACGATAACAGGCAATAAGCACTCATTTAATTGACATCGTGATATTTGATTACTGACGAAGTGACGGACGAATATAAACACTATTTTTTAATGCATACCTATCTTGAAATTCTTTCCCACTCTTTAAAGTTAAATTCCAATTTTCTAACTTAAGTCTAAATAAATACAAATTATACTGGTACTATGTAATAATAAGTAATAATTAATTTGGTGTATTAAAATATTGTTATTATGATGATATAATTATGCAGAAGTTCAAGGTTATAAAGAAATGTACTTTAGTTTTAATATTCTTACGTATGATTAATTTTGGAGATACTTAGAAAACTATCACTATCCTATCTAATAAAATACAATATAATACGACCTTACCAAACCTAACTAAATCTAATAATGATTTATGTCATAATTTATTGTACTTTTATTTTTTTTTAGTACTAATAATAAAATTTATTTTTTGCTCAAAAAAAATAGGTACCTAATGTTAAATTTTTTTTAGTGTTATAACATTGCTGCAACTCAACACATTTAGTTATTAATGTGTTTATGATAATTCTTTAGGGTTTAGTCGGAAATAATAATTAATTTAAATAAGTAATTCATAATGCTATTAAAATAATTTAAATAAAAATAATATTTTTAACTATAAAGATGGTATATTTCTCTCTATTCTTAGTATTTTGAATTATTTTTAAACATAAAAATATAAAATCTTTACTTTCTTTGTAAAACGCATGTTATCTAAATTATCAAAATTGAAAAACATTTTTAATTCTTTATGTTGGTGCCTATTTAAAATAATAATTATTACTGCTCAACTCCAAAATATTAATACTCAAAAAACACGTTATGGTATTATGTATAATATTATTTTATATTCTATTGTAAACATTATTTTATAAATTATATATAATATTGTTAACATTATTATTTCTGTCGCCTGTCAGTTGTCATATTATATACTTAAGACTTAACACATTTGCAATCCTCATCGCTGCCGTATTTCTTTTTTAGAACATGTTCGTCCAATATAACGGGATTGTTTTCATCTATTATATACTTTCGATCTTGAAACTCTTGTACTCTTGTTGAAACCCAATATATTTTAATACTGCAGCACATGGTTAATGAAAAAAAAATTTCACACCCATTATGCTTTTATGTGGCTTATCGTAGATGACTAAGCAACTTTTTTTTACTCGTTGTTTTCGCATTTTAATGAAACCTAATATACATACACATATATCCAACTATTTTATTGTTGCAAAACAAATTATGTCTGCTTAAATTACTATCACAGTATCACACAATAACGCAAATTACTGTGGATCATTCATATTAAATATAGTTCTGATGAATACGAAGGTACCTAACCTATTATGAGTGATTTTAATAATTTATTATTTATTATTCGTAGTGATTATCGATACACATGACATTATTTGAGGGATTTTATCGTTTTTTTCAAAATATTTTGACATTTTTGAGCTATATACTTATAGGCATATGAGACATTATCAAATAAATCTCATACCTACTGTTAATTGTCATCATAATATTTAAGATCAAACTCGTAATAATATAAAACAAATTCTCAAATTATAAATGCATATTTAATTTACATATACACTAACTACCTAGTAAATATAGACACTTTGAACGATCGGCAAAAAAGAATACACTAAGCTATTTTTTATTACAACACAACAATTCTCCTTAAAGAGTACTTTTCCTTATATAGAATTATTAATGAAATATTATCATAATATATTATAGTCATTCATCAAACATTAAACATTTAGCCATTTAGGTCCATCACTTATGTATAGAAACTACTTAGTATTGAAAAAAAGTTGTTGCTTATTTATTATTCTATTCACTATTGTAAGCAATTGACAACGAACGAATTTAAAATAAATAAGACAAAAATATAATTGATTTATACATTGATAGTGTAATAGATTATGTAATTACACTAAAAGAAGTTTCATTAATCACAAATTATTAAATATGTATTATGTACGTATATTTATGTTTACCTAGATAACTAGTATAGATTTTTTCGAGTATCTATATTACTATTTTTAGAATAATATAATATATTAATACGACGATTATTATAGTTATTTTATTGTTAGGTATAATATCTAGATATAAAATAAATATAAAAGTACCTATATAATATTAGGCGCCTATTACATAAGTTGGCTTTTCATCTTTTACAAAATAAAAAGTAAACCAAAAGTAATTCATATGAAAAGAAAAGAAAATTCCATTACAAAGTTACACCAATAACCATGAAATAAAAAAACTATTTTGTATGGTAACATCATAATCTGTTAACCACGAAAATATTGATAACTAAAGTGTCACGCAAAACAGTTTTCATTTTAATGCAATATTATTTTTACTATATACTTACTGATAACTAAAGATATTTTATTTACACAAAACTATTTAATATGTATACATGTAATATAAACATATATATTATTTTTATAAAAAGAAAAAGAAATTAAAAAATTTTTAGAGTTTTAAAATTATTTTTTATTAAAAAAGAAATTTTACGTATTTTATAAGTATGTTTATTTTTCAAAATTATAACCTGAGTTTCTAGAATATACATATTACATACAATTTAAATATTATTTTTTTAAATAATAAATAAATTATACTTATTAGATAATATTATTTATATTAAGTGGTTAAAATTCTATACATAAAAAATTGTACTGTCTAAGCTATACGCGTATGCTAGATATTATCAATCAATTGAATAGGTATCTGGTACCTATATAAATACTTCAACTACGCTATACTTTTGAATAATGTTGAAGTATATCCACTTTTTTGAATTGTTGAAGGTATTCATACTTGTTATTGGTATAAATATTTATGTTCTAATTTAAGATTATATTAATTTTTTTATATTTACTTAGATCTCAAACAACATATTTTAATATTAAAATATTTATTTATATAAAATATTAAATAATTTTATGTTCTAGAGACAAAGAAGAAAAAATTGTAAAACAAATAAAATAATTCAAATATTGTATTCGATAAAATTATCGCCTGTTAAAAGTTAATATATATATATGAAATATATGAAAAAAATGTCATGTATAACTAAACCTTTTTTTTCGATAAGTTCAACTTTAAAATATTGTTTAGTTTTTAATAAACAAAAAAATTGATTTTTTAGAATTTTATCATCATTGTAATATAATAACGAATTTCTTTTGATTTATTAGGATTTGTTTTTTATATATTTTTTTAATAGCATTGGTATATATTCCAAATTTAAACAATATTTTTTTAAATAGTTTAACTCTTAACCGAAGACTTTCCATCATTTCATATGTTCCCACGACATCTATAGAATGTATAGCTCTTTTAAATTTAATGTGGTGTGATGGCGTATACACTCAATACGCTCACGGTGCAGTGTCCACCGCAATTATTAGCGATTTGTTACACATGCACATGTATGCATACCTATATGACAGGCTGTTGATATAACGTGTAGCGACTGTCATCAACATAAAATGTGTATATGTGTTACACAGTGTACTATATACTCTATACGGGGTTCGTTCACTTGTGTAGAATCAATGTTTTTTATTTAAGTTCGGAGAAAATTTTATATGAAAAATTTATAATATAATACTTGTTTTATTTTACTCTCCTTCGCCTGCACACCCATAAAAGTGGATTTACAGAAACAACGAATCGAAAAGGAAGTGAAAACCGCAGATGTGCAGCGTTAAATGTGTATAGGCATGTATATATAATATATTGTCCATTGCAGACGACGAACGGTCAAATCGATTAGCGACGGTTTTAGTGTAAGACGTAACCGTCGTCCCGGGAAATGACAATTTTCCTAAATGGAAAGCGCGCGGCAAAAAAGACGAAGAAAATCGTGACTAATGTCGTCGAACGTTCCGGAACGCCGGCGACGCAATGACTCAAAAGTCTGTTCGATAAATTTTTAACGACAAGAAAAACAAAAATAATTATAATTATAATAATAATAAAAAAAAAAAAACTCTAATATCTACTTACCATCTTCGTCGAATGTTTGCAGCGGTTTTGGTCTCAACAGTAAATGACTGTGTATATGGGTTTTCGGCGGCGTTTGAAGTTGTTTCGTACGGGCTTAATGAAAGACACTGAGACGCGTCACTTACCGTGCTCACGTTCTTATATAGGCGCGACCGCCGCCGCTACCGCCGTACACGAGAACTGTAATACGGGTACGCGTCTTGGTCGGTTGCACCCGCGACTCACGAGTCAGCGGCCCCTTCCACCGCCCTCGTCGCAATATAATAATAATGATGAAAAAACAAAAAAAAAACACGATTTGGATATTTAATATGCACTTACACCAGTTATATGTGCATTATTAAACCGTATACGTAAATAATAATAATACAATATATATATATTATATATTATATATATGTATATCTGCCCACTATTCACCCACTGGTAGGGTTGCTTACATCACTTGCAAATCCTGCAGTCGTTGGTCGATGACCACAAATGGATTACACCGAGGTCGCTTCTCGGACGATTTCCATGAAAATTATTATACCTACTTGTGTTATTTACATTTAAATATATATTTTTATAAGCCTGAACTCGATTTGCGGATGAAAGGTATGTTAAGTATACCCAAAATACAACTCTATCGACACGCTATTACGCCTCATCGTTATCCCATACATACAGGACGCAGTTTAAAGTGTTGCAAAAATATTTATTATTTCCTTCGTTTCTCATATTAGTCATTTAATGTATTTTTTTGAAGGAGTGATAGGAATTGCTTGAGTCTAAACATAATATATATATATTTTTCTATTTAAGTAAATTATGTATTTATAAAACAAATATTATTTTCGAATTGCAAATAATGTATAGTACAAAATTACTATTGCGCAAATGACGCGTTGTATTATTCCAGAATAAAACAGATGCACATCATTTAAAAATTTCATGATTTTCATATAAAATAACAGTGAACTTAAAATTGTGACTTATAGTACAAGCCATTAGTAATAATCTTTATTAGTTTGTTTGTATAAAGTAGGTAATAACTAATAATCGTATCCATTAATTATTCATATTATACTTTAGATATTTTCTTTTAAATTCAATTATAAATCAGTTTTCTCCTCGTGAATATTTCTACATGAAATTATATCAAAAACAGAACTTTCAATAATATTAAGTTACGATTTATTTCTAAATTAAATTTAAGTTATGTGTTACTACGGGTAACACCGCTGTCATTTATTTTGATTGTTAAATATATAACTATATGTAGGTGCGTCAATACTCAAATATTATATAGTTACCTACATTTCGGTATTTTAAAAATAGTCAATCATCCTTTATTCATTATTTAATATTTAAGTATCCAATAATAGTACCTTGTACCTATTACTATAGAATGAGAATATGTTTTACAAAAAATTATAATAAAAATCCAAGTTAAACATTTCAATTATTTTATCATTATTTATGTTTTTTATAATGACTTAAAATTGTGTAAAAGAAATATTTAAAAAAAATGCGTTTTCTGAAATGAGTATCATAATGGATTGGTATATTATAAGTTTTATATAAGCAATAAGCAATGTTTTTAATAAAAAACAAGTTGAAACTAACAAATTGAGAAAATACTAATAATATTATAAATGTAATAAAAATATACCATATTTAGAAACTTAGAATTTGATGTTTATCTATCCACCATCTTAACGCAAAATTATTTTGCCCTGTAGAAAATGTTATCTTTGGATTCAAATAATGTAACACAATAACACATATATAGCAGTGATTTTCTCAATTATGAGGTATACTCAAAATCTACTTATTAAACATACTACTGAGCGAGTTGTCGGTTTTTTCAAATGTTTATAACTTAAACCCAAAATTTTATGATAAAACCTCAGAAAGATTTCTTATTTATACAATTTAAAATTATTTATAAAGTGATAACTATAGAAATATAGGAGTGGAATGTCAGAGTAATGTATACACCTAAATAATATATACTAATATGTACGTAGTATGTTATATATTTTATATCATTAATATAATAATACCATAAATGCGGTATACGATTTATACTATATAGCACTACATTAATACTTGGAACATACGAAGAAATCAAATTTATAAAATTGCATTCTCTTAAAATATTTAAAATTCTATGTAAAAAAACCAAAAATGTATACTGATGATATTCTTTAATTTTTATAAATTCAATCTAAATTGAAACTATAATTTAGTTAAAATTAGTCATCTGATATTTATTTTCAGGAAAAATCCCTAATGAACTGTACACTACAGGAGTACAGGACGATGAGCGTAATTTTTGCCCTTGTTATCTATATGTGTACGGATAGTCGGAGAAAACATCATCATGGTTCATCCTGTATAATAAATTATTAACACATAATTTTGTAAAAATTATTAAAGATTAAAATAATACGTTAATGGTAGGTATGAGAAACATTATTCACATTATTAGTGGGTCGACTACCACTCCCCAAAGCAAGGACAACCTATCGTAATTTTCAAAGCACAATTTATTTTTAGTGCCAATCACTAATAAATAATAATATAATATCCAATTCAACTTTAATAATAAGCTAAAACATTGCACGTTTTGTTGCAAAAATTATTGTTTTAATTTATGTGTAATTGTTAAAAATATTCTATTCCTATATATTCATTTTAATTTGTACCTATAAATTGAAAAACTTATAAAAAACCATGGATTGCATTTTCAAATCTTAGATATAAAAAAAAAAAATGATGAATTTTTAACTATAAAATAACATTTACTAACTTTGTGTAAAAAAATGTATAACTATAGATTTTTCGATATTTTTTAATTGAAAAATTAACATATTTATCATTTATCGCTCCGCTCAGAATCTAAAATATTACATTGGTACATTTTAAAATTACTAATAATATCAGTTCACCTTCATTAATATTGCAAAGACTAAGTCTTCTTATTCCTCTTAAAGTGCTTCATGTATCACAGAGTATAAATGCTCTGTACTTAAATCGGCTTTGATTTTTGGACATCGTTCATAAACGTACACTTTCAAAAAAAGGTCGTTGTTAAAAACCACACACTTTTATACTTTAATCCTGCATATTTTCCCCATATCAAACCGTTCAATACCATACACATTGATGTATATTAATAACACCAGTTAATCATATTTAATCAAGATCAAAAAATCATAAAAATAAAACTTTCGGGTTTATACAGCAAAATCAGTTCTATTCCAATATTCAAAAAAAAAATTACAATAATAAAAATTCAAAATCTGGATTATCATTAAAACTTTTTTTTGGTTTGCCTTATTTACTATCACATATAATAATAATACCTAATATTTGCGTTATTTTAACGTTTGTTAAGATTATGGCTACTATTGTCCAGATAAAAAACAATTTTATGATTTTGCTGTTTAATTTTTAACTGTGAATCAAATGTGTGTGGTTTTGAACGGTGTAAAATATGCGCGCAGTAAGTATGCACTTATGACGACCGCCATGATTTTTATATCCTTCAATGTTATTAGCTCACAAAAGTACCTTTTTCACCCATTGGCCTTTTGTCTTCACGCTTATTCTTCACAAAATCACGGCAAATTTTAAACAAAAATTATATATTTTATTAAAATCAATAACTATATGAAATTCTAAGAAAAGAACTTTTATAACAATAGTTTTTTTGTTGATATTATTTGTTTTATTGCAAAATAGGATTATCAACATTATTTACAAATGATACTATATTAATTAGATATTTTACTTTACAGTTTAATTAACGAACATAATGTGGAATTATACACTAAATTTTTCATTTCGATTTTAAGCAATAGGTGGTACTTTAATTTTGGATCAAACACCCACTGTAGCTGCTTTGATGATAATTCTCTCACAAGGTTTTTCTATCTTATCCATTAGAGAGACCGAGACAGTAAATGTCGGTGTAACGTCCTTTTAAACAATGTAAATTGAAACGCTCCGCATACGTACGCGTCCATGTGAAGCGGGCCTGAAGTTAGATTAGATGAGTAGAAGCCATGGCGTCCGGACTGTAAAGGTGGGGCGAGCCATTAAACAAAATAAAATAAAAGTGATTCATTAGAAAAATTAAAACATTTCTGAAGATAAAGGAAAAATTGAAATGAGGTTTAACTTTGAACATCACAGAAAACTGAAATATTTCTGACCAATTATAAATTTTAGCTACAACAGGATTTTGAAAATTTAATTTTTATACACACAATGCCACATGATTTTAAAAATAAAACATTTTCATACCATATTACATGTAAAATAAATACATTATTATAACGTTTTGTGATATAGACTATTTTAGTATTCTGCCGTCATACAAAAAATACAATAACTTTTGAATTAACATAATTTTAGTTTACACTGTTTATACATTATTGGAGATATATAATACTAAATAATATGACTAAGTTATAGTTAATTTTGTTATTAGAGAGATATTATATTTTTGTGTTATGTCAATAAAAGATTTAGTGAAAAATTGTATAAGCTTTAATTCCATACAAAAACACCTTGTTTTTCCTCATTAAGGTAGTAATATTAATAGACAATAGTCAAAAATTTATAAATGTAATTTTTTAGGTAAAGTATAAGATAAATGTTGATTACAAAATTCAAATTGATATTAATAACTAAAAATATTATAATGATATTTAACTGTGCTATACACTAACATAATACATTATTATCGAACCAACATCTTCCCAATTCTTATAATTATTTACAAATTTAAAATAAGAAAGGCATTTAATCAGTGACATACTTAATACTTACATTGAATTCTTAATGTACAAAATAGAATTATTAAACAAAGTAAAATAATATTATTAATAAATAATAATATTCAAAATGTAACTTATTTATTTCTTACGGCTTCTTAAAACTAAATAACCATACATTTTATTAGAGAGATTGCTCGACAATCAGATATTAAATCTAGTAAATAAGATTAGCGATGACTGTCATTATGACATATTATGTCAATATAGATAATTTTTAAGCATTTAGTAATTATTGGTATATGTGGTATGTTTATGTTACATTTACAGTTTAGACAGTTTAGTTCTTAAAACTTAAAATTGTAATAAGTTATACTTTGTGACACTCTATTATAGACTATTTTTTTTAAATATTATTTTATAGTTTGATTAGAATTTACATAGGTATACTTAAATATCTTAAATTGTATACATATACAAAATTTCTAAACGAAATTCACCATAATGGGGACTTTTTTTGGTCAAATGTATACTTCTACACAAATAACCTTTTTATTTGTAAATAAAAAATAGGTACTGTAATCTCCTACACGGAGCTTTTTACCTGAAAAAATTCTGGTAATATACTATGATTCAAAATTTTTACTCGAGTACACAATTTTGGAAGTGAAAAGCTCAAAAAGCTAAAAATGATTATAAGTAAATACAAGTTACAACTGATATTAATTATATTAGACGAAATGTGTATAATATACGTAAGTCTAAATTGTCACCATTGTCTAAAAGTAACAAAGTTCATGATACAATATATGTAATGGATATTAAAACAAACTACTTTTGGAAATTTGTCATTTTTTTTATCAAAATATGATCAAGATACCCATATTATAGTATTTTCTTGAATAGAAAATTTAAAATTTCTTTGTTCTAACGAAAAAATATTATTAGACTGTACATTTAATTATGGTACAAAATATTTTCTGCAGTTATTTACTATTAGTGGTTTTAAGAATCAAAATTATATACCATTAGCAGAGCCATACCGTTTAGATTTGGTGCCCAAGTCAAAATTAAAAATATTCATCCACTATTTTATTTATCATTATGCATTTCAATTCTTTTGGCGCTCCTTTAAACCATGCGCCCGGGGCGCATGCCCCTCCCCCCACGGCAAGGCTCTGACCATTAGTTTTTGCTTTGATTCCTAACAAAGTAGCTATATTTTTTTTATTCTTGTATTATTTTGTAGTTGTTAACTCAGTAAGTTAACTCTATCGTCTCTATCTTTTGTAGGAGATTTCCTAAATTTGTTGAAGTTTACCATTTTCCTCTTTTTTTTATAAATATTAGCCATTAGGTATTATAAATAAATAATAATTATTAAATACCAATAATATAATAAATGCAATACTTTAAATATATAAAAATTATATCAACCTACTATAGATATAATATTAAAATTATTGAATTTAAATTTAACACACCTATAATAATGATCCACTAATTACCTAATGTACAGCAGAGCGATACCCACTTATCTAATACCTTTTTAATTTTATATTCTGAATAATAATAATTTTCTGTGAACTAAATAGTAAATTAGTTATGTAACTACTGTACCTGTACCAAACTCAATAAAAAAATCCTAAGCCACTGGTATTTTATTTCCACTTTTTGCTAATTCGTTCACTTTTTTTAGGTAGTGCATTAACAACAATAATATATTTAAGAAGTACCTCTGTGGGGACTGTGCCACTCTGCTAAATAGATTAATACTTATAAATTTTAACTTATATCTTATCGAACTACTAATTCAAAATTCGATTTTTATGCATAAAATACTTAAAAACATATTCTACTTTGAGTAGGTATTAAATAAAAATGTATATTCTTGTTCAAAACTTATAAAAACTTAAAAAATAATAATAATAAAAATAGTAAAAGCCCATAACTTTTAAAAAAAATGATATTTTTTAATTACCTAATAAAACTTAATAATTTCTAAAAAACATTAGTACTTTTCAAGTGTATACAGTGTCTATTATTAAAAAAAAAAAAAATCACATCCTGCAGTAGAAATATTATATTAATATATCATCATTATTCGACGTGAACAGCGTTATATAGTTAAGACGGAAAAACACCACTTAAATAGAAATTGAATTCCTATATACTTGCGTTATTTCTAGTACTATTTCTTTTTTTGCCCTACCTCGTTGCCCCCAACTGATACCAACCCATCCGGCTCAGTTATACAATTAACGTCGAACACACAAACACACACACCCGAATGTGAACATAAAATAAGTATAATAACCTAAACTAACAATATACGTAAATACATAAGTCGGGGGTAGTCGCATGCTGGTACAAGGAACGGATGGATTCTCGTATCATCGTATACCCGAGTACCTATATAGTATATAAACATAATATAGGTTATGTAATATATATTATTATGTACTATGTAGTTTATACTATATATGTTTATTCATTTATTGCATGCATATATTTAAGTCGACAACCGCCCTACTTTTCCATGAGAACTGTTATTCATTTATCATTTGAATTGTCATATGCATGTATAGGTAATACAATGGTTTTATATAGGCGAACCACACACACAAGAACGTGCATGCAATAATAACGCATACATGCACACGCGATATGCCAATTCACTATATCTATACGAGTCCTTAAAAAAGTATAATTATTTATACTTAATACTAATATTATATTAAAAAAAATATGTGTACCTATAAAATTACATTCGCATTTCTACACTAGTAAAAAAATATTATCTACTAAGATGACTGATTAACAAATAAAAAGTATTTTTCTATCATAAAGTTGGGTACTTTATGAACTAATGAAAACTGAAAATGTAAGAATCTGGAATAAATTTTATAAATTGAATTAGTGCCATTGTCCCATCTATTTTGTTCCACCACACGACACGTGAATTCTTGTTTCATTTATATTGTTAATGTTTTTTTATTAATAATTTTACTAAAGCTTATGGTAGATACATAAAAAAAATTAATACATATTAAAAATGTTTGGTTTTATCATAGATTTAAACTTTAATTAAAAACTTGTTTTACTGATAAGTGGTAACAACGGATATATACTATCATCTAATTATTTATTATGATTACTTATTAGTTATGAATAGTTGATTTGGTCTTAATTATTATAAAATTATAATTTATTTATTCTACTGTCGGCCCAACGATCTTCGTCCTTACTAGCGATAACGATTTATAATATTTAGTGCAAATTGAGTTTTTATTAAGGAACTAGTCACTAGTCACCCCTCAAAAAAAAATGTACTTTTGCTTTTACTCACCTATATATCCTCCATTGGTTTAATTTGTTCTTTTTATTTTGGGTAAGTAGACAATCTTTTTAGACTAACTCATAAAATATTCTATAGTTGTAACAAAAATTAATTGGAGATTAACAAAAACACTAAAAATGAAAAGAAAACACTACTACAACATACAATTAAACTCTTTATGTTTTAATACACTGTTTTTCGGTTACTAGAAGAGTATTATAGAAGATATATTATAGAGAGTTCTTCTATCGTTTAAATAGGCGAGAGTTATTCTTGTATATGAATAGATACACAGATAAGTTAACAACTAATAAGTATGTTATACAATTAAATATGTTGTGACCATAATACGGCGGTATGCCGGTACATATGTATTTAATATGTACTTACAATACAATTTACAATTCGTTGTAACCATACGTGCAGCCGTTACTCGTTAATTTTATTATTAGAGTACCTACCTACCTACTACTTACTAATTATTATTGAATATTTAGTGAAACTGAAATTACCTCCATAACTTTCAGATTTTCATGGATGAAAAACGATTGACAGACCGCGTATTCCCATATCACAGAGAACATTTTTCAACCTCGGTAGATTGATATCGATAGAATTAAATATTGCGGTATAATGTATTGTTATGATAATGATAATAATATAAAGGGCAATATTGGCGATACGCAATCACGTTTTGGGCCTAATCGTCACGGCCGTACGTTGTGTGACGAGTGACGAGTAACGAGTAACGATTCGTACGTTGCGACTTTAAAAGACGTGCATGCGCCAGCAGCTACAAGGCATTTCTGCCAGTGCGAGATATCAAGTGACTAGTGACCACAGTTTCAGTGACCGACAGACGTCGTTCCCTCATAGCGTTCGCACGGTACGAAAAAGTAGCGGTTTCGTATCGCTTTGAACGTGACATCCGCGTTAAACAATACTCAGCGCTTCCGAACTCGTCGAGTGATCACTAGAATTCCCAATATTTTCTTATTGTCGCCGATTCAGTGCGCAAACAGAGAGGGTCAGCTCTCAAATCGCCGCCCCTTGACTCCCTGTGCGCTTCGTTCGTCGAATCAGATCCCCGACCCAATCTCGTGGGCAACAACAATAATACGATTGTTTCCGAAATTCGTTCGTGTGACAATGGCATTTCAATGAATACAATGTCGCCGTCCGGTTCGCGTCCATTTTATTCTCCTCCTGGAGAGCACACCTCCAATCCCCGTTCAACCACTACCAATGTCAGACAACCGTCAGATGGAGAGAAAACTGAACGTGCCCGCGCCGAAGTCTCAGCTGCAGGCCAACAGTAAGGCGGACACCAAGAAATCGACAGGTAGGTTAGTGGCACTTACGCTTTGGTTTTTTAGAGGTCAAGGCTCATCGAGCTAGTAGTGATACGATTTAACCCGATGTGCAGTGAGCTTCGTGCTATCAAAGTACCAATACTTAATAGAACACTATAACGAAGCAATAATAATATTGTGTCGTTCTATGCCCACTCAAAACTATAGTGTCCACCTTTACCGGCACCATGTCGAGTTTTATAAAGTTTAAAACTTTCGTATAAACTCATCATTCATCAAAAACGGTTATTACGATAGGCATGTGAGATTTACCAATAATTAATGATTGGCAATAGGCAATAGCGTTGTTGAAATGTCGAAATACATTATTTTGTTGCAAGAAATGCAATTCATCTAGTCATACAACTTCTAAATATAATTTTCTGATAAGAGTATTGATAAGATTACAACAATTGTGTAATATTAATTATTCAATATTTCAATGACAACATAAAAATCAAGCAAGCCTGGCTCAAAAGGTAGGCAACATAGGCCCATGCCTAGGGTGGATTTTAACATTTTTGTATTATAGATTTGATGTAGTATTTACATGTAACGGGCTGCAAAACTCAAGTTTGCCTAGATGTGTTTAAACACTTAAGTCAGGCTTGTAATTAAGTAAACATACTTAATACCTATTCTATAGTTTTAAATATTAATATTTTAACCACTATACAGTGTACATGCATGTTAAACACTAAATAGGGTATTAGGGTGAAAATAAAAGGATGATTACTCATTATATTTGTTCTCATTAATAACTAGTGCTTGAATTAGGACAAATAAGTAGAGGAGCTCAATCTAATGATTTAAAAATTGCGTTCCAAGTGTACAATTACTTAACACAGACACGTGTGGGGCTTTGCCCCCACATCCCCCTAATTACTTAAATACCACTTTTCCACCACACAAATATTTTAATTCTACCTTCATACTAGTCGACAGAATAGATATTATGTACAATAATTATAGGCAAAGATTTTTCCACAAAAAATATATATAGGGCCATAGAAGTGATAATAATAATAATAAATTAATAAACTATTATCAAAAATAATTTTGATACTAAAAATTGTAAAGTTTGTTATATTATAAATTGAAATCCATATTTCAATAAAAATTATTTTGGACAAGTTTGTGCTGTTCCTCTGTTCCTGTGAAAAAATAAAGTTGAAGTACGCTAATTAATACAGATTAAAGGTTCTCAACGCCACGATGGCCTATTAATGTCATAAAGATTTTTAATGATTCTTTTATAATGTTTGTTTTAAAAAAAATGATTATAAACTATTATGATTATCACATTAAAATTATGTTCTTGATAAATTCATTTTACAAAAATTTAAAATCCAATATGATACTGATATGATTTCAAATTTAAGACAAATTTTACAGAAAATTGTTTTCATTATAATTTACAAGGTGGTTCTTTTATCATTAAACACTCATTATTTCATCAAGTACCTACTGACATTTTTTCAAAATGTTTAGTGCTTTTATCAAACTGTAATTTTTGAAATTTTTATTTTTTCACCCATTTATTTTTAGTGAACCACTATTAATTTTAAATTTTCAAATTGTTTTGTAGTATTAATGAATTGTCTATAGTTAAATTGGCATATTTTCTATTAGTTTTGAAATTTTTAAAATTTTAGAATTATAAATCATGGCGCCATTTTAATTTGAGATGACAGAGACTATTCTTAACTTATAACTAAGTTAGTTAATTTATATAAAAACAATAAGTTTATGCATTCTACAAAAAATATCAGTGATGTAAAATAATTGTAAGTTTATAAGATTTGTTTTATTTTTATATTATTTTGTTTTGTAGTACATTATAATATGCCATGTCTTTCTCTTTCAACCTAAATTATGAATAATTTTAAACTTTTTAAAGCAAACTTAAAAAAAAATCTTGACTGAAATAATAGATAATTTATGTTCCCATTAAAAGAATATCATATCTGTATATTAAGTTGTCTTTATTTTTCAAAATATGTACAACATTTAACATAGTAAATTTATGTTTAGCAGAATTAATTATGTGTTGTTACCTTTAATAATTAATATTAAGAGGACGTCTCACCCGCATGTATTGTCTCCGTCTTACACACGTAAGACATAGTAAATTTGCATTCACCAGTTTCAATAGTGTGTAAAAATATTAGTGAATTGACTTATTATCAAACTTTTATGTAATAACATTATCCGTGTTTTCTCGTTGTCTTTTTACGATATTTTAATTTTTAAGTGTATGAACATTTTCAAATATTTAATAATTTCATACACATAACTCACCTATAAATTAAAATATTGTAAAAAGCCAACGAGAGAACATAGATAATGTTTTTAACTAAAAGTTTGATAACAGGTCAATTCACTCTAATATTAAAACTAAAAGCACACTATTGAAACTGGTGAACCAAAATATACTATATGGTACGTGTGTAAGACGGAGTCAACACATGCGAGCGAGACTTCCTCTTAAAGCAAATTATCCTAGTTTCTAACTTTTAGGTAAGTACATTATCTATACATATCACATATATTAGTTTTTTTTTAAATCTGTAGTAGGTACCTATGTAAAATATTACTTTTTAAGTGCTAATAACTTAAATTTAAAATACCAGTAATGTTCTTATTTTTTATGAAGAAAATAAGATAATTTATTCTAGTATTAAAAATCTAACACAAAATTGTTTCTGCTAAATGCTCAATTTTTCTTGTTGTGTTAGTAAGATAATATAATAAATAAGTGATATCATCTTAAAATTTGTTTAGTTTTGGAGTAAAATTATTTTAGGTAAAAACTTAAAATAAAAATGTTTCATTTAATTATAATTTATTAATATATAAATAAAATGTTATAAAATTAAATAAATGTTTGCATATACATCTACAAACTATAATACAATTTACATTATTAGTCTTACATATTATATTAAAAATATTATTCTACATTAATAAAATACTATATGATATAATTTTAATAGTATAATGGTATGTATAAATTTATTACAAGATTAAACAAAAACTACTTTTGGGCCATTTTTAAACTTGATTCAATTTGCTATTTCAAGCTGTGCTTTCATTAGTATTTTTTGAATTTTGTGTTTTGTTGTTAAATAAACTTTTTTATTTTTACGTAAATCTTTCATTTGAGCTTCTATAAAAGCAGCAAATGACGCTGTCTCATTGTTAAAAGAACTTAAATTTTTTTGTTGTTTTTGGAAGTTTTTTTTCCTCAAAGACTTGAAGTATAATGAATAAATATCTTTAGTGCGTCTTTGTTTTTTTAATTTTAAAGCCATAATTTTATTAAAATTGGAATCCGCTATTGATTGGTCAATATTCTGAAATTATATTAATGTCAAATGTAAGTATTTTATTTATAAATTCTTAAGATATTATAATCTTACCATGCTCAATGATACTTCAGATGGTTTTTCATCCGGAGGTGTTAAAACTATGGGTTCGGCACCTTCCTTGAAACTGCTTGTAAACATATAACTAAGCAATACATTTTATTCAGTATTATTTATAAGAACCAATTAAATATGTTAATATAAAATAAAAAGCATACCATTGATTTTCTCGGTTACAAATATCATTTTTTGTTTCATAGTTAAAATCTTCATATTCATTTTTTAATGCCTCATCACAATTAGAATTATCTCTGTTGTCATAATCACTCTCAGAGTTTGAAAAATTAACATGTTTATCTTTTTTTATGTATTTTTCATCATCTATTTTTACATCCTCAATTTTATAATATGATTCTTCATTACCACAATTGTTACCCTTATTTTGATGATCATTATTTAAATCATTATAGTCAAGTTGGACAATTTCAACATTTGTATCGCTAATTTCCTATATATTTTAAAAATTTTCATAAATAAAAAAAAAGTTAAAAATTATTAATCTATTAATTATAAATACCACTGGCTTGACTTTTAAATATTTGTTCGTTTGCCCGTCATCATTACTTGTATTTAGCGACTTCCTTTTGTGGTATTTCTAAAATAATATACATTATGTATATATATATTAGAATTTATTTTATTTTAAACCAATCAATTTTCAAACCACGTACCATATCATCTGTACGATATTCAATTGTCGGGATTGATTTTGTCTTTAAAACACCTTTGCCATGGCCAATTATATATTCAGATTTTTCAAAATGATTACCACACAATCTACTACTTTTACAAGGTTTCCAATCTTTTTCTCTACCGGTGGCAGCTATCCACAAAGGTAGTGTTTCTGGATCCGATAAAGGAAACCTAAACGAAAAAGATAAGAATGAAAACGAATTGATATAATGCTCCAAATCTAGCTGCAATGCATTCCATCAACTTCCGTCCTCCACAACGGAGGTAGTCCGGAGTTGGTTTATAGTAGATTACCTGTGTAATCTAACTTTGACATTGTCCTTCGCGTACAGGCTTCTGCAACAAGTCACACTGCACTTATTCACCATATCGAATGATTTACTTTTGATTTAAACAGTTCAAATATTAAAAGAGCGAACGTGGGCGGTAGATTAGGTTTGAACAATTTTTAAGAAGATAAGATATTTCTTTTGTTTTCCAGTTTTACACGACGGCCAACTGGCCATTAACTTACTGTGCGGCCATTCAGTTATCGGTTTATAAATTCTTATCATTAGACAACGCCACAATTTCATGGAAAAGAAACGAAACTATAATTGCATTTATTTATATAGGTCATGACAAAATAAATTTATAATGTACCTACTACCTATAAATATAAATAAATATTTATTATATTATTGATTTGTTGCATTTGACCAGACAAATTAGATAATTTGTTATTTGAACAGTCTCCGTCTATCGGGTAAAAGACTTTCGTATTTGCATATTTATTTGTGTAATCGTAAACAATGTCAACTTTCAACATGGAATCGAATTGGCTTCACGTTATGAAAAAACCAAATTTGTTATTTTATTTTGTATATTTTTTATGCGTTTGTCTTGTTTTTTGTTACAATTTAAAGATTTTGTGTTTAATTTTTGATGCATATTTGCCAGTTATCTGTTGTATTATAACATTTACCATTGTTAATCTAAACAATATGTTATCGTATCAGTCGAATACCTCCGCTGTGGTGGTAGTGGTGGTACTGCCACTGCCGCTCATATGCTACAGCTGCAAATACACCGCACACTGCGCTAACCACACAACCAAACCAACACATTTGGTATTTTGGTGGGAAAATTTAAATTAATCTGGCATTTATTCGATTCGAATTATCTTATAAGTTATGTGGGTATGTTTTTGTATAACTAAATATTGTATACTAAATTAGAACGAATTGGTTGAGATGGCGAGATGATTCGGTCACATTACTACATTAGGTATGCCAACACTTGGGCGCAGAAAATTCAGTGTGGGAGGCGGGACTTTTAAGCGCAATGAAAATTGGGTGCAAGCTCCACGGAGACATGTCCAAGATAGTGGGTTAGCTATTAACATTGATTATATAATCAATGCTATTAAATATCGTGAAGAATCTAATTTCGCATTAAACATTAAAAAGTTAAATGCATTATTATTTGTTCCTCCACGTATGGTACTTAATGCATTCGAAGCTATTTTGGAAACTGAGTTTTATATAGGAAATGAAACCTTATTGTCAGGTTTTTTGGATTATTTTGATAGTCCGTGGATCGGGAAATTATGTCCTAATAAAAAACGCAGAAGTTCCAGATTTCCAATACAGCTATGGAATAGTTACAATCTTGTTCAATATGATATTCCTAGAACAAATAATTCAGTAAAAGGATGACATAATTCATTTAATTCAACATTAAATGCACTCCATCCTTCGATATGGAAGTTTACCGAAGCGCTAAAAAAAGAAGAAAAACTTAATCGTTTAAAAATGCATCAATTTTTGGCTGGAGCGGAACCAAGAAAAAAAAAACTTAAAAAATATAAGACATAGTTTCTAGAAACAAAGCAATCTAATGATTTTGAAAACCGCCATCTAAACGATTTTTTGAAAGGCGTTGCTCAAAATCTATCTTAAATCTTAATAAACTAATTATATTAATAATGTCTAAATGTTCAAGTATAATTTTATGATTTTTTATTTTTGTAAGACAAAACTGCTTACAGTTTTTAATTAATGTAACAGCTTTAATATAACTAATCAAATACTTGTGTTCATTTAAAAAAAAAATATTGATTATAAATTAAATTATTAAAAATTGTGTAGATTTAATATTCTTAAGTAGATATTGCATAATAGTATTGTTATAATTCGAATTAATAAATAGATGTTTTTGCAACCAATTGTCATTGCTCTTAATTGTCCCGCACCCAATTTGTCGAGCCCAAATGTCGTACAACCGTCACATTATACGCAGATATAATTCAGAGATGGTGTGAGTGGCTATGGAAATAAATGTAAAAATAAAGAGGAAGATCGAAGAACGTAGACAAGACAGAATAGAGGGTAACCAAAAACAGTTGGTGTTTGTAAGGTGTGGTGGGGGACAGCCCTTTGGAGGTATCAGGCGTGCCGTAATAATTTTCCTCCAATTAGGAATGAAACTATAGAAATATAATAACTATATCTTTAAATCGTAATATTATATTAATAAAATAAATTACCAATGTATTTTTAACAATTATATTTTGTTATAATTACAGACAATTTCAGCAACAAATAATTAATGGTATTAATAGTTAAAAGAAAAAAAATTATTAGACAAATGAATAATCATTTTCCTTTTTGTAATTTCCTAGGGATGTCTTTGTTTAATGGCAGATTCTGGTCCAGAATAAATTCGACAAACGATAAAACGTATTTAGTAATCTATATCCTTATAGAAATACAGCATAGTACACACTACACAATACTACAAGTCTGCCACTCTAGTGCTGGCTAAAATATCGGTTGAATATTTTTATATTTGGAGAAAATTAACATAACTTTGGTCAGAAAAAGTGTTTGAGTAGAATGGAAACTAACTTTTGGGAAAATTATCCCAATCGTCAGTTGTAGAACAAGCATGTTTGAACTCATAATTCTTATAGTTACGTTCAAATGAGCAAAGAAAAATAAGATGCATGTTTTTGTTCATCTTGAGATTCAGTGTATTCAGAAATTATAACAAAATATTCCATTTTTTTGAATTTTGATGTCAATTATGTAATATTCTGTTCTATGGGACGATTAGGTATTAACTTAATATAATTTACGAACAATTTACCGTACACTTTTGTAAGAATTTTTTTTGTATGTAGGTAGTAAACAAGCTTTATACGTGTACAAAACAGTGTCCGCTAAACGGGATTTTATTTCGATCGACTCACCTCGATTCAGGATACTAAAGTATTATTACTTGGAAAATGGAAAGTAGCGATATATGATAACCATATTCCATTGAACATAATATTCAAATATCGACTACAATTTCAAACTTAAATTTAACTTATTGAACTTACTGAATTTTTCGCTTGTTTTTATGATTGTAGGTAGATTTACTTGATACATAATCGTAGAACTTACTTTAAAATTTACAAAATTCTAAGTACAGAGTACCTCTCAATATTCAAGATTAAACTACTTGAACCTTTAGAATTTTGGAACATAAATAATTTTTTTTTTTAATTTCATTATCTTGAAATTTACAATATTTACATCTCATTAAATGTGAAAGTAAACTTTTTTTAGACTGTCTATTAGTGATTACATATGAATATTCAATATTTTTTAAAAATTTACTAAAACTTGAATAAAGTAATTTAATATTATTAATTAATCAAAAAAATATAGTTTTTTCTATTTTATTTATTTTATTTTATAGATTCATCAAATTCAAAGTACTCAAATCGTCAAAATGGAAAAGCTGTTAATATTCAACCTCAGAGATTTGAAGCTAACCGAAATATCAGCTTTAAAAAGAATTCAAATAACAGTAAACAGCCGCAACCTCGAGCTAGTCTCTTTTGTAGAAAGAAGAGTTCCGAGGTTTGTAAACATTAATATATTTTACTTGAGCCATGTTACATTTCGGTATTTTATAAGTATTAAATCTGTTTTGCTAATTAATTATAATTATTAGGTAACTGAATCATTAAATGATGTTGATGATGATGATATATTGCCTACATTAAGGCACATGAATCATAATAATAAATGGAATATGCGCAGTGGCTACGGATCTAGAAAAAAAGAATTTCCACAAAAATTCAATGTCAAACACTTTTTGATAGCAAAGTATTTTTTTGTTTTTTTAGCTAAAATACTATTAGCACATTGAATGAATATTACAATATGACGTTGATAAATAATTTTGTTAAAACAGTTGTCAATTCGTAGTCAAGTTTGGAAAAGATTATTCTCAGTGGATGTTTGATCAGGATGAAATTGTTGATTGGGATTGCATTGAACAGATAGTAAGCTTAAATTGTTTAGTTAGAATTTATATCAGTTCAAGTAAAATAAATGCCAAAAACATGTTTGTAATAAAAATTAACAGTTTATAATCTGTTTTTTAATCTAAAATATACATTTATTGTTTCAGAAAATGTTTTCTACTCAATTTATTAAATGTCCTATATGTATGGATATACCAATAACACCAAAAATGACTCGTTGTGGTCATATATATTGTTGGCCTTGCATTTTACATTATTTAGATATAAACGAAGAACTTGATACTGCTGGCTGTCCCATATGTCATTCTAGAATATTAAAAAAAGAATTAAAAAGGTAACAATGACATTTAAAAAAAACCTATTATTAATTATATAAAATAGATTACACTATATTCTAATATTTTATTTTAAATATTAGTTGTTTGAAAAATATAATATGTACCTACATTGTAAGAAAAATTAAATGTTTAAATATTTATGCAATATAGTAATTTTGGTATTTTTAGCGTTGAAATAATTATTAAAGAAGAATGTTGTGTTGGTCAATCAATAACTTTACAATTAATGAAGCGTGCTAGAAATTCTTTGCAAGCATATCCGATATCTGAACTCCGTAAAAATACTATTAAACCATCTGATGATATTCCTTTATCAGCGTGTGAATCTAATTACTCTACAGCATATTCCAGACTTCTAATTGGTTATAAAAGCCAAGTGAGAAATCAAACATTTAAGATATTTGTAAACACAAATTTACCATACATTTAACATTTCAGATTTTAAATATTTTAAACCAAGAAAGGGAAGCTCTTGTTCTACTTTTAGACTACTGGGAAACTGAAGACGCAGAAAAAAAATATATATTTGAAGCTCTTGAATTATTATCAAAAAGAGAAGACATTTTAATGAACCAGGAACCAGTAAGTTGCTTGTAAAATAAAATCATGCCTTATGTAAGATATATTTTAATTTTCTTTTTCTCTTAATAAGAATTTGGAAACAAAGGGAATAAACTGTGAACCTATGAATCCTGTACTAAATGCAAATCTTGGATCACCACCGGCATCACTAGTAATTCAATTAAAATTAATATAAATTATGCAGGATGATCTTTTAACAGTAAACATAATCACAAAAAGTATTAAAAGCTATTGAAAATTTATTATTTTTAACATAATTTTAAGCTATTATTTATTAAAAAATAAATTAATGTATTATATTGTCATAGTTTTTAAGTTTTTATTTTTTGGATGAATTTATACATTTTTTATTTCACATTCTGAAGCAGAATAATTTTTTTTATTATTTTAGTTTTTAAAAGTACATTTTCAAATAAATAAACAGGCACGGATCCAGAATATATTTATGGGGGGGGGGGTTATTGTATGTGCGTATCATATTTCATCAACTGCCAAAAACAGACATCCTAGAATTTACCTGTTTCGCAGAGCCTATGGGAGGCTTGGCCCCTTGCCCCCCTAGATTAGCACTTGTAAATAAGTTAGATCAAGTAACAAATATATACACTTTTTGTTAATTACTCTGCTCATTTATAGTTTGAATACTAATTAGTTATTAGTCATTTTTAGCTTTTTTTTTTATTACTTTAGAATATAAAATTAAAAATGTACTATTCTAAAAAGTACAATACCAAAAATATTTGTATAAATTATAAAAAAAAATATAACTTTTTGAGATAATAAGTGTTTACTATTAATATAATTTATTAGTTTATTATGAAATAATACACATTTTTATTTTACAGCAATCACCGTTAAAGAACATTTTAGAGATTCCTGGGTGTTCCAATCATGTTGGTAATGTCTTAGATGACAATCCAAATGCACCTATAAAGTAAGATAATATAATACATGTTAAAAATTCCTTGATCAAAATCAATTAAGATAATACAATTTAAAAAAAAAAAACATTAATAGTGTAAAAATACACGTTTAAGTTAATTAAACAAATCACATAAGAATTTACCTAACTTCTTTGTAATTTATGTCATATCATAATAATGATTTAAGAATACTTAATAGATAGCTTAACTATTTTTTAATAGTAATGTAAACACATACTATATATTAGCACATATTATCTAGAAATAGTCTGATAGTCTATAAATCATGTATTAAGAAGACGTCTCGCCCGCATGTGTTGTCTTCGTCTTACACATGTATGACATAGTACATTTTTGTTCACCAGTTTCGATAGTCTGCTTTTAGTTTTAATATTAGAGTGAATTGACCTATTATCAAACTTTTAGGTAAAAACATTATCTGTGTTCTCCATTGATATTTTACGATATTTTAATTTTTAAGTGAATTATGAACATTTTCAAATATTTAATAATTTCATACTCATAACTCACCTAAAAGTTTGATAATAGGTCAATTCACTCTAATAAAAACTAAAACTAAAAGCACACTATTGAACTGGTGAATGAAAATGTACTATGTCGTACGTGTAAGACGAAGACAACACATGCGGGTGAGACGTCCTTTTAATACATATGATGTATTAATTATTATAAATAAAAAATCTAAATTATGTCTGAGTATCTTGTGTCCTCTACATATTTGCCAAGATAATAATCAAAGCATGGTATTGCAATATAAAATTATTGAATTTTTTGTATTTTAGATGTTAATATTTAGGATTATACATAACTGCATATTAAACGTAATGATAGTAATTGACATATCTATTCTTATTAGTCCACAATTACTTATTTTTTTCTAATATAGAATTATAGTTTATTAGATGAACAAAAATTAGGTACATAAATATTAAAAAAATATTTTAACTTTTAGAGAAATGAAGACAAATTTTAACACTGACATTAAAGAGGTTTCACAGAAAAAACCTGCCAAAAAAGATTTTTTTTTCTATCAAGGTAAATATTTAACAATTTTAATGTGTTGGTAAATATTTTTAATATACTTATTAATTTTAACAGCTTTGGATGGTCAGCATATATATTTATCAGCAGTTAATGTAGAAATGTTAGAATGTATGTTTGGAAGTCTAGAAAATAGCCCACAACAGATAGATGCTATTGTAATTGAAAAACAATCCTTATCGATGACTGAAGCATCAAGAAAACGCTATAGATTTTTATTACATTTACCCATAACTACTGTTTTTGAATGGGTTGAATTAGATTTGACCAATATTGTCAATCAGGAAACCTTATTTATATTTAAAAGTAATTATAATTATAACTAACATTTGTTTTGACATTGTTAAAAATATTTAATAGAATCCGCTAGAATGAATTTCTTGTAAATAAATATTGTAACTTAAATTTCTTTTAATTTAGCCAACTTGGATGAAAAAAAAGCTATTAGAGATAGACGTGCTCGTGATGAGCAACGACTTGCTAAACGCATTGAAGAAAGAAATTCTAAAAAGGAATTGCCACTTCCTGAATGGCATAATAGGAGTTTATTTCCAGAATGTGGCTATGATCCATTTGCTGACAAAAGGTATTTAATATTTATTCATCCGTGATATATAATTTTTATAATGAAATGTTTATACAATTTGTGAATCTTTAAATAGCATGATTCCTTTGAATGAATCAATTGGAATGACTTCAACTTCAGATCATGCTATAGTAAATACTTCTAATGGTTCACCAAGTAATTTATCATTTGCAAAGGTACAGCGAATATTCTCAATTTTTTTCTAGAATAATACAAATATAAAAAATATTAATGATATTTTTTTTTGGATGGGGCTTACTAATTTATTTTTAAAATTCTTATTTGGAACAAAATATAACGTTATATACTTACAATTATTTTATTTTGTTGTTTAGTACATTTATAAAATTTTATAATAATTAAGCTTTGTATTGTAGGCATTGCAGAATGAAAGTATCACAAGTAACTCCTCTTCATCAAATCATGTTTTACCTAATATATCATCTCAATGGCCTACATTGGGTTCTAGACCAAATTCTATGTCGATGAATAATATTCTGGAAGATGCTGTAGCCAACATGAACTTACATGGTATGTTTTTATATAAAAACATTTATTATCTTAGGAAATTTGTGATCTATCTTAAATACTACAAATGTATTTTTTTACTTTAAAATGATTATAAAACATCTATCTAATCCTTGGGTGTATTCATGGGTTCAAATAATCAATCCTAAATTAAATTTTTATTATAAAGGATGTTCTATAAGGATTTCCATTGCAATATCTCCTGAAATAATGAAGATATCATAGTTATGTTTTACTTTAAACACTCACAGGGACAAGAAATAAAAGTATTTCATTTTTTAATTAAATTTAATGTTTTGGTAAAAAAGTTAGAAAAATAATTTTCTATTTAATTACTTTCAAAAAAATTGAAGATAGCCAAGTTATATGTCAAGTTTATTTTTCTGTAAATTTTAAAGTTTATTTTTTTTCATCAACATCATAATTTTTATATTTTTTTTAGTTTTCTAGTTTTCAGTATTATGTATCATGTGGCCAGCCACTCATGGTCGTTTAATAATACAAAAATGTTCTCAATAATAAGAAAAAGTATATTAATAATCTCGTTTCTAATGAAAATAATTAAATAAAAAATTATTTTTTCAAACTTTTTTACCAAAACATTAAATTTAATTAAAAAATGAAATACTTTTATTTATTGTCCCTGCGAGTCTTTAAAGTAAAACATAACTATATCTTCATTATTTCAGGAGATATTACAATGAGTAAATCATCACGAGACACTGTATGATAAAAATATAAGTATAATATTATTTTCTTTAAATAAAAATTTAAAAACACATAATATAGTTTTAACATTGTATTTATTTAGTTTAAAATTATCTTTGGTCAATTTGTGAATTAACTGTAAAACAGGCTTATTTGCGACTGTTTCACCACCCTACTTCATGGACAATCTAGTTAACTATACTTTACAACATTAAAATTTATTTACAAATGTTAAACTAAAAATTTTTTACTTTAATTATTTTATATATCTGAAAGGGTTATATACTTACTAAAATGCCTTTGTTTCTTCTTTGGCTATGGAGCTAATTTTAAGTGGTTTTATTATACTAAAATTTAGATATTTTTAAAAGACTTTTAAATAGTACAATATGCTATAGAAGATAAATTTGATATAGCAAGTGTATGAGTATGACTTTCAATTTACATTGACAAACCAATATTATTCAATTATTTAATTATTAAAAACATTATTTTATGTTTTTAGATAACAGTAAATCAAAAAATAAAAAGAAGAAACGCAGCAAATATGAACCAATATTTTGAAGTTATGTAATATATTAATTTTATTTATTTAAAGTTTCTGTAATTTCATGAACTGTAACAATTGTACTAATTAAAATTAATTTTAGAAAAAAATCTTAGTTTTCTTTTAGTTATTTCATAACTAAGGTATAAATGTTGTTTTATTTGTAATTCTAGTAATTGGCTTGTTATACTATAATATAATCAATATTTAATCTACTTTATCAGCAAATCAATATTTTATTTTAATTAGTTGTTAACCGAATTTATTTTAAAATAAATATATTGTTCATTAATTCAATTTAAAATTATTAGTTATCGTTCCTGGTTCTACTATAGATTCCCTATTATTATCATTGTTTTTTGAAAATAAGTCAAACAATTTTTTGTCAAGTCGTATACAAGAAACTTTCAAAGTATTTGATAAAAAACTTCTTATAATTTAGAGAAACTACAGCTGAAACTGGCGGAAAAGACAACCCTCCAGTCTACTACCAAAACTATATAACGTGAGTTAACTAAAAAATTAATTATACAAGAGTAATTAAAAAACACAATATTTTGTAAAATATATTATGTATTGGCCTCTTTTAGACTTCGTGATAAATTAAGGAATTTATAGTGTTGCCAAAAATGTAGTTAATGGAGTAATGTATATACATTGTATTATACTAATATATGTCTATAATTTATTCACCATTCACACAGTTTTTATTCAAAATGAATGAGCTAAAATATATTCATTCTATAATCAACTTACAAGAAAACTAAGAACATCTAAATTTAAATTAACTGCTTTATTGTAAAATAAAATAAATGTCATCATACTAGTTATAACTGTTTTTAACTTGCTAAAACTAGTTTAGGAAATTGATATGTATTCATATTCTTAAATTCTTAATAATCAAAGTTTGAGCTTAAATTGTATTATACATTATAAAAATAGTATTGAAATTAATCAGTTTATAAGTTTTTAATATCTCGAAATGGTCCTGTATAGTGCAATTGTAATTCTTCTTTAGCAAGTTTATAACGTTCAATATGCTGGTAATTGTCGAAATGCATTAGAACAGATGAAGTGTTAGTAAATACCAAATTACATAATGGGCAACGAAGTTCTTCTAAACACCGTTCGCTGGTATAATTGTTGAAATTTAAGCTAGAAGAAAAAATGGTTGCAATTTGTAATATTTTAATAACATAAATCTTATTTTTAGATATACCATTCTTCTAATCTTTTGATTTTGCTTAGTTTAAACATCAAGTCTTTACACTCAGTAGCAGACATCTTTTGTGATAAAATAGTGCCCCACAGTAACTTATAAACATCAGAACCAGCCATCGGGTGATTAACGGGGCTATTTTCTTGATATGGTGATTGCAATCTTGATGTTCGAATTTCTGACCACATATATTTTCTTGAGTAAGGTTCTGGCCCTTTGAACTTTGTAGGTTGGCTAAATATCCTTCATTAAACAAATAGTATTAAGAGATAAGTATAGAAAATTGTGTCAAAACGAATAAATTTATAAATAATACATACTCTATTAAAGATATTTGTAAGCTATGTTGTATTTGAAAAATATCACCAGGACCTTCTTCGTCTTCTGGATTAACACATCTATTCAACAGCATTCTAATAACATTAATCTAATAGAAATAAAAACCATTATAAATAGCTACACATTATTAAATACAAAATATCACAGTTAATTTACCTTGTTCAAAAAATTAAGATCAATAACAGTATCAAAGGTAATTTCAATATCATTCTCTTCAAACAATGGCCTACCAGTTTCTGGGTGATAACCTAAACCACAAATGGCTCCAATCATTTTAGTATAAGAAGAATTGTGTCTAAGAACAAAAAGTAATATGAATATAGTACATATTTTTGTTAACAGTTATTTAAATTTTTTAAAGAGCGTACCTGATTTCCACGCATGGCGAGAATATTAAACAAATAATTGTCGGCATCCCAGGAATATTTGGCATCATAGTTGTATCCCAAAGAGTTAACTTATCATTTTCATTTAAACATACATTTCCAGCAACAAACAATCTAATAAAAAATAACAATTCAAATAAACATAATAAAAATAATTATTGTAAATGATAAATGTATAATTAGGAATATTATGCTTGCCTCTCATGATAATCATTTGGATCAGTATCCAATAAAATAGAATTGACGGATTGACTTTCTATTTTTACTATTTTAGAAGTACTATTACGACTTATTCCATTAACAGACATTTCTAGTGGACTTATAGGTCCTTTTAAATTGTGCTACAATAAAAAGTATACATAAATATTATTATTTATAATGATAATAAACCAACAGAGATAATTATTTTATTTTATTATTATTCAACCATCATAAATTGAAATTCAATCTTAAATAACAAAATCAAGATTGTCAAAAATTATGTGCTTATATTAACCACTCAATAGATATTAAGACAATTTTTGTACATATAATTATAAGTGATTAATCATTTACAAATTATATTAAAATACATTATTTATAAAACTTAGTAAGACCAATATTAAGAATGCTTAATATTATATAATGAATTTATAATAATTTAATAAAAAGAATTGTAAATGATTACAAATACAATGATTATGAATAAAATTTAACTATTAAAACTTACAATTGCATATGACTCTCCTTCTGTAGGACTTTTCAGGTTAAAACATACATTAGATTTCTGATGCATCTCATTGTTAATAGATCCAATAAGCTTAATTCGTTTTTCATGATCTATCTAAAAATAAAAATGCAGTTATAGGTATATTTATAAATTGGTAAGATACCTTAACAATAATTGAAGGAAATTAACATTTTAGATTGATAAAGCAAGATTTGTAGAAATCACGATTTAAGATATCTTAATTTGTGGTAGAAATTGACATTATTAGTCTAAAACAATGTATATAAAGTGAGATAATTCAAGATTTCAAAAAATTTTTGAGATTATTATTTCAAACACTTTATTAATTAGTCTATAATTAGTGACATAATGTTCTTACATTCTTTACAAAAGCAAGAAAATTTTAAATAAATTAAATATAAATATAAATGATCAACAATTTAATGACCTATAATAAGAATAACCAATAATTGTTTGACTCAACATATATGTTAATATATATTATTTATTATTACTTTTCAATACCTTTGAAGCAAAAGACTCTTCAGTGCGAGTAGCTAAATTGTTTTTAATTAAGTATTCTGAAATTGAAATACTTTCTTCTTCATTTATGAAGGTTAGATCTTCAAATGACACAACACCATCAACTATAGAATATATCTTAAACATAAAAAAAAAATATTTAAAATTTAAAATATAGAACAGCAATCAAAAATAAAAATTTATTTGAAACAGAAGCATTGTATCTCAAATCTTAGATCACCTGTATAGTAAACTCTAATGGTCCAATAGTAAGAAATTATATCATATTTATTTTAATTTATACATAAAATATATATTTATTTATTTTTTTTGTACATTATGTATTTTATAGTATTCTTATACTCAATACTTTATATTGTAAAACAAATATTTAAAAACTCAATGCAACCTACTAAGAATATAATGGCAACTAACAGTTTGGGAACATCTGCTCTAAACATATAATATTACTTTTAATTATTTTTAATATGTTTTGGTCTATTGTTTATGAAACAGTTAAAAAACAAATTTTCTTTTTAAACATAACAATGCATCAAAATTAACTAAGTATTAATTTTGATCAAACTTCTGATTTTATAATTCATTGATTGTTAACAACGGAGAATTATGAAAAAAAAATTAATTTTACTAAGTATATAATTAAATTTTTATCAGTAGTAACTTAATATCTTTTAAGATGTAGAAAAAATAATAATTATACAGGAATAGGAATAGTTAGAGTACTAAAAACATCATATCACAAAGAATATATCGTTTCAAAATATTAACACTACCTAATTATTATTGTCATAACTTATTAAATGAGTCATTAATTTCATAACAATGTAAATGATAATCAAACTTACTTTTCCTTTTGCATTTTTTAATAGTTTTTCAACGACAAAGTTTTTAGTTTCTTCAGACCAACAAGCCTTCAATTGTCTATTCATAGGTGAACGTATTTTTGCTATTTTACATTGGAAAGCTAGAATTGGAAAACTATAAACTTTAATTGTTGTATCTTCACCTTCAATATTAAAAATGTTTTCAACACACAACTGAACAGTTTCTCCAAAATCAATCAATAAAAACTGAAAAATGTTTTTTTTTTACTTATGCATATAATATATATGTATATATATATAGTAAAAATAATACTTTACTGTGTATTTTTTTTTAGGACCATGAGGAATCTCCATTAATTTGCCTCTATATTTTTCATTTTTATGCATCACAATATAAATATTGCCTATCTCTAAATTTTCTGGATTAATTTTTAAGAGACTTATTTTGTGATTAACAAAGTTCCATAGATTAATTAATATTTCATGATGTTTTTCATCCCTAATCTGAGCCCAAAAACGATCAACAGATTCAAACTATAACAAATAAAAATAATTAATTATATCTTACAAAGTTTGTATTTATTGGGTATATTACTTATTGTATTACTTTAAAATTTCAAATTGTAATAACTTAAAGAATGATTTTATGTCAAGAAATAAATTGAAAAATGGATTTTCTATTTTTTTTTTTATCCCTCTAAGCCTCATATTTTATAACTTTTATAAATCATATTATTTTAAAATTCTAAACCCTAGCATAATACCATAACAGGTTATGGTTATATTATACAATTTAATATATAACAAAGTTGTGTTAATATTTATACTTTAACTTCAAAATTGAATTTATTTTTATTTTGATCATGTACATAAAGTAGTAATTTCAATCCATTTTGATACAAAAACAAATTTTAATACCAAAACATTTATAGATGTAATCAAATTCTAAAATAACACATTTTTCCCATATTCGTTAAACTTAGCAACAACAAAATTACAATATCTATTTTAAAAATGTTTTAATATTTATAGTTACTTACAAATGTTACCATAATAACAATAGCTCTATTATTAGATTCAATTTCTTCAAGTATACAGTGTTGAATTGGTAATACTTCCTTATGAAATATTTTCTGTGCAGCCATTTGCTGGGTTATCAACTCTACTTTTTTTTTTGCATCATTAGGTCTATGATTAATATAAATAGTATAAGATAACATTAATTAAATGATAAATACTCTAAACATTTCATTTTATAACTATAGTTGGTTGCAAATTTAAAATTATTTTTATTTTTTATATTTTAAATAAAATTAAGAATTACATATAGGTAATTACTAATTAATCAAATATTAAGATATTTAATATCTCATACTATTAAGTATTGTTTTGGAGACACAAATAGCACAGTTTTTATTAACTCATATTACTTACTTTAGTAATGGTATATTGAAATTAAACTTTAATGTACGCATTTTTATAGCCACATAAACACCATAGCATATATTTCCAGGTACTAATTGATTTTCTTTTTCTTCATATTGATTATTATTAGATGCTGTGTTCTTTATATTTGACATTGGGAATTCTACATACACTTTACTGAAAATAAAAATGTAGTTTTTGTATTTAATTATAAAAATAAAATACTAAGTATAACTCCTAAAATATTGAAACATGGATTAAACAATTGTAATATACTTAGATAGAAATGTAAACATATTATACTTTTTAAATGTAATCAAATTAAAGTGAATATCAGTTTTCTCACTTAGATGTACTAAAATGTGCTGTTGGTTTGCCAACAATTTTTTGGGGAAATAGGGATTCAATAGCTTCTTTATATAATTCTTTAGGTTGATCATTTGGAAATCCAGTAAAATAAACTGTTCGATAAGGGTCATGTTCATTTAATGTTTTTAGTACTTCATGTTCATCCATATATGCATTATTTGTTCCTCGTATGAAGTAATTAGGATAAAATGCCCCAGCCAATATAACCTTGAACAGAAAGATTTATTTTCAACTTTCAATATTAAGTAAATTATAACTTTTTAGATAATAAAATGTATTTATTTGTTTAAATTGTACCTTGCAAGCCATAGCTTTTTCTTCAGGTTTGGTCCATTTCATTTTACCAGAATTCGCAACTATACCAAAATTTCTATTCAATCTGTTAGATACATCATCAATCAAGTCATATAACTCTCGTATCGCTGATAGTTGTATGTAGTTTTTAAAAGCCCATGTTTTTTCAAAATTTCGATTTCGATCAAATTCTGGCTTATTATCAAGCCAACTCTAAACAAATATTATCATTAGCAAATAAAGAATTTAATCAATAAATAATAGTGTAATGCAGGGTTAATAATACTTTTAGTACCTGATATGCACCGATATATGCAATTGGATCACTACAAGAATAATTAGCCCAAGTTAACTTTTGTGTATAAGCTTCTAAACGTTGATTAAAAGGCTGACTAAATATACTTTTTATTGATAGACCACATGCTAAAAAAAAAGCTTTTGTTGATTATTTACTTTTTTATTCATTTTATGAATCATAATTCAGTTTTTATGTACAATCAAAAAGTAAAATCAGACCAAATATATTAGAATGTCAGAAACTTATTATAATCTAACTAAAGTATTGGGTTTTATTTAGTTAAACCTATATCAATATAGAAAAGTATGGAGTCCTTCATTTATAAACAGAACTATTTGACTGGTTTAGTCTAATAAATATTATGATAACATGTTTATTTTTAACATTTCTATGTATCGATTAGTATACAAGGTTTTAAAATTTGACAACTAGATAAAAATATTAGTATTGTAGGCATATATATATATATTTTTTTAATGAATTTACAAATTATGCTGTGTTAAGTACCAAAATCAATAAGAATATAAAAATACATTGCTATTATTTACCCATTATCATAGCTTCACTTAAAATATTAAAGATATATCCAAAATAAATTAATTTTGACATTGGCGGTTCTAATGGTAAATGTGCCATTACTTTTCCCATATATGTTATATCACCATCCATTGATGAAATTACTCCATTTACTGTTGATAATAGTGCTCCCACCTAAGAAAAATTAGCTCACAATAAAATCAAAATAATTTTATAAAACTTATTACAACCTAAAATGCTATTAACCAATTTAAATGGTCTAAGATTTTAAGTACATTAGTGAAGATACACATTAGTCATTAAGTATTCTTAAAATTTTGACAATGTTAAAAGAATTCTACACCTTCTGTGTTGTCATCATCTTACAAACATACAACATAAAATATTTGAGTCTCGTAGTAGCTTCATATTGTGCAAATACTTTTTTTTGATGACATATCCTAAAATATATTACTAAATTGGTTTATATAATTCTGATTTTTTTTTTTTTTGTTTTTTTTATTATGTATTATTTTGTATAAATTTTGTGTTTGGCATCCTAGTTAGGATTTCAAAGCTGAGTTCTTGTAAATCGTTTCTTTTCTTGCATTTTAATATTTGAGATAGTCTGTTTAAATACGTTTAATTTTGAGTTGGGTTCAATTTTGAGTTGAATTAGTCACTTAGAAATTAAAAGATAATGTTCTTATTTTTGAGTTTGATAATAGGTCAATTCACTTAATTATCAAAGGTTATTGCACAAAATTAGTACTGTTTGCTAAATTGTACATTGTTAGATATAACACATATGGTCAATTCTTCTTTATATTATTTTATTGTTTGTTTATATCTGGATAAACAGTAATATAGCTAAAATTGTAAAATAAAATATTACCTGTTTAAGAGTACGAATGGTGAGTATAATATTTTTTAAACATGGTGCATCCAATGCGCTTGCAAGGAGTTGTTTGGGTGTTCCCATATCTAATATTTTAGACATTAATACAACACGACTGAGAGAACAACGACTCATTTCAGGCAATTCATTGTCATTGAATTCCTAGATGATTTATAAATATAAAAATTAAATAAAAAATTTAAAAAAGTTAAATAGAGTAATTACATTATACATTCTTTTAGGAATTAACCTATAAACACGACCATCAGCCACACGACCCACTCTTCCAGCTCTTTGATTACAATTACTTTTTGATGCCCAAGTCATAATTAACATAGAATAATTAGATCTCATTTCATTTTTTAATTGTTTCATTAAGCAAAAATCAATCACTGAAAACCAGATACAGAAGTTTTTTTAATTAATTAAATTTAGTGTTAAGATAATAATTATACTAAGCAGTAAACTAGTAAACATAAAAATGGGCTTTTAAGTGTGTATATCATAGGTATATAAAATTTAGTTTGAATATTAATATTGAAACCAATTGAAATTTAATCAGATATAATGTATAGACCGATAAAAATTATAGGATGTTGATGAATTTTGAATAATTTTTCTAGAAGTTAAAAATGTAAAACTAAAATTATTAAGAGGATGTCAGGACAATATTTGTTTTCTCTCTAAGATTAAAAAGAGATATAACGATTTCAACTAAAATTGTTTTTTGAGTAATCGTAGAGTAAAATCACCTATTACAAAAATTATAGAGAATAATATTTTTGAGAGAATGACATATTGATTTTATATTTTATTGTTATTTGATTTAATACTAGACTTTCAAGATAAAAAAAAAAAATTAATTTAAATAATGTTTAAATTGTATTAAAACAATATTTAGACAAATTGATTTGTCATACCTTCAAAAATGTTATTCTCTATCGTCTTTGTAATGGGTGATTTTACTCTAAGATTACTCAAAAACATAAAAAAATAATTCTGCGTAAATGCGTTTTATCTATGTTCCACCAGAGAGAAAACAAACAGTGCGCAGACATTCTTTTAAGTTTAAAATTATATAAACTATAATTCAATAATTTAAAATCAATATTCTAATTGTATAATGCAATATACGGAGTAAGAATAAACATAAACATTTTTAATCTATAATATTTTATAGTTTCTTTTCAGAAATTTTATGCAAGAAATTAAAACTGAAAATTGAAATTATTCTAAATTAAATAATTAATTATTATTTAAAATTTTTAAACTTCATATCTAAGAAATATATTTAGAAATAAGCAACTTATAATAGTATTTAATATTAGAGGTCACTTTTGAAGCTTTATTTTTTAAAAAAATAAAATAATACTTAATCTTTAATAAAACTATTGATAAGGAACTTTCCATTTCTAAAACCAATATTTGGTAAGTAAATAAAGTTTTATTTAACTATTTTTGAACCTTGCATGTCTTTAACCATAAGCATTTAATTTTATATTGTTTTCTTTAATTATTAAAATTATTAGAAACTGTTTATTAGCGATTATTTTATATATTAGGTGTTTAAATTAAAAAAATATAGGTATCTTTAGTTACCAAAAGAAACATCAGGTACAGTTATTGAACTCTCAGCAATATTGGTGGACAAAATAATTTTACGATAATTTAATGGGGTCTGTATAAAAACCTTGTCTTGTTCTTCACTTGTTATTGATGAATGTAATGGTATAAGAATCCATTTATGATTTCTGAAATTGACTTGATTAGTAAATAATTAAATAAATAATAAAATAAAATATCTTTACTCAGAAATCATTAAATCCTCCATACGTCTATGCATTTCTTCAATTTCATAAATACCAGGTAAGAATATCAATACAGATTTTTTGTCGTCATTATCTACTTTCATTTCATCAAATGCTTTAACTAATTGAACAGCTGTCTCATAACCGGCTTCGTCTATCTGTGTTTTACCAAACTCCATTTTTCGGGCCTAAATTACATACAAAATAATTTAAATAACATAAACAAATAAGACCATAAATGGATACATTATATACACTAATTGTTAGAAAAGAAAAACTCATTATTTAAAAAAAATAAATATCATTTACTATTTTTCAAAATTTTAGATATAGATATGTATTTTAATAGTTTAAATAACTTTCAGTTTTATAGTTTATTTCTCTCTTTTGACTTTAAATAGCAACTTATACTAGGGTTTGGGAATTGCAAACAAATCCATTAAATTATGTAATTATTATTTTTTTTAATAATCTGTTAGTTATACTACTTTATAATTTTATTCTTTTAAAGGATCTATAGTTTATACATATATATTATAGGTATTTCGTAATAGTATATTCTTAAATTAATTATATTTCATAAATGGTTTATATACAGATAAATAATAAAAATATTATGGAATTAAATTTAGGCTTGAAAACTAAAAAAAATAAAGGAGAGAAATTGCTCTGCTTCTTAGTTTGTCCTTTAATACAACATGCCAGTAAGTGAATATATTAGAGATATGTTAAATTTTAATTCAATAATAAATTAAAGCATGAAAAATAATGCTAAATAGAGATAGACAGTCTATATTAAATATAGATATAAGTATAATATAAATTACATAGTATATTTTATCATATATTAGTGTAGCTATTAGTAATTTTAAATTACTAATTTCTTTTACTATTATTAATACGGCAGATAGTATTTATTTTTTTGAGTATTACTGATAATTGTACTCATTTATTATTTAACCATTATAACAGGTAAAAAAAAATTTAACATACACATTTAAATATACTCGTAATCTAAAATAGAAATTGGATATATCAATTCTCAAAAAGAAAATTATAAAATAAGTGTTAAAAGAAACATATTGTATATATTATATATCTTATATTCATAATTTATAAAAAAAAAAAATTTAATTAACATCAAATTAAATTTTACTAAAAGTAAGAAAATTATAAATTAGAATATTTTATTAATTATTTAATAACTAATAATTTGTATTTTAATTATATATATATTTATACTTACAGAAGGTATCAATCCATATAAATCATCCAAATATGCTACATGAATAGTATAGTTGGATGCCTTATCAACTGTAACTAATGGTGCTGCTTGATGTCTATTATAAGGATGTCCATAATAATCACCAAAATAATCTCTTAATTTTTCAGTTTCTGCTGTAGCAGACATTAGTATTACCTAAATAATTATTAGTTTGGATCAATTATAAAATAAACAATTGAATATTTATATTATTATTGGCGGCCCACAATAATCTCATATAACAATCTATGAATGATGTAATTGATTTATTATTTCATTACATTAAATTACACTAAATAAGTTAATTACTGTGGGACATTTATATCTAGTCTTGCCATAAGTTCGGTTATACAAAGGTGTATATTTAATAAATAAAGTAAATATACAAATCTGATGTTATTCATTAACTTAATAACGAAAAAAAATTAAATACTATTCAAAATGTCCCCCATTTGCACTTATACACTTCTTCAAACAATCTGGTCACACGTCTATGACAGCAAACACCACTTGTAACGGTATTAAGTCAGCTGTGATTTCACCAAATTGACTTTTAATGATTCAATTTTTCGGTGGGGCTTGGAGTAGATTTTCTTCTCTAAAAAACTCTACAGTCTGTAGTCCAAAGGATTGAGGTTTTGCCTTCCTAAAAGCTAATTTTGAGCGGCGATAAATACAGGTAAATTAACCACCAACCAGTGTGGTGTTAATTTTGCTTTGTGTATAGATGCTGAATTCTGCTAAAAGGTTCAGTTCTTTTCTGCAAACAAGGTACTCATTTATAGCTTCACTACCTTATCTAAAATATCTCTTTGGTAGTTCATCGTGCGTAATTCAACTCCCTGCTCAAGAAATGCAGCTAAGTAACACTCTCATATGAAACATCCCACCAAACCATCACTGAGGTATAAGGGTAATGCCCTCTTACTACTCTGAATTTTTTCAACAGCTTCCTTTTTGTGAACATAAACTATCATTTTAGCGGTTATTTTTTTTTTCATCTGTAAACAGCTCTTGTTACTTTAATTTAACGTAAAGCGTCTGTCAACACTGTTGACCGGTGCTTCTTTGATAAGCCAAAGCCGAGGTCTTCTTTAATACAATTATGTGGGACATGGTTTTTGGCAGAATTTTCATTTCTCTAGTCATGATTTTTTGCTTACAGAGTGGATTTTTGCGAATCCTATATGCAACCGACAGATTTCACTGCTGCATTTGTTCATGTTTCACATATCCACTTCTTGGCTTGTCATCTAGTGTTCAACTCATTAAATCGTTTAATGATCCGATAAACAAATTTTTTTATAATTTTTAACAGTTAATGAGTTAAAAATCTTTAATGGTGTTTTATTACTTAAATAACACAATAAAAGCAATACAATTTTCTTTAATAACCCATTCTATGTTTAATAGAAATAATAGATATAGCATTGAAAATTATATGAAAAAAACCATCATTAGTATTATTGTAAAATATTTATAGAACAACTGATAAATAGGGACAGAACTTATGGCCCGACTAGACTAGGTATAAAGAGTTTAAAAATACTTACACGAGTTGACTGAGAGTTGCTCTTTTGTAACTTCTTTATAATTAATAATAAAAAGTCCATTTCAAGTGTTCTTTCATGAACTTCATCCAATATAATGTGAGAAAATTCAGAAAGGCTTTTTGCTTTAATAATTTTTAATAACAAGATTCCTGTAGTGCAATATAAAATTTTTGTAGTGATAGGATCATAATTTTTTTTACGCCCAACTTGATAACCGACCAAGAGCCCATCTTTCCAGCAACGTTCTTTGTTTACTTGTTTAGATACTGAGATTGCAGCTATACGTCTAGGCTGAGTAACAATAATATTACAATATTTTTTTTTACTCATACAGTCATCTAAAATATACTGAGGAACTTGGGTACTTTTCCCACATCCTGTAGCACCAGATATCAGAACTGTACAGTTTGAATTTATGGAATTAATAATCTACAAAAAATAAAGGTTATACTTTACTTATGAGTTATGACATTAAAATATTTAAAAAATAATAGAATTTTTATTTTTATCAAACTAATATCAAAAAAGCATATATTTTTTAAAGGTTAAAATACTGTGTCATTGGATATGTAACAGGGAGCAGAAGTGGTGAAACAAAAGGATATCGACTAGACGCCTGCTAGTACGGATTTGTGAAAGTTTGGTACAATCCCACATGGGTGGTGAGAGTAACTTATGTACAATATTATTTTGTATACATCTTTGACTTAAGGATTGGTTGAAGGAGATGTAGTCGACTATTTAGTTTATAAAATAAAGAAACGGATTAACCTTTAGCCAAGAATAATACCTAGATATTTTACATCTGAGGAAATAGGAATTTGTAATCCTCGGACAAATATAGTGGAGGACACTCATCTTTTTTTAAAACGTAAAATTGATATGAACTGATTTCTTAGTTGATTTTGATTCGCCATTTAGATGACTATTTTTAATTTAATTTAAGTGCTATTGGAATGCATAAAAAGTTTGTACTGGGCCATTTCCGGAGAGAACATTACTGTATCATTAATAAATTTGGCCATAGTTACATTTGGCATGTCGGCAGTATAAATGTTGAATAGGTCTAGGGAAAGATTGCAATTATTACTTTATGGCCGTGATTGGTCCCAGAAAAAAAAAAGGAAGTAGATAAGTTGAGTCCCGGAAAAAAATGTTAGTATGTTAAATATAATACGTCAAGTTTTATAAATAGTAAAAATTAAAATATATGTGGTTTTTATATCATATTCTAAATAGATATATGTTTGTTAATCTATTGATAAGTAGAATTAATGGTGTACCACTATATATGATCCTGGCCCGAACAGATATGCCCTATGCAATATAATGTAGAGAATTATTGTAATAGAATTACTCATAAGTAAATAAAAGTAAATACAAATTTTAAGTTTTTAATATTATAAACCTAGTTGTGCCTATGGTTTTTAGCCAGGACCCAACTAACCTACTACCTTTTAATACCCAGGACTCAACTTACTACATTCAAAATAAACACAAATTATTGTGGACTCAATTTATTCTATCCCTGCTTGAATACAAATGTAAGAAGATGAGGCACTTTCAAGAACAAGATTTTATTAGATGGTAGTAGGAACTGGGCAGGAAAGAACGGTTTGAGTTTATAAATCAAGCATTTGTGCTATATACAATATATGCTAGTGATACATTTAAAAATAAACTGGGACAGATTGTATTTTATTTCAAGCAATGAAAATATTAGATTAGTTAACACCTGTGTATTTGATAAATTAGTGTATAGCGCTAGCCCTAAAACCAATTAAAAAATACCAAATGCCATGTAATATAAAAATTATTTTAGGAATCAATGCAATTAAGTTTTTAACATAAAACTATATTTACCTATTTATTTAAATTAGTTATAAAACTGTATTAATAAGTCTTAAAAATTCATAATTATATTACCTTATCTTTAGACTCAGCAATTTCTAAATCATTTGATTTATTAGAAGGGTCTTTAAATTTATAATGTTCAAAAAGCTTAATTTCATCTATATCTAAATCTTTTAGATCAGCCACTGAATTTGCATAAGTAATACTATCAACGGAACTCATGTTTGAATCATGTAAAGCTTTTTTTGATAACTAAAAAAAAAATGTCAACACTATAAAATCTATTAAGTCAAACAAATTAAATAACATATAGAAATAACACACATTAAATTACATAATTTAAATTAGTTTCACATTTATAAAATCTATCTAGGATATATTATTGATAAATAAACTAATAGAAAGTAATAGTACTTCATTATATTCTTCATTTTCTTTGTCATATTCGCTCAAACCAGTATTAACATAACTTCTACCTTGCTCGTCATAGTCAACATAACTATGACTAGACTGAGGTAAATCTGAATTATACTTATGCTTTGAATAAATATGTAAATCAGATCCTGGCAAAATTTTTTTTTCAATTTTTCCTTTAGCAAATTGTTGCCAAATGGACATGGTAGTATCTATTTTATTCTATATAAAAAAATACAAAAATTTAATACATTAGTATATAGATAAAACAATATATGAAATATATTAGAATACAATTTTATAATGAAATAACATATAGAATTTAAAGTGTCCGCCTAGTTATATATTTTTTTCATATGTTTAGGGTTTTTAGTAAATAATTGCATCAATTATATTATATAATAATATATATATATATATTTATCTTTATAAGAATATAATAACTATGGACTTTAACAGAAATATTATATTATCTGATTTTACACAATATTCTCTAAAGCAGCTTTTTATAGTTAACTATTGAAGTATCTATCATTGAATAATACCATACCATAAGCTTGTACAAGAATTTAGCTCTCGATATATAGTATGTCTTAAAGTGAGTAAGAATATTTATTGGATAGTTTTCTTACAATATATTTTTTTCTAATATACTATAGTTATGATTACTATAAACTCAATACATAGTATATTTGTTTGATTATCAAATATAATTTATAATTAAAAACTTTGTCTAAAAAACAGAATAATCATCATTAAAACATTTTTAACTTATAGAAGTCTCTAAATGATTTATTGGCCATCTTTAATTGATACTTGACTGGACATCTCAAGATGAAAAAACATAATAATACTTAAGACAATAGATTTTTGTAATGGGACCTAAGGGGGATGAGGTATATAGGATAAATCCTATCCCATTTGTTGTATTTAAATGGTGTTGTCTTTGTTTGTAGAAATTACTAATAGTTAAGTAATGTTAGTCAATAACGTTATTCATAATATTGTTTTTCAAATAATAAAATGTATTAATTCACACATCAAATAATTATTATTCATTATTGATGTTTAAATAAAATAATTGTTAATATACAATAAACCAACAATACAACAATATCAATAAATGTATATCTTTTTTTTAACTAAAAAAATTATGCAGCATATTGTTTAATTTTTTTTTCTTTTTTTTTTTTGGCATATTTGCATTTATATTCTGCTTGTTTTAGCTTTAATCACTCCCGAACAATAATAATGATAATGACAATATTTATATTCTACATTTAGTGTTATAAGTCTTGAGTAGAATAACATTGGAATACCTAATTTAAAATAATAAGATATTTTATTTAATTAAAAATAAGTAGGTAGCTTAAAATTAAAATAGTTTTAAGGTAAAAAAAATAAAAATTTTCATTAACCTGCCCTACTTTTCTTTGATAACTGAGACATTTTATGTATGGATAGTTATCAGTACACCATGATATTATATTAATTTATAACTTTCATTCTGGTAATCACATTAGACTTATTGAATGTCAGATAAAGTAAATACAAAAATTAGTTTAAATTATTTTTATTTTAATACATTCAGTTTCAATAATTCCACAATATACATATATTGTTCAAACCTAGCATTCAAACTCGTACTATACAAAACTCTTTTACAAGAGTGAGTGTACGGGGTAGTAATTAGGGGTTCTGTTAAAAAATCAAATAAGAGAACTATACAAGCCTTCCAGAATATCTGCTGTCGTATAATAACTGGAGCACCCTGGTATATCTTCAACAATACAATAAACTCTGACCTAAAAATCTGTTTTGTCAATGAAACTGCCACTATATACTACAAACGTTTCCACGCTAAACTACAATCAAACCCCAACCAGCTCATCAGGGACCTTGCCATACCAGCACTATCCAGAAATCCAGCCAGACGACTCAAACAAAACTGATGCCGTGACTTAAAAACTGTATAAATTTTAAACTTTAAATGTATGTAAAGCCACTAGGTGTCTTTAATGTGTGATTTCCTACCATATAATCTTTAGTTCTTAGTCTCTCATTTTTTACCACAATTATTACTTATTGTACACCTGTATAGATTGTTATAATTTTAAAATAGTTATATATTTAAAAAAAAAAAATTATGTCTTGGTACTAATCAAGACATAATATCAACTCTTTAATATAACCGTTATTAACAACCGTTTAATATAACGATATACCTACCTATAGGTATTCAAAAATGTCAAATATAAACTTATTCTATTCTTCAAGAAACTAATTTATACATTTATTGTCTGCTATAATTATTTATTTATCATACATAAGTTAGCATGACATATTGGCATTGGTAATAGCCAATAGGTATAACTAATATCATTCATAAGTAATCATAAGTTTATAACTTGTACAAAATAAATATTTCTGACATTTGAACCTTATTAACAGTTCATACTAATCAAATCTAAAATTGCACAATAACATATTATCTTGATAATTTTGGGCAACATGAATATATTATTAATTAGACATGGACGAGATAACGAAAAATCAAGCCGTCTATTATCGACATCAAAAAAGGATTTGTGGCTTGCGATCAGATAATAAAAAATCTTCAATGTAACGATTAAGTATGATAAATTATAAAATTATTGAAAGTACGCGTATTTCTATATTGTAAATTATAACTCACCCGAATGGCAACGAAAGGTATTTCGACTTCAACGTCTAATTCGACGCACCATATACATCACTCAACTTTTTTCATAAATTAAAAATATTAACCAACAGTGAAAAAGGATTATGAAAATAATTATTCGGGACAAGACAAAAAGTCAAAATGTCCGTCGTCGTCGTCAATGTTACTAAGGAGAATCAGGGGTATTACTCTTATTCAATCTTATAACAACCTAACATTACCGTTTTAAATTCCAGTGGAAAATGTGTCGTACTATATCATGTGTGTTATTATAACATATTATAATTGTTGTTTACGATAAAATATGCTATTTAAGTACTATCAACTGCATAAATACAAAAATATAATGATAATCAGCGGTCACAGTCACGACAACGTCAATTTTACATCAACGGTTAAAATATATATTATTACAGACGTGTATAAATAAAACAATAAATTATTATTTTCAACTATTTAAGCACTCACTAATCTCTATTGGCTGACCCGTGATTCGTGAACTCTGTTGTACCGCGACCCGCGTGATGAATTATCCAAGGGTTCGCAAACTAAACCGGTTATTACAACCACGTGCTGGCCGTGCTGCACATATCGACATAATATCATAAAGAAATAAACGAATTCTTTATTCCAAAATTGAGTCAATTATTTTTACCCCTGTAAACACTGAAAACTACCGAGTACAGACTCGAAACGGACAAGTTCACAACAGGACAGGTGACAAGGACTATAGGTCGCTATATGGACATAATACATAAATTCTATAATCAGTAGTCGGAAATCACTAATTAACAATTATCGTCCCTTCCTTCAGTTATCAGTCATCACCCAAGTACCTACTATAGTCAGTACTTTAGAATTTAGATAATATATTATGATTTATGATCCAAAGACCATAGTCACTAGTCAGTATTCAGTAATCAGTATCCATCATCGTCCATCCATTCTATAAATTCTCCAATCCTAATCTAAATTCCATGTCCAAAACGAAAAGCACAATTCATTCAAAACAGCAATTTATAATAACTATTACTGCATACCTATTACCTATTCGTTTTATAGAATGTATTTTTTCTATGGTTTTTATCACTTTTATAACGATGATATAATCATAGACTTTAATGCTGGCTTAAATGTACAACTACAATTTGTTTCAATAGTATCTTCATTCTCCACTGCTGGACAATATGTTCTAATACATAAATTATTTAAAATAATAAAATGGCACGTGGGCAAGAAGCGTCCAACATTCAAACCGGTAGCGTAACTACCCTCGTCAGCGCGAAAAAAATATATGAAATATAAATATGAAAAAGTTTTTTGCATATTAGTGCATATTTTTTTTTTAGACTTCAGAGAAATGAGAATATTTCAGAATATTTTAGTTTATGGTACATACTATAGAATATTTTAACATATTTTCGTCATATTGGATTATATTAGACATTCAGCATATATAAGACAATAATCACGGACCGCCGTATTAACTTTACTCCGGAAAATTTGGAAAAATATATTATTGTAAATTCCTTTAAAAACATTGTGTAATATTTTTTTTTATGTTAATGTACTGCACAATGTAACATAAGATATAATTATATAAATAATAATTGAATGAAGCATACTGCCGATCCGCCGTTTGTCATAAAGTTGAGTTGATCGGCAAAGTTCGGAAACTCATCGAGGTCATTCGGTGTGTAGTGGGGAGCGCCGGAGCGGAAACCATTGACTTTTATCAATAAATTAATTTCGAAAACGTTTCGAACGATCGGACGTTTTAGTTTCGGTTTCAAACACACTGACATCTATCAAGATCAATTACTTAGTAATTACTCCCGCGGCCAGTCATCGCCCGTTATAGGTGATAGGTCACATACATGATATGTTGTACAAAATAAATAAAATTACAATAAATAATAATATTAGATTACACCAAACAAAAATAAACCATTGATTTTAATCTATAAATAAATATTTTATATTTGTATGTATAAGTATTTGTAATTAATTTATAATCAATATCCATTATCCATTGGTAACACGATTACGATTAACAGTCACGACTCATAACGTCAGCTCTTGCATTTCTTCGCTCTTGGTTTAAATGATTCAAAATTTCAAACGTCAAATATGTATGGTTTCACTGGTTCCAGTAATGACTTAGATCGTCAAATCGAACAGCTTAGACAATGCGAAATCATCGTGGAACACGAGGTGAAAGCATTGTGCTCCAAAGCACGTGAAATACTCATTGAAGAGAGCAACGTGCAACGCGTTGACTCACCTGTCACGGTGAGTTCTATAATAATTTTACTGTTTTAGAGGTACACGCGTACCCTTATATTATATAAAACAATATCATCGTTAACAACCGTGTTATTTTAGTCATTTCAAAAAGCGTAAAAGGATTGATCCTGACACCCTTTAAGTACCTATGGCTGTATCTACGCGTTGTGCCTATTGATTTTAAATTTATAACCAATATTTTCTCAGTAATAAGTGTCTAATATTTCATTATTTTATCGCGATTGGTATTACGATTTTAGAATCGTGGTAAACAATATATAAGCATTACAATTTATAAACTTATACTTTGCATTTGATTAAGCCCTTAACCACGTCGGAAGCTGTGAATGTGTAACATTTCGATTTATATCAGAAATTCAAAAGCATTTGATAGTTCCACTTTCAAAGCAGCGTTTGTGTATGGCCTTGCCCTTATTTTTTTATTTAAAATTATCTTTGGAAATGGGTTTAGCCATTATTCTAAATAAAGCCTTAATAAGTAAATTACTTTCCTACAGTTGTGTTTCATCATTTGCCTAATGAAGTAATGAGTAGGTACCATATTAATTATTATTATTATTGCATGCAAAAAAAAAATAATTCTGTCAATATTTATACAAATGTATCTAATAAATTACTTTTACCTAATTCAAAAAACCTATACAGATATTTATATGTTCTATGGAAACACATAAAACCAGAGGTATGCAAAGTAATATACTAAAGTCATAATTTCCCAATTCTTCTGTAATACCTTTACAGTTGTATTTAGGGACTGATTAACACATAAAATATATGGTAGTCTTAAGCCTTTGATTTTTTAACCCCCCCCCCCCACCGGGTGTTGATCTCATTACTTACCATTGCACTTGTTGTAATTTACTATTTTACTATTATTTAATTTAATTTATCAATTTTTTTTTTTAGTAAAAATGTATAGTGGTACCTATGTATGTAGTTCAGTGTATGTATGTTATATATGTTTTTATTATTAAACATTGAAAAAAATGGTTATTACTTATTTAAAAAAAATGCTGTTTATTTTGAAATCCTTAAACTCTTTTACTGTTAACCTAGACCTGGTTGTACTACACACATAATCTAATATTGTTTAGTTTCCCATTTTGAAAATAAACTGACCAATTTGTTTTTATACCTATTGTTATCTCTATTCTTCTCTAAATCAAATTATTTAAAATTATGTTTTTTACCAATATTTAAAATCATTCAATTAATTCTGTTACAGGTATGTGGAGATATTCATGGACAGTTCTATGACTTGAAACAATTGTTTAAAGTAGGCGGTGATATTCCTGAAAGAAATTATTTATTTATGGGCGATTTTGTTGATCGAGGATTTTTCAGTGTTGAGACATTTTTACTTCTTCTTGCCTTAAAAGTAAATATATATTTAGTTACTTATCTTGTATTTATTACCTACTAATTGTTCATATTTTATAATATAATATTCACTAATAAGTGCTAATTAAATCTTAAAAATTATCCATGCTAGAAAACTAGTTATTGATGTAATTTATCAAGAAGTAGATAATATAACTATTAAGTATAATGCATTTATTCCAGAATGACATATTATTAATACTATTGTGTTACTTATTAAGTTTTAAACTAAAATTGTTGTAGTACTATTGATAATACGCTCTATTGGTTACCTACTAATTAATTTTCTACTGATAAATTCATAAAAATGTGGTATTTTATTATTTTGGTATTCACAATTCAGTAAGAAATAATTATAAAATATTTTTCATAGGTAAGATATCCTGATCGAATAACATTGATACGTGGTAACCATGAATCACGTCAAATTACCCAAGTTTATGGATTTTATGACGAATGCTTACGAAAATACAATAGTGTGGCAGTATGGCGTTATTGTACTGATATTTTTGATTATATGAGCTTATCTGCTATTATTGATGGAAAAGTATGAAAAATCTTTATTCATTAAAATATGTTTAAATATTATTGTATATTAAAAAATTTAGATATTCTGTGTGCATGGTGGTTTGTCACCTTCAATACAAACATTAGATCAAATTAGAACAATTAATAGAAAACAGGAAGTTCCTCATGATGGACCTATGTGTGATTTATTATGGTCTGATCCTGAAAGTAAATACCTGAATAAATCAATCATTAGTATTCAATAGTTGTGAAATATATTATTTGTATCTTAGATACTCCAGGATGGGGTGTGAGTCCTCGAGGTGCTGGATACCTATTTGGTTCTGATGTTGTTTCCCGATTTATTACTACAAATGGTTTGGATATTATTTGTCGAGCTCACCAACTAGTAATGGAAGGTTACAAATGGCATTTTGATGAAACTGTTCTTACTGTTTGGTCGGCACCTAATTATTGTTATCGGTAAATACTACTTATTCTTATTATAAGATATATTTAATTAGTTATTATATAAAGTTGTTTATATTATTAGTTGTGGTAATATTGCGGCAATATTAGAACTCAGTGAAACACTACAAAGAGATTTTATAATATTTGAAGCGGCTATACAAGTAAGACGTGGAATGCCAACAAAAAAACATACAGCTGATTATTTCCTTTAAATGTTCTCTAGTTCTTAATGTATTTAATTATAATTTTCTTTTATTTGTAAGAAAATAATGACAATATAATAAAATGTTTATTTATATTTAAGCTACATTAAAATTGTGTATAGAAAATTAATAGGTTCATACATTATTGTTAGACATTAATTTTATATAGTATCTTAAATAAAAGTGAATAACTTAATATTTTTTTTATTATTATTGTACAGGAGCTATAAGTATAAATGATTAAATACTGGAAGTACCTACTTAACGATACTATAGTTGCATTAATATGTAAAATGTATTGTTGTGTTGGAGTACTTGCTATCTTAAATTAGTGAACAAAGATATATCAAATTACTGAAAATCTAAATTATCTGCAGTATAAGTTTGCAGTTTTATTTATATTGTTTACATGTCAATATTGCATATCACATTTACCACATATTAATGAACTATAATAAAATGAGTTTTACTGTATTTTGTTTACATAATATTTTTCAGTTGAATTAGTATAATACCTATGAAAAAATAATTAATTGAAGTTAATTGTTATGTATTAATATATTTGTATTAACTAATTTCAAAAATAGTTTTGTAAATTATGTTTGAGTCAGCCTAATAAGTTAAGAGGATGTTACAATAAAAATGAAATAGATACAATACTCCAGAGGTGATGTGTGCTGTTAACTCATTTATTATTTTTTTTGTCAGGGTACAGGTGTAGTGATTCCTTATTTTATATTTATTATTCTACTGAATACAAGCAGTTGTGTTAAATATTTTGCTTCAATTGTGCTACAGTACACACTCGTAACCCATTAATTTAAATTTTTAATCCAATTACTTACTCAAATATATTAATATTTTTCTCTCATCTAAAATAATAAATTCATTAAAATTATGTACATTCGTAGTAGGTAATGTATTTTAACTTTTACATTAAAACTTATAGGTGATCTAAAATACTTTTCTTATAATAGGTTTTTTCCCATATATGTGTAAATTAATAATATTTATGTCATTACTTATTTTAAGCATAGGTGGTTATATTTTTAAATAATAACTGTGTATATGGAATTGTTTGTATTATTTCAGGACATAAAAAATAATTTATACAGTGTAATCATGCTCAATTATTTTGTTAACAGTTTTTTTTTTTTTATTACAAAGTACATTAATAATATATATAGTATAAACATAAAGTGTGTTTTAAAATTATTAATGATTACTGAAGCTTTTATACTATCAATAAGTGGACCTTTAAGTTTTTTCATTTTGTGCACACCGTCTGGATCTAACTTAAATATACTGTCGATGACAGAAATTTCTGTTGATGTAGTATCTGTACCACAAACTGCACACCAATCATTCACAACCATTCCAGCTCCTACAACATCTGAACCACGGTTTACTGTTCCAGCCACAAGGGGAACTTGAATCAGACCGGACAATTCGTCGAGATCTTCCACTGTAGTTTTAGGATGTACTAATCCTCCTTGATTAGAAATAGCACAGTATGAACCTACTAGGCAGTTGGATGCCACAGTTTGTCTGTATACTTCAACATTTAAAGTATCTGAAAGTATCTCTTCTGTATCCTTGTCTAAATCAGGATGAACTAGTGCTACGTAGTCATTACACACCATTACATTTCCTAGGGCAGATAAACGTTCTTCTACACGTTGTACCTTGACGTTATCAGGCAATGAATTGCGTATGTGTTGCAATTCAGTATCTGTAGTAGAATTAGGTAATAGTAACCCATTTTTGTTGCCAACTGTCATACGGCCAACAATGCGACATCCAGCAACAGACGCATGGATAACTGGTATAATATCAGATAATTCTGATTCAAATACACTGTAAAATGTTTCTGAAGCACCAATTCCAACCAAACAATAGGAATTTGTTAACTTGCTGAATACTCCTATTTCATTGTTGTTTTCAAACTGTGCTCGGACTGCCATTATTGAATTACAATATATTCCCAACCAGTCCTATTTACAAAAAAATTGTATACATTACAAATAAATTCAAGTATTAAAATATTTCTTAACATGTAAATTTTGATGTAGGTCATACATATTAAGATTTACATTTTTAAATTTAAGTCCTATCATCCTATCACAAGATTGACAGGATTTTTTAATGTCAATTAGATAAAATTGCTACAATATATAATGGTCAACTAATTTGCATTACAGACATATTACTGTCTACATATAATTACTCATAAATCTATAATTTAAATTGTTGTATTACCTAATCAACAATGTTTATAATTTGTACATTTAAACTAAATAACTATATTGATTTAATGTAAAATTAAAAAATATATAACAAACATGAAATAGGGTATTTTATTCAAAATTAACAGATCCATTTATCATATATTTTTATTTTACATAAAATTATGCATGGAAATTATTATAAACAATATTGATTGACAATGTTAATAATCTTAGAAAATATAAAATATATTACTATAAATTAAATAAGTCAATAACAACATTTTAAGTTTGCTAAATTATGATTAATGTAGGTACCATACATTTTAGTTTACTTTAGAATGATTAATTAGGTACTTCATTTTATTAATTTAAATATTTTAAATTGCAAGTTAATTTTTTATGAGAACATTTTATAAATAATATACATAAATAAATGAAGAGGGTGGAAGAAAAATTCGAAAGAAAATTTGAACATTCGACTATTCACTATTCAGTTTTGTATTAACATTTACATACAGTTAATATTTGGTGTTAGAATCACGTCCAACTTTGTATTGTTTACTAATTTCAATTGGTTTTAAAGCCATATTGGCTTAACATACTACTCGTCACATACATTTGTGTTTACAGTTAGGTATATGTACTCATTTAAACTAGTGCAAACAGGTACACTTATTTCGAGATATTAAACAAATAACTATAAAATATATACTTAAATATACTTACGTTATTACTTATACTTATTCCAAAAACGAACGGATCGAACTGTTCGCCTGTTTAAACCCTGATCTTTAAATATTAAATTAAATTTACTTTAACTTAATTCGTTTTAGTTGTTTTATGCAACTACTTGAAGTCTTGAACTCTTTTTAACCTAAAAACTATGGTTTTAGATAAATTGTTTATGAATATCAGTCACCAAAACACGATGCATTGGTCTTATGAAAGACAACCGTTTCCGTAAATTAAAATTAACACTCCACTTGATACTAATACAAACCATACCAGTTTCGTACTTATTTTCGTTTCTATGTTCCGATCTACAAACAAAACGATAACATTCTAACGATACGTTAGAAATGTTGATAGACTTTTTGACATATTTTTTCTATGCATCAGTATTCAGTGTTTAACAATGGTCACGGAATGTCCATTGTCCAATAGGCATAAACATTTAGGTTTATAAACGTCTCAACCTATCAGCTAAGATCGAAGTGTAGATCTATAAACTATAGTTAAACTAATTAGTATCAGTGTTGGGAAAGTTCCTTTTTAAACGGATCTCGTTCAGTTCCCAATACATGAACTCGTTCCAGATCCCCGTTCCTTATTCAATGAAAGAACTCACTCCAAGTTCAGTTCCTCTATAATAGAAACGCGTTCCACTTTTTTTAACTTACCCAATTTAGTGGTTTTAGAATATTACCTTTTTATTTTTGATATCAATAAATGAATGATAAAAATGATAAACGATTATTAGAATTTTAAAAAAGGAATCTAAACAACAATTGAGTGCTAAGCAATTGAATTAATATATAAAAATATAAAAATGTATAGTAATTAATAATATAGATTTAATTTGTCTATATTTTATCTGATTTTTATGAAAAATTTGTTTTTTAAAGTTTCAAGAGGAACTGTGATTTTTGTTCACGTTCCTCAATATAAAGAATTCGTTCATATTCTTTTTCCTTTATTTTTAAAGAAATCAGTTACAAGCTTCGTTCCTACAAAAAGAACTTGTTCCAGGAATCCGTTCCTTTTGGAACGAGTTCTTTCCCAACACTGATTAGTATTAACTACTAAGTTTATACGTCTATGACAATATACATCTTTAAACGTGGTATGAAAATAATGTATTTTATTAGTAGTATTACTTAAGATTGTATTAATTTTTTGATGAAAACATTACATACATTTATTATATTTTTAAAATAATATATTTAATAATACGATACTATGTTATTATTATTAGGTCCGTATTTAAATGCCACGAAAACTATCAAAAATACCTTTTCAACGTAATAATGCCCTTTAAAAATGACCAAAATTGTTTATGCAAGCGATAGAAAATGACGAAATAACTTTCGGCATTAATAAGGCCATAACTGGAAATTAATTTCGGTGAGAGGGGGGTTAAGTTAAAAAAATTGTGTTTTGATTAAAACAGAAATTGAAATAGTTATTTTACTACCACATAATATAACATGAACAAATTTCTAAAGGGGGGGCATTGACCCCCCAGGTACGGCCTTAGGCATTAAAAACACTTATCTTCATCTTAATTAAACTAACAATAACAAAAAACATACCCATATAGAAAATAAATTTGATCGCGATATATCATGTAATATCTCAATTGTTGTTTGCTTGAGTCTCCATTAGATTTTTAAATTTACATATTGGTATTGTTATGTGGTTCGGAAAAAAAATTATAAAAAATACAATTATGTAAAAAGCAAAAGCAAAAATTAAAATATTAAAATATTATGAAAATCGAAAAGTAAATGATTAACGGTGTTACGTTCGACCGTTTATATCTCGGTTTTATATTTATAAACTAATAATACTCAAACGCGAAATAAGATGTAAAAAAACCGGCTTGAGATAGATTCTGACGTAACAAAATTAGAACAATATGATTTAAGTAATTTGCAGCCAAAAACAGTGTTTGAAAAAAATGCAGGCAAATTTATTTTTATTGTGTTCTTGATCTTGATACACTAAAAATAGGATTTTTAACCACTTTAGCTTATCATATAGGATTTAAATATTTTTTTTATTAATTCATAATTTTATATATTTTGTATTTATTTTTTTTTCATTGTAAACTAAATCCTAATTTAAATAAATTTCAATTGTAATAAAATGTCAATTACAAATATTAGTTTAATTGGTGACATTTTGAAAATAATAATATTATAATATTTATTACATAAATATAAAATAGGTAATAAATTCATAATAACTATAAGTGACTAGAAATTTTCAAATTCACCGCGAATTCTTTCGCACGTGTTTACGTAGCCCTACAGACATTCGCCACGAAGCAAGTTGTTGCTTTCGATAAACACAGTAAAACCACTGTGAAAATTATAGTTGATAACACACATGTGATAACAAAAACAACGGTATTTTATTATTATTTTTTAGTTAATTTTAGATTTAGTCGTTTAGTTAGGATTTAACTGATTTAAGAATCTCATCCTGTTGGATATTTTTCAGAATAATGTCTACCGTAAAATATAGAACTTTTAATTTTGCATATTGAGTATTGCAGTTATTTTATGACTGAGTTTGAGAAGCACCACCGTGTACGATAATGGACATTTCAACTATGCAAATCAAACCGGTGACAGTAAAAAGAAATGGTGTCACCGGTCAGTCGGTATTAAACGTTTCTTAGATAGAAATCACTTGAATTTTTTGCATCAAAAGCGCTTTAAGCAGAATGGATCATGCCGAGTTAGTGTTAGAAATGTCTCATTTGGAGCGGATGCCCACGGCAGATAGGTTGGCTCTAGCTAGACGGCGTCGAGTTCAACAATTACGACTGTGGGCCCAAAAAGATCGCGAACGTCGACGGTCGTCTCCACCACGCAACAATAGACATATATATTTCAGTGACAATGTCATGTTGTTGGAAGCTGCTTCTAGAAATGATATTGAAGAAGGTATGACATAAATAAATTATTATAAATTAATTTGATGCAAAATAAGAGCTAAGAGTTGTAAATGTTTTCAGTAAAAAGACTTCTGGTCAAAGAGGTCAGTCCAGATGCTACAAATGAAGATGGGCTTACTGCCTTGCATCAGGTAAATTATTGTTTAATATGAACTCAAAAATTAAAGTCATTGTAATTATTACAATTTTATAAATATATCGCGTGTCTACGGAAACAGGGTACTCCCTATCACTCATTACTCTGTAAATATTTTTCAATTTTATTTGTAGGATGTAGACTAATGGGTCATAAATTATTATAACTTACAACTGATGTAACTCATGTATTTTGCGCATGCTCAGTACAACTTGATTTTTTTTTTTAAATAATTTTGATCTATAACTTGTATTCTAAACCCAAAATTGGCAAAATTAAAGTTAGGAATAATTTAGAAAAAATGTATTAAATTTGATTTTTTATTTAGTAGTTTTTTTTTCATTGTATGTATTTATTTTATAGTAAATTATTTATTTATTTCAATAATAAATGTTAAATGTATCATATGGTGTTTAGAACAAAAAAATATGTACAACCAAAAAAAAAATCATATTTAATACATTTAATTTTTAATTTTATCTAGCTCTGTATAATAAATAAATTAATAATTAATATATTTTATCATACAACAATTCAAAAATACTACAACACTAAAACTAAAATATGTTAATATATCATATCAGAATCGAGATTGAGTTGTTAGTTGTGATTGACAATTGTTATTATAATAGTTTATGAATTTATTTATAAACATAGAAAATAAAAATACATATATCTTCTTCTTGGCAATTATACATATTTTTATGAATGGTATATGACAATTATAAAATTAAAATCTCTTATATCGTAATATGTAAATAATCTGAATACATTTATAATGAAATTTGATGGAAGCCTCAAATTAATTACAATCTATTGTGTAATTGATACAAGTATAGTACATGACATTATTTCTTACCATATCATCATTAAATTACCATACTTATACAATTCTAAATTTGTCATTTTATTCACTTTTTTAAACACTTTAAGGTGTTTATTTATCAAAATAATAAATAAAATTAAATAGTAACTGTTTTAAATTTTTATTTGTAGTATGTGTTTTAAAATTTTAATTAGTCTAGGTTTCTGTTTTAAACAACTAAACTATTAATATATATTGTTATTAATTTTTAATTTTTGTAGTGTTGTATTGATGATAATGAACAAATGATGAAACTCTTAGTGGAGTTTGGTGCTAATGTTAATGCAGAAGATAGCGAAAAGTGGACTCCATTACATGCAGCAGCTACTTGTGCTCATTTACACCTAATTAAATATCTTATTGATAAGTATGTTATTATTTATTTTTTTTTTTTTTGCTTCGCTGTTTATTTTTAATAATTTATTTTAGGGGTGCTAATTTACTTTCTGTAAATGCTGATGGTAATATGCCATATGATATCTGTGAAGATGAAGCCGCATTAGATCTTATTGAGAGTGAAATGGCTAGACGAGGTGTAACACAACAATTGATTGATAACACACGTTCCACTACAGAACATCGAATGTTACAAGAACTCCAGCAAGCTGTTGAAAATAATCAAAGTTATTTACTAGAATCGTATGACCATCAAGGAGCTACACCTGTAATATATATTGTATACCTATTTTTTTCTAAGAACATTATTGAATATTTAATTATATTTTAGTTACATATTGCTGCTGCCAATGGTTATTTAAAAGTTGTTGAATATTTATTAGATAACCACGTTGCAACTGATGTTAAAGATTCTGATGAATGGCAACCTGTTCATGCAGCTGCTTGTTGGGGTCATGTAAGTATAGTTTTGATAAATTAAATGTTTGAGTCATTCAATTTTAATTATTAATTAGATCACTAAGTTAGAACCATTGATTTTTATATTATATTGAATTATGGTGCACAGTAAAACTTTGTTATAGTGGATTCTTAAAAGACAGAAAACTCCTTATAATGAAAAATAACAATAGTTCTGTAAACTTTTATTCCATATATATTTTAGTCATCCCTATAATTGAAGTTCCTTTATTATTAAACAGTAAATTGATCCTGAATAATTCCTGTATAAGAATGTTATACGCTAATATATATTTTTCCAAAATGACTGCTATACAAATTACATTATATTTTATGTATTAAGTTGATGTTCTTCATGGAAATTCAGAGGTAAATTTTAATATAGTTTAAGGCTACTTTTGTATCCATAGAATAGTTAAATTATCTCAACTTCCAAATTATAGGCAGATACCAAAAGAAATTAAATATTATTATTATTATTATTGTATATTCCTGTATTTTTTTTATTGACATAGTTTAATTAATTTTAGTAATATTATTGAATAAATAAATGAATACATTTTTCTAAGATGGATTCCTGAACATTTTTTATGTAAATGAGTTACTTAAATTGTTTTTAATTTATGTTTAAATTTACACTTGTAATTAGTTGGAAGTGTTGGAAATATTGGTTCAAAATGGTGCTGATTTGAATGCTAAGACAAAAAATGATGAAACACCTGCAGACATTTGTGAAGATCCAGATTTACGTGATCGTATATTACAATTGCGTAATGAACAAGAGACCAAAAAAGAAGCTCAGAGAAGAAGAGTTCGGCGTACACAATCAAATAACACTAGAGCTCAATCAGTTCGAAGAACATCTATTAGAGAAAAAACGCTGACATCTAAAAAGGATGCAGTAGAAGAAGCTAGGTTAAGAGTTGAAGCTCAGAATGTGAGTAAAGTTATCTATTAATAAGAATTTTAATTTAATTACATAAAAATTAATTATTTTTTTTATCATTTTAGTTTGCAAAAAAATTTTTAGCTAATGAGCGTATCACTAGTGACTTAGAAGGAGATTCATCAATTGATTCATTTGTTCCTGTACCTATTCCTGTTCCTTCAATAATTCCTACTACAGAACGTAGAGAGCCTGAAGGTGAAGACGTTACTGATGAAAAGTCGCAGTTGGAATCTGTTGATGTTGGTCCAGCTGCTGAAACTTGTTATACAACAGAAAGTGATGGTAAAATAAACATACATGTTTCGGTAACTATCAATGCAGGTACTTTGGCTGAGTTGAAAAAACAACGAGCACAAACTCGTGCAGCAGCTGGTCTTCTTTCTAATAGTACAGATCTACCATCCGATTCAGAAGCTGCATTTAATAGATTTGCTGGTGATACTGAAGATGTGATTGTTGGTGATCCATTGAAAACAAGGCGAAAATGTTGTATAATTTTTTAATTTGCCTTTACTTTTACAATTATTGGTGGATAAAATATTTATCATATTTTTATGGAAATGAAATTTTTACATTTTCCCAGGTAAATTTCTATAATTTTTTTTGTATATTTTCCTTTTTTATGTACTTAAACATCACTGAACATTGTTCCGTCCTGTAGAATTATTTTTATTTAGTTTTGATTTATTCCAATTTATAAGGGCCATTAGAATTAATTTAGATTATTAGTTGTTTACATAACTGTGATAAATTTGTGAGTGTTCGGAGAGTACTCGATCATTTTTTTTAAAACTTATTTTTGTATTTTTAATATAAGCACAAATCAAATTAATATATTTTTTTACATTCCAATTATATTTGTCTATGTATAAATATTAAATAATAATTAAATATTAAAGTGGATTTTCTTTTTTGAAATATATTTTTTGTAATACATGATAATTTGTATTTTATTTCTCATTCCAGATCAATATTTATTGAAATGAACTGCAATTAAATAAGTTGATGATAATTGATAATCATGCATATTTTAGTCTAATACTCTAATATATAGCCCATTAGTATTTAAAATGGTTTAAGATATATTTTCATTAATTTATAGAATATTAAGTAAAATAAATTTATCGATAAATAATTTAAGATTATATTATTTATTAGATGGTAATTAAAATGAATTAACTATAATAAATATTATTTAGTGTTATAGGTGCCAGGTGACATCATATGAATTTGAGTTATTAGTATACACTATAGTATGTATTGAAAAGTTATCCAAATAACATTATACACTTTTAGATACTGTACTTTTAATATTTGGTAAAATAAATATATTTAAATTTTAAATAGTAAATTTACAGATTAAGAGGACGTTGCATCCGCATGTGTTGTCTCCGTCTTGTACACGTACGACATATGACAAAATGCGTTTACGCAGTCTGAGTAGAACTCACTCAATTTTGGTTCTAGAGTAAATATACCTATTATAAAATTAAAATATGATAATATTTTAGAGGATAAGATTATGAGTTTTTTAAAAAAAAATAAAATTTTCTCTATTTCTAATGTTCAAATAATTTTCTATTATTATTATTTTAATATTATGTGATGGTAACTGATTAGCACTGGGGTGTGGAATGACAAAAATAACTAAAATTCAACTGACATATTAATGATAAGAATATACTAAACTTTGAACATTGACAGTTGGTATTACATTTCTAAAAATACATTTTTGTGGAATTAATTTAAAAAAAAACAATTTTATACAACTTACAGAGCCCAGGGGCCCCCAGAAATCGGGGGCCAAGTGCAAGTGCTCCATCTGCACTTGCTTAAATCAGGGCCTGGTTCTAATCAGACTGCATAAACGCATTTTGTCGTATGTCGTACGTGTATAAGACGGAGACAACACATGCGGGTGCGACGTCTTCTTAATCTGTGTATTTATTATTTAAAATTTAAATATATTTATTTTACCAAATATTAAACATAAACTCTTTTTTATTTTTAACTAAAATAATCACCATTGTTTAAAATGTCTTATTATTTTATCATATTTTTTTATTTTAACCAGTTTCACTGGACACTTACTTTTAGCCATTAAAGGAACCACAATATTTGATTTGAACAAACATTATTTTCTGTATTCAATATTAATTTTTAAATAATAATAAATAAGGAAAAAGGACATCAAACTAAAAACAAAATGCTCAATAACATTGTTATGTATATTGTTGCACATATACATACACATATTTTATAAACTTAACAAAAGATAAATCACAGGCGAATTAAAAAACGGAAACTATAATTTTGTTCATATATATTAATATTATGTACTTCTATACTAATAAATTACTCGTTTCGACCGAACTATAAAAAAATTGTGCTCAATGCACGTTACAAGTTTTGCGTACCTATATCGATTGGTACGTATACAATGTTTTCGTTTTTAAATCCAATTAAAATTACATGATTAAGTCAACTACGCAATTATATTTAACTACAATATTGCTTTCTTTCTAAAATACTTTCACAAAATATCATTATACATTTTTAATTATCTACCGTCGGTATATCAAATTGAGATCGCGTTAAAAATTAATTTTGCGTAGCGATAAAATTTTTTTTGTGCCAAGTGGGTATAAAGTAAAATTATCAATAATAATTTATAAATAATTAAATTAAAATATAATTATAAAAGGCCAGTGCAAAATGCATGCTTAATTTCCTGTTAATGTTTTAATGAATTCATCATTTGCTTCCCAGTCTTTAATTTTTATTATTAAAAAAAAAAAATCAAATTACAGGTAGGTAACGTTTGATTATTTATTATATATATAAGAAATATTTAGGAAAGAAAATTGACCCGAAGAAATTTTTTTTTTCTTTTTGATTTTTTTTCTTAACAAAACAGTAACATTGTATAATAGTTGAAATTTTTTTTGATAGATTGTTATAATTTGGCAACGTATATTTTGAACGTGAAACGGGTTAAACTCGGGTTAACACGACGATGCGTATGCCGATGTATAGAACAAAATCGTTTCGACACGAAAATATTGTACACCACGTACATAACATATTATAATGACGACGACGACGATGATTTTGATGGCGATGATGATTACGTTGATAACGAATGATAGCGATGATTTAAATAACAGAGTTGACCGATAGGAAGCCTAAAAAGAAGCGTCCTTTACAAATATCTACGTATATACTACGGTAAATGATTATATTTCGTTTTCTTCACTTACTTCGAGACTAAAATATATATAATTATTACAATCTAATGATGATGATAAAATGAGCATTTCTCATATATATATGATTTAAATTTGAAAATTTCTCTTAAAAAAACGAGAGTTGCGTTATAGTTAAAAATCTACATACATACATCATACATATATATATAGTACTTTATAGTAGGTATGCATATAATATATATATATATATATACGTTGTTCTTGAGGTCGTATACATATAGTTATTATCATGTATATTGTATGTTGTACGTAAAATGTATCGTTAAAATAAAACGCCGTACAAAGGCGTGACCACTATATTATTGGAGGTATCCCAGCCAGGACGGGCGGCGGCGTTCTTGCAATACGTTGACTAATATAATTACAGGATGCGCATCATAATACGTTCATTTCGCTGCAATGGCAGCGGCATTTGATGACTGTACACATATATTATATTTTATATCATAATATAATAAAATATACATAATATTACTAGTATACTACATATAGGTAGCTTAATGGCGAGCGAGTAGTTGTAGGTATATATTTTATTATATTATATTATTATTATTATTGTCTTCGTATCATAATAAGATTAAATTCTACGCGCGTGCGTCTGCGAATTTTGCTTGTGAGTGGTGATATACGATTTCACAAATATAATATTTATATCATATAATATACGTATACAAGTACCACGTAGTGCGACGGCTACGAGTACCTCTTGTCGGTGTTGTCGTTCATGGGCGGCGGTGGTGGACATATAAATATTGGTCCGCCCGAGTCTTCGAGAAGATCTTGCAGCAGCGCCACTTCGACCGGCGCTCTTCCGCCGCCGCCATTGGTAGTCCGGCCGTTGTTATTGTTGTGGTGGTGGTTGTTGTTGTGGCGGTGGTGGTTTTGATGCTGTTGCTGTTGAAGGTGGTGGAGGTTGTTGTTGTGTCGTGGCTGTTGCGGATGTGCAGGCTGCGGAAGTGGCAATGGCAGGGGCAGCGGCGATGGCTGCTGCTGAGGTGGTTGATTCTGCTGCTGCTGCTGCGGGGACATCGGACTCTTGCCCGGTGAACAGTCCGATAGATTGTCTGGTATGAGCTTTTCCGTTTCTGGATCCACATGTGCTGTCCGTCGGATACCTATCCTCGCGTGGTTACCGGACAAAGAGTCTTGAGTCACCTGCGACGACCCTTGGTTCTGGTGCCGTTTCAGTATCGACTTTGACCTCCGATGCAGTTCCGGAGAACGGTTTATTGATTCAGCTGACACTGATGGCGAGGACTTGCCGCTTTTCCCTGCAATAAGCAATCAAATTGTAATAATACATAATTTATATTATATAATTATAGATAAAGTTGACCCGAGTAATATTTTCGTCATCATACACGCAATATGCACATTGGCGGCGCAACTAGAAGAAAGGATATCTTTATCCCCTAAACTCAAGGTCTTTTATTTTTTTATTGTTGTTTAGTAAATATTATCGATAATTTGTATGCTATTTTTAGAACAATAAACTTTACCGTAAGCGGTGTGTAATATAGGCTCTTTGTAGCTATGCACGATGCTACAGCAATAACAATCCACCAATTTATAAATATTAAATATAAACATGGATATTATAAATAATTTAAAACGCTTATACATTTTAAACAAATATAATAAACTTTCATGAAAAATTATACTGAATATTAAAATAGTTGTAAAAATTTAATTTTGTTAAGTTGTATTTGTTTTTTCGATATTATTTATATTTAAACATGAGTTTTAAATTATATGTATGCATAAATATAATGTCATGAATATATAATGTCATTATAGGGATTGTGAAAATACTCGGGTGGAGGTGAAAACCTACACAGATTTCGGTGTCTACCAGCGTTTAATAATTTGTGCACCCCCAAAAATATTGATCTAGTCGCGCCTACAAATGTGCATAAATAGTTATGAATGGCGGTTGCATATTATAAATTATATAATTCAGGCAAAACTAAAAGTTTTTAATGGCTTACGCAAAGTTTAAATTATTGTACACATGTAACTATATATTTATATAATGTGTATACAGTTTTACTAGAGTACAATGTACAAGATATACACAAGACGTATGTTGCACTGACGTATATTATGTTTGAGATTAGTCAGTTTAGACCGTACACAGGGGTGGATGCCAGAAGAGGTGATTGCTTAAGGTGAATTATCACATATTATTTGTGCTTATAATTTTTGTGGGAGACATTACAATCATATTGGTTGACTAAGCAATAGAGAAGGGGTGGAAAGGCAAATATTTATATGACTGTTAGAGGTCGTCTCTGCACAGCACTCTTGAAAAAAAATATTCGAAATACGCCTTTGCGCGCATACGTCTATAAAGTTTTATAATTATCTAAAATCGAGAAACCTAGAAGATGCATTACAACTATTGATAAAATAAAATATATATCTAAGATACCACTCTTGTCCATAACGATCTCAATTATTTTAAGATCCTACTTATCTATATAAAATATAATATAATACTAAAATTAATACCTACGTATAAATCTATAGTTAATATATGACCTATATACATATATGTATACCGACATAATGATGCAGGTAATATATTATATTATTCATATTATACATTTATACCTACCAAATGTATTCGCAACGATTTTGACGATAAAATATCAGTAAATCGTCACGATTACATTTTTTGTTACAACCAATCATAGTAGTTTCAATAATAAAAAAAAAATCGACTACAGTCTCTACAAATTTGCTTTACAATTTGTTTATTTTATCAAGCAAATATTATAATATAATAGTATCACCGGGTATAGACATGGTCCCATTGGGTACAATCTAAGTCATCTATGATTACGAACGTTTACGTAAAAGTTTAACAAGCAATGAAAACAGTAGATAAGTGTTTTGATAATTATTGTGTATTTACTATTTAAAAAACATTAAGAATAAAAGAATCATAGAATAATAATATAGTTTTTTTAAGTCGTCCACTATTTGTTTTGATTTGTAATTTATTATACTGTGTATCGTATAATTATATTATGCACTATATAGTCACTATACATACATTATAATATTACTTTTATTTATGTGTAAATAGATAGATAGCATAAATAGTATAATATAATAAGGTAGGTAAGTAGTATAAATAACTAATAAGTAAAATACATCTATTATTTCGATAGTCATCAGCTATATAGTGATCACATCATATACATAAAAAGACTAAATTCCTCAAACTCACCCTAAATTCAGCATCCCCTTCGGTCGTTAACGTAATGTCCAAACATTATGAAGTTTCTACGTCAATATTTATGGCTGTTATCATATTACATATGTTTAGAGCTGTAATTTAATCCTATTATAAGTTACAACTCACAAAGGATAAACGTGTATAACTTCAGTTACAACTCGCAATGGCAAATAGATATGTTAATAGGTACTTACTGCCTACGTTACTTAGTAACCACTTATCTAAAAAGTAAAAACTTGAACAGTGGTACTAAAATATAATAATAATAATTAAGATGCATGTAGGTATGTAAATATGTGAGTTAGGTGGGTATTAGTCAATGTGCTATATAACTTAATGGGAAACTTTAATTCGTAGGTATTTTTAATTTTATAATTTCAAACGTTTTTCATTTCAAAAATTTGAAATCATTATCTATTCTCAGTCTTGTGAAGTCGTGAATAATTAAATGATTAATTTTAATTTAATTATACGAATAAGCGATTAATTCATTATGGTGCAACGATAGTTATGAATGTTATGATATTAAAAAAAATCGTTTATAATATTGTCTCTATTAAAAGAAAATTCACAGCAACCGGTATAATTTAATTTTAATTATTTCGTTAATTATGTATTGTATTCTTACATAGCTATCAAGTTCATACACGACATAAAAAAAATTGCTTGATAATCGTTGGTTTTTAGTTGTTAAAATAAAATATTATTAAAACAAATAATATATTTGGGAAAATTATATTTTAATAATTTAAATAAATATAATAAAAATTTAAAACAAAACACATTTCAGTGAATTAAAAAAACGAATATTTATATGACATTATTTTAAATTTTCAATTGCTGTCAACTCAAATAGGTGTCGTTGAGTTTAATTAAGTACATATTAACTTATTGCATTATCGTTTTTATCACAGTATTACATTTTGATTTGTTTTAGATTATAAGCATAACAATTGAACGAGGTAGATATTACGTTAATGTTTTCTTAAAAATGTATTTGTTTCCGGAACATTTAAAGGGATCAATTTAATACAGCAGTTATTGTAAACCTCTATATTTGGTTGAAAATGTAACCAGCAATCACAATTTAATTGCAAAGTAATGATTTTTTTGAATTTCCTTTTAGTTTTTGAGGAATGCACAGAATACAATATTGAACAATATTGAGAAGAAAAGTAAGTAATCTATGTATTAATACAATATTTTTCAACAATTAATTAATTTAAATCAAAATTTTAAATTATTATAAAAGGTAAATTATTGAGTTTATCAATCGCAAATGGCTAATGAGTATCTAGATCACTACCAGTGCCTAGGTATTTTAGTTATTGTTAGCTGTTGCTCAGTACATTTTGGTATATATTATATAAAATAAATTAATTTTTAAGCATATTTCGCAATATCAAAGTTTCAAGTACATATTTACTATTCCATAAATGACAGACATTAGCCGTGTCGCATCGATCGTTATTATTTTTATAGTAGCTAAAGGTATATACAGATAATAATTGGTTACTTTATAATATAGTATATAATGGTGATTGGTAGATTCTAAATATATATTTTTTTTAGTTACATACATTTTATTGATTATTTGAACTTTTAACATTTAATAATTAAAAAATTAAATTACTATAATAATATAGTAAGCCAAAACTTTTATTATTTATATATGTATCCATTTTTCAAGCCATAGTAAATATCTGTGTTTTTGTTAAATGTCATTAAATAATAACATTTATTACTCAGATATATAGGTAGTAATAGTTTTCTTGGATAGTCTCGTTGATTCTTCGAAAACGAAAAAATAAAATAAAATAATATTTACAAATATTAATATTATTTATTAATTGTTTGAACCTATGCAGATTTATCTTATCAAAATAAACATAATATTATATAAATGTGAAATATACAATACGTACGTTATTTAATTTAATTTTTAAATAACCTAAACGGAAAGTTTCTTTCCATAATAATGTAGTACCTGTTTTATTAGATATTAGTGGTAACCCGAACAAATGTTGATTGATTATTCTTGTAGCATTAGTCAATGTTTTGGATGACAACCCGAACGAAGGTCGTCGTTTCCGTGCACCATCCAAACTTTCTTGAGACGATCGGCCAAATAAACTTTCTCCTATGTTTGATTGCTTGAACAATGGTAAAATAAAACCACTCATATTATACTGTTTTTCAACAAAATGTTGTATTATTACGCTTATACGTTATCAAAATATTATGATGATTGGTGTGGTGCTTAGGTTAACGACAGGAAAAAAATAATTAAATAACCGTCGATAAAATATCACACTACCGTTTAGACTAATATTAATATTAATTTTAGTATTTCAAATAAAATAAAATAAACAAATTAAATTTCACCGGATATTATAATGTATACAATTTCAAGATGTAGAATTTGATATTCGATTATATTGGAACGAATAATTATTAATAATTATTTAGTATACGTATAATACTGCCGTTGTAGCTAAATAATCGAATTGTTATAGTATATAGGTATATATGACATTAGCAACTGGTCATTGTTAAACGTCACAAAGCCTATTTCATGTATTATATGAAACTTCAATTTTCAAATGAAAATAATTGCTCTTAATATATTATTATGTATATATATATCAATAATACTAATAAATTTAACTGCCGGCTTCAGCGGAGGGAATAATACCTACCGGTGGTGATAAATTGACGAAATTACAACTAATACTGCTATTTAATTAATACCATTCGATTTTCTCGGTGATAAAATAATTATCATTGGGGACCATATACATTATATAGTAGGAAAAATTATTGCACTAAAATGTTTTATCCACGGTTCGACCGAACAGTTAACTCTACCGATATTACAGAACATATTTTTGATTCACCAGACATAGGTACTTACCACTCTTTAAATATTACAGTTATTCAAAATCTGATTTTTTAATTTGTATATAAACTTTAAGAAAATATTTGGAAATTTTTGAAATTTTTCGCACTACTTAAAAAGTTGTACTTTTATAAAATAATTTTTAAAGACTTATCCTTGATTTAAATTGAAAAACTACTAATTCAAATTTTAAGTTAGATACATCATATTATTTAAAAATAATATAATAAATTATTTACAGTAAAGTAAAAGTTTGTATTATCACAAGATACTCCTTAAGTAGTACAAAATATCTCTAGAATTTGAAAATATGGCCTTAAGTATATTTAAATATTTCAAGAATTTTAATAAATGAGCAAATGGAAGCCATGCTTGGAAAAGCATTCTATATACTGTTGTTGATCGGTACCTATAGGTAACCCTAACGGGTTTTCAGACTTCCCTATTATTTGGGACTTCAACGAGATAGTATGTAGATAGTAATTCTCATAGTAATTGTATTATTGTAAATTATAGGTTTGTGATTTCAGCGTCAAAATTGCAACTACAGTATCGGAATTTTTAACCGACGGGTAACAAGTTTTCTGATGGTCGACATTCACAGGCCGGATTTAAAAAAAAGTGTTACACAATTTTAAGCACCACTAATGCACATAATATATGATTTACCTTATAATTTTTTTTTAAAGATAGGAAAATTTAAAATTTTGGTCAAACAGTATCGATATCTATATCGTTACTTAAAAATGTTTAGAAAAATGACTATAATTTTTCTCCGCCTATGTCAACATTTGTCCATAGGAACTCATTTTTTCGTTTACTTATTTCTATATAAATTATTACACAACAGCTGTACGACTTACTTGCGAAAATCTTGTCTTTCGCTGTTTGGCCGTCTCGTTGAGACTTCCGCGACTGCCGACTGCCGCAGTTCTGCCCGAGAACTCTTTGCACTCGTCCATCGGCGACGTGCCCAAGCTTCGGGGCGGGCCCCCCTTGCCACCTTTACCACCGGCACTCTCCAGGGGGTTTACATACAGGTTGGAGTCGTTGACGCCAACTCCGCCGCCGCTGCCGTCACTGCCTTTACCGGCGACGGTGACGCCACTGACCGGGACGTGGCCGACCTGCTCGAAAACGGTGTCGTGTAGGTCATCGGCTGTCAGGTCGCCCTGCGAATGGAATGGTTGCGACTTGCAGCTGATGTACGTGTCCGAGCTGTCGACGCTGCCCACCTCGTTGCGCGAACGCCACTGCCCGCCACCCGACGACGACCCATCGGCCTCCTTGAGCGTTCTCATCTCCACGCTGAGCGGCGTCCGCAGATCACTGGTCGGGTACGGTGTTAGGTGTTCCGCGTCCAAGTATTCTTTAACCTCCTGCAGAATCGCACCACAAATGCGCAAACACATATACGTACGCACACGTGTATCGTGTCGGGGAAAACAAACAAAAAACAAATACGAAATTAGAAAACGTTAACGCCAAAACAAGATTGAGTAGATTTCCGTCAATATAGTTAAATGACAGACTATATGAAAGACCGGGGCTAGTTTTCACACGGGTTCATTGTCACAATGTTAATATATAGACAGATTGGTATAACTTAGAAACTCGACGGTATCTATATTCGATATATATGTACTGTATCTATATCATCATCACAATGAAAATAATCATTTTTATATTGGCTATAAGTTGATTGTAGTTGTACAATACATTTAAGGACGACCGAAGTGAACTTTAAGTCTGTGAGTATTTTTTTTTCATGAATGTATTTTAATTTGTCATTTATCTATAGAATAGCAAACGTTGTAACTGTAACTTTTTTTTTTTTGTGTGGTCTCAAGATGATATTTTGAATAAGGTCACTAACAGTGCTTGAAAAAAAAATGAAATAGCAAAAACTGTGACAATTAGCCCCGGCTTCCCTACATATAGCTGCAGGCTACGCACACACATATAATATAGATAATACGCACTAACCACTAGTACTATCATATTATTATTATGTAATATAGTGTAACCCATAAGTGACATAAAGTATTATGACTATAATAGGACTTGACGGCCGACGAGATGTCACTAAATCACTGGTATGATGCATAGTATTATTGCAGTGTAATAATGTAATGGTTGTGTTTATATGTACATATGTTTTCTATTAAGACAGCTTACGTACAATGTTTACCATTAAAAATCACTTCTAAAAAAATAATGATATCGATTGAAAAATAAATAAAACGTTGAAATTTGCTCTAGCAGCTAATGGCCTACAGAAATACATCAGCAAAAGTATTAAGTACTCGTTCGTTCGTTCGTTCATTACTGATTTATCAGTGCGTGATAACTACATTTTTATTTACTCAGGCATTTTGATAAACATGATTTTATATGAATTCATAATATTCAAATGAACGTTTACAACATAATAGTATACATTATAATTGCACGGAAAAATATGAAATATTTGTTGGAACTTATTACTGTGAAAAAATAAAATAAACGATTTTCAAATATTTACAACATTTTTATTATTACCTAATCATCAAAAATAGTAAAATATAATAAAATAAGTATAAAATATATGTAATAAAGATTTATAGAAAATAAAATATAAATAAATAATAAATCATGCGATTCTATATAATATAGGTAACTAATGATCAAAATAGTTCGTGCACGCTATAAAAATGTTTAGATGATTATCTACGGACTTTTTATTGATTAAGTTATTTTAAAAGACGATTAACATCACAAACGGTTACAGTTTATTTAATTCCGTGTTTATTTTATCAAATAATAAGTGATTGCATTATAATATTATAATATAATTTGCTTTATATTTATAGATCCAAAGTTCCGTATCGAGAATTAAATTTAGCAAAATTAAATTAACACACTTAAGTGGTTAAATTTAAATTGGTCACCTACGGTAAATACTATTTAATTCATTTTTCAAGAAAATTTGGAAGGACGGTATGTATCTAGTACCTACAACCTACATTTAAATTCAATATATTTACGTTAAAGTTTTGAACATAATTCGATCAAGTTTTCTTGTTTCGTTGGGAACTATGTAATGTCATAATATAAATATGTATTTATATAATATATAAATCAACTATAGATACCAAATTATTAGAGTCAAAAATCATGTTTATGAGCTATGAGTCATGGCTGTTATGCAGTAGGTACCTACCAATTTAATATATTGACACGCCATCGATATGACTCATGACTCATACATTAATAAACGTTATACTGTTTCAGATAATATTTAAGTAATATGTTAAATTGAATTACACGTGAATTAATCATAATTCATAATAAGACGCATTTTGTGCAGAGTGCAAAATTAATTTTTAATTAGATAAACGATTAACGAAGAGCGCTCTGCTTTGGCACCTCGGTGGCTGGTTTACCAAAATAACTCAAAAAAACACGGAGTCGTTGCACCCGAATAAACAGTGATGGACATCATGCGTCGTGGACTTATCGATTTAGTACTGTTAATTATTCAAGTACGATGCAAGATTTGTACCAACTATTTAGAGTGGCGTATGGTTCATGTACGAGAATTATAGCAATGACAATATATTGATTACCTATTGTAATGTTAATGTACCTAGGAGTAATATATTGTTTGTAATAATAATTAATGTCCAATGAGTGTACTATAGAATTCTGCAAATAATTTTAAAAGCACTTGAAATTATATTTAAACCTAACTATATTAGGGACAGTTATTTAAAAATTTTTTATATTAGAAAATATATTCCCTTAGAAAAAAAAAATATCTTAAATAGAAAGGTAAATATTTTAACCTAGGCATTTTAAATTTTGCATATTATAAAACTCAAGATATTAATACTGCTATATTGAAATAGATGTTTAACCTAAATTATTCTCGTATATGTTACCATTATTAATGAATCCGGACATGTCATCGCTAGGGTTAAAGGTCAAACTATGTCAATAAACTTGGTTTTGAAAAAAAATATTTAAACAATATTAATAATATTATACTAGGATAGCCCTAGCAGCTTTTTATTATTTACCTAATAATATTAATTCAACCATACAATAGAATAAAACGTGAGAACTAGGGATGTAAATTAGCAAAGACTGAATTTTTTCTACATCGTTACACTTAATATTTTTACCACTTATATAATAACAGTCGGTGTCTCATTCAAATTCGAAACTTTATTTATTAATGTTGGTATTTTTAATTGTGTTTATATAATTGGTACATAGCTAGTGGTTATGGCAGTGATTTTTGCAGTGGTTTGCCATCACCGGATTTGTTATTTCAATAATGAAGATATAGTACGTAATTTAATGGGACTGAAATATTCCAATTTTCATAGGATAAATTAATAAATAATAATACAGTTTTAAAATAATATTTTCTCCAAACATGGTCATATTGCTTAGGCATATACAAATAAACAAAAAATTTTAATATAATGAAGCCTATATGCTCTATGTTGTTGTGTCATCATTTAAAATAATACGCAACGATGACAAGATGCAATATATTGTACGAACTTCTTGATAATCGTTATCTCTGTGTCAAAAATAATATTGTATTCTCATTCGTAAACGTGTTTTGTTTGTAACTGAATTAAGGCGTTTCGCTTTATTTATTTTACACACGTCACCGTGATTTTTTTGTCCTCAAAAAGTTAAAATGGATCTAAACGACGAAAACAGGAATCTCGTGCAAAACGTAATTTTATATAATAACACGTACATAATTTTAGTATTATTATCCATTGTAGTTCATGTACACATGATTATTATCGCATATTGCATGTATTATAATACGTTATTTGTTTCACGTTAATAATCTAGGTCAACAGGATGGGTAAACGAAAAGTGTTGCAGAGCTTACAACCGTGTAGTAAGGACAGAACAGTTCTGGTTGGTACCGGTATGCCTCAAACAAGGTATAAGATTTTATTGAATCGATAAAAAAGGGTACTCAATTATTTAGAGGTATTTTTCGTGTTATTGTTAATATATACAGGGTTAGTGGAAATTTGGTCAATAGATATCGAGGGTTCAGCGTGTTCAAAGTTTTCGTTGAAGACAAAGACGGAAATGGTGGATAACCTTATACATCGCCATTATCAAAAACTACGGTATACCTCAAACCAAAAATTCATCTCTCTCAAGACACGGACTTCGATGTAATGTTATATTGTAGAATCGTTGTACAATTAGTGCAATATAATATTAAAATAATTGATTAATAATTATATGATTAAACGCCAGAATAATAGATTGTATGAAAAATGTTTAACGTAAACGACAATCATGTTATTTTCATATTAAAAAAGTGGTAATGTTTTTCATTAGTTTGATCCACGAGACGATAGATATGACGTGTTATTAAATTTAAAACCCTCTCGCACACGTTTGTGTCAGATTATATATATTTTTTTTTATCTAGGTCTGTGATTTACATTGTATCTAGTACATACACTACTATCTACACAATGCGAATCATCTTCATCGCCAACTACGGCATCTATATTATAATCTATGTTATACTACAGTATCAGCTGTTAATAACTGTATAATAATAGAAAATATATTATATATTATAATATTATTTATTGTATAATATCATAATAGGTATAAAAATACTATAGCTTATAATAGTTACTCTGTTTTATTTAATATTTCACTAGACATTTTTCTATAGTGACAAACAATGAAATATATTTATTTTGTATTAGAATGTACAGAATAATATTAAAATTTTGTTATTCAAAATAATTAGTTTTTCAGTAAATATTGGTTAAATAATGATTAAAAAAGTAAAAATCATGATTTTTTTATCCAAAATTATTTTCTTTATGTTATATGTAAACATTGTAACTCGAAAAATGTGGAATTATATTTATTTATATAAGCTATAACGCGTATATATCTAGAGTCTAATAGTCGATATATTATGGTATAATGTAATCAAAACTAAGGACAGTTTTTTTTAAATTCTACTTGCAACTATATAAATATATGAAGTCTACTTTTGGTTAGACTTTTGATATAAGAAATAAAATTTATCACTAAAATAACTTTTCATTTAAACAACTTTCATGGTACCTTTTGTCTACAAGAGCAACATTCGAACTCATTGAAATTTTCGTCTAATTTTTCGTTAAAACAACTCACGGTCATATTCCCCTAAAAGAAAAACAAAACAAAACAAAACAAACATTCATAAAAAAAAAACCACGCAAAAACCAAACAAAAACTAAATAGGTAATCTGCAGTAAGCGTAAAAAGGTTATTTTCTTTGTACATTTAGAATCATATGACATCATTTTTTCATTTTTTATGACTTAAAAGGATTAAAATTTTAATCTCATTTTTATTATAATGAGCAAATCAAAGCCCAGGATCACACTCATATAACTACGTATATTGGTACATATGAAGATTATCATTCATTAGAAAATACAGAATAAATATTAAACAGAGTTTAAACGAATCACAGGTAATATTTAAAGGAATTCTTAGGTTACTCTTGCGTTTGTACCCTCTTAAGTCTTTTTCGTGTAATAATTTATCAAAGAAACTTGATTAAATTTGTTGTTAAAATAATAATAAGCAATACAGTTCCTAAATTTAATTGTTTGTTTAAATTTGTTGATTTGTCGATTTGTTTTTGTAGTGTTTGTCATCAGAGAGATTATTCTATTTGAGTGAACTATTCTATCCCTACTACATGAATTTATGTATAAATAATATATGAATATTAATGTTGATAGTGAATTTTAACAACACTCAATTTGCATATATTTTGATCACTATTTACATTATTTTCAAAAAGTCAATTAGTATTTAAAAATATTTAATTATTATGAAATCTTTATATTATTTCTATCTAATTAGGTAGTTATATCAGTTCATACATTTTTTTTATTGTTATTCATTTCCAAATGAATTGATAATATTATATTATTATCAATACGAAATAAAATAATATTTTTATAAAGTAAATTTCATGAAAAATCAGTTACATTGAAATTAATCAAATCTTGTTAGCCTTGGTTATTTTATAGTATTGTTTTTACTTTTTATTAAAGTAAAATATTTCAGTGTAAGGATTTTAAAAAACTTCATTCTGTTGATTAATGTAAGTATTTTTTTAACAAGTATTTGTATATCTATTTATAAAATAATGCATTGTATGTATTTCTCAAAAAGTAAACACTATTATATAAATGAACGAATTTAATATATGTTTAGTGTTTATGTACCTTTTTAATATATTGAAAACATGCAAGTTTAAGTTGGTTTATCGGTTATTTTGTATCGTAAAATTTTACGTTATAAAGCAGAATAAAATTATTTTATTTTTGGATCATTTTAGAACAATTAGCAAAATATAATATGTTTTTAACCAATTAGCATGGATTAGCGAAAAAAAAAATAATTTAATTTATTTGGTGAATATTTTACTCCAATTATCTCATTTAAATGCAGTAGTTTATTTTATCACATCAATTTTTTTGATTTGGTGCATTTTGTCTACCTTCTGAAAAATTTACTTTTAAATAAATGATTCAAGATAAAGCTTTTTTGGTCTGGGTAAGCTGAAAATATTCACCAAATTGTTTGTTATTCTATTTATTCAATCTTAAATAAACGTAGTTTGTTAAACTAAAAATATAAATTGAACCAAAACAAATGAAAACCATATTGAAAGATTCAAAAAGTGGTATAAATAATTTAGTAGTATATAAAAATCATACAAAATCATGTAAAATAATTTTATTAGGAGAATTAGTTTTTATTTTGCAAGTCATTGTAATATAATATGTTAATACAAATACTTAAAGTGAAATTTAAAAAAAATATAAACGATAAATAATAAAATTATTAACGAAATTATTGAGTTGTCAGGATAATGAAATAAAATACAAAATTTAATGTGTGTAGGTTATTGAAATATTGAGTTTTTTAGAACAAATAGAAATTATTATCAAATTATAAGTCATGAGAATATAAATAGTCTAACGTTGTCGGTATACCCAAAGGAATTCGAGTGAAATAATAATAATAGACAGTAATCCACGTCATAATCTTCCAAGTAAAGTGACTATCATTTTCTTTTATCCTTAAATTTTAATCGTCTTACTTAAAAAATTATTAAGAGCATTCAGGTGGATAACACGATAGGTACTCGTGAAGTTTGAACAGTGAAGCTATTGAAATTCTTAAATCCAGTCACACCGAAAGCTAGTGGGTATAATTGTGGTTTCAAAAATCAGTAGTTTCGTTGAATGTGAGTAACTACTGAAATATTTTTTATTCATTTATTGCTTTGTATCGTAAAATCACAGGAAATATTGAAACGGTACGCGATGGTGTAAGTATGAAGACAGAAAAGTATAAGTTGCTGATTTCCTATATTCCCCAAATAAATTATTTATAGTCATGGGATTTTATTTATTAAACATGCACACACTTTGATTCAAAATAGCGTGTCCACTAGAACGCGTAAATAAGGCATTTTACCGAAGCGTCAAAAAGTTTGCAACTGTTATTTCGTTTAAATTTATATAAATTTACTGTTCTATAGAAAGAGCAATGATAATTGTGTTTCAGCGATATCGTACGTTAATATATATATATATACATCGTATAGGTAGTGCAGTTTGACATTTTTGAAATTGTAACTCGTAAGTAAACAGAATTTTAAAAGTATCTGATATTATAATATTTTAGTGTGATAGCAGAATTACAGTAATAATTTTTTACTAATACGCTCTGTATAATATTTCGTTACATTATAATATTATTATCGTTGCGCAGAAAACTGAAATTTTTAATTTCCAATAGTAGCTCAGTATACAACCGCTGGAAGGCACCTGTAGCGGTGTGCGATTTGCAAGGGCGTATACTCACCGAGCTCTCGAAAGGTTTCCCGAACGAATTGGCATTTTGTTCTGGATTGTCGATGTCCAATAGTGTCTGGTGTTCCGGCTTGGCGGTCGCGGCACCCCGCGCTGGTGCCGGGTTCAACGGGACCGTCTCGCTGCCACTACTCGTCCCGTCGTACTGCGAATAATTGCTGCCCACTGTTTGAACACACATTGCACATAATATATATACACTAACATATGAATGTTGAAACGCAGCGAATACGATTTGTATATTGTGACGGTTTTCGTACAGGCGCTGAAGTCGTATCAAGAGCATAAACAACAAAAATCTATGGTGAATGAATATATAGCTTATTTTGTTTTGAATGACAATCACCTAATATGTATTTGGTCAATAATGCCAGTGACTAGTGAATAATATTATTTTTCATTTAACGTAATTTATCATAATTTTATGAACTTGCACTATTTTTCTAAACTGAACTAAAAAGTAAATCACGACATTCAAGAATATAACTAATAATATGCATAATAAAAACTCCGTTATCTAATATATATATGTATATATATATTCCTCGGCTGGTCACATGATAACTATATAGATTATTTAACATTTACCTCACTAAAATGTCGGGAAATTAATACAATAGTTTCACGTGGTTGAAAATTTGACTCTTTTATTGCTCAATACGAGAGATAAACGAGTACCTAAATAAAATAAACGACATTGACGAATTGTTGCAATCGTCACATCAGACAGTGAGCCGCGAAGTCAACTATAACGTACTTACAAAAACAAAATGAACTTACCGTGTGATCTTAGCGAATTTTGCTTGGACAGCTTCGGGATGTCGCTCTCTGAAAATCAACTTTAGTTATTTACACGTGTTTCATATGTGGTGCATAAATATATATTTTTTTCTTATTCAATATAATAATATCATACTGTTATGAATTGTGATAGATCAATTATTATAGATGTCTGTGCGTTTCCATAATATTATATTATATGATTTAGAAACAGTCGCATGGATGATAAATATATTATATAATATTATAAAAGATTACACGACATCGAATGGTGCGTATTTAGTAGCTGGTACTTACACAGAAAGTACATAAGAAGGCCGTGCATGTATACCATAATTATAAATGACAATAATATAATATATTGTGTACCAGCTGTAGTAACAACGGTTGCAGGACAAGGATTGTAATATTATAGGCTTAAAAATATATATGTAGAGGATTATTACAATTTTGCGTTACAAAATTGGTAACGGTCAAATATTATATAATCTTATGGGATCCCCCGTTGAATGTAACACATATATTAATATATTATATATTTATATGGTATACACTGTAATGATTTTTTTTCGTATTGAGAACCTTTTTTCTACGTTTTATCATATTAATGGAAATTTTAACATAGCAAAGTAATATGATACATCTCGTAGAAAACAAATTATTATTCATTTGGTTATGAATTATATTTTTCCCTTTTAAATCGAACTAAAACAGTAAGTTAGAGTTTCAGAAAATTAAATGTATTCTATGCAGGAGTGATAAATATCATCTGATATAACGAATAAGAGTTGATTGTTGTCTATATGAACTTTTCGGAACAGTACAACAAAGATTAAAGGAGTGTAATCTCACCACTCTTACGGAACTTAAAATGTTTATAAACAATGAATACGTTAAGCATGTGATTCAGAGATGTATAGAAAAATGAGGGTTGCTGTCGAACGAAAGTGGATGAAAAAAAATCATCTCACTAAACGACTATAAAACCAACAAACGGGGGTATATTGGAGCGTATACTCAGAATAATATTTATAAAGAAATGCGTATACGTAAAAAAAAAATTATTAATTTTATAAAAATATGTACGGTAAATGGCGAGCAATGAGTATAATATTTTGTTTTATATTATATTTATTCTTTTTAAATTCTGTGGTTCCCCGTGACACCACATCATCATCACACCACTCGAGAACCATACACGTAATCATAGATATAGCTGATGTGTAAATATTTATGGCGGATAAAAATAAATTTGAGGTTAATAAATAGTAATAAACTAAGTATTTTTTTTTTTTATTAATTTTCAAGACAATTTTTTTTAGAAAAATATGATGTTTACTCAAATCATTTTTTATCAACACATGCCTGACAAGGAGTGAAAACAAGGAATATCGGCGGTAGCAGCGGCAAGTAGCAGGGACGTAGACTTACCGTTGTCGACGATCACGTCGATCAGATCCATGCTCTTTGCAAACGCGTCCCGGAGGTTGACGTGGTGGAAGGACACGATACTTCCTTCGCGCTTGGCGCGCTCCAACGCTTCACGCCGCTTGAGCGCCTTCTCCCGTCGCATTTGGTTTTTATAGAACTCGGCAAAATTGTTGACGATAATCGGAATGGGCAGCGCAATGACCAGCACGCCGCAGATACAACAGACGCCGCCGATGACCTTTCCCAGGGCCGTGGTCGGATATATGTCGCCATAACCGACGGTGGTCATGGTGATGCCGGCCCACCAGAACGTCTCGGGTATGGACAGGAACTTGGTGTTGGGCTCCTCCTTCTCGGCGAAGTACGCCAGGCTGGAGAATATCAGCACGCCCATGGCCAGGAACAACATGAGCAGGCCCAGTTCCTTGTACGAGTTGCGCAACGTGAACCCGAGGCTCTGCAGGCCGGTGGAGTGCCGGGCCAACTTGAGTATGCGAAGTATGCGCATGATGCGGAATATCTGTATGACGCGGCGCACGTCGTCGAACTGGTGTGTGTCCGTCTTGTCCGTCTCGGCCACCAGTATGAGCGACACAAAGTACGGAAGTATGGCCAGCAGATCGATCACGTTTAGACCTCCTTTGAAAAACTTCCACTTGTTGGGCGACGCGCTGAACCGGAGCAGGTATTCGAGCGTAAACCACGTGATACATACTAGCTCCACCATGGCGAAAACCGGATTGTCCTGGATTACACCCTTCGTCTCTACTTGAAGCGACGGTATCGTGTTCAACGTCAGCGCCACCGTCGACATAATGATGAACAGTATCGATATCACGGCTATCACCTGCGGGGTCACATAGAAACAACCGCGTGCGGCTCCGGTCAGACGTCCGTTCACGTAAACACTTAGTACTACATAATATTTTGTTGTTTCGGTTTCGTCCTACCGATATTGCTATAAATATTTACGGTATTATTGACCGCTGCAAACGCTACTATCGTCCATCGAATAAGACCGTTTTCGATCAAAATCGTGTACTTACTTTTTCAACCAAACAGAAAAGTTTAATAATTACTTTAGGTTATATATATATATTATATATACCGCGTGCCTGCGAAAACAGGGTACACTTTATCACTTATTTTCAATCCTGATTGCGGGACGTTTAACTAGTCTATGGATCATAAACTACTATGACATACAAATTTTTTAAACTCGTGTATTTTGAGTATGTGCTACACTACTTCATTTATTTTAACGGCAACCCCCGTTTTGAATATCATTTTCAAGCAATTTTAAACTATCAACAAATTGGAATAATTAAAACTAAGTATACTTTTAAAAATAAATGTGCTAAAATGTATTATATTTTTTTTTTAGTTATACGTATTTTTTCGTTTTAAGCACCATATGATAAGTACATTATACATTTATTATTATTTATCAAAGTAATAAATTGATTACTATTTATGAATTATTATTTTATTTTAGTATTACACATTATGAAATTACTTAATTTATTATAAAAACACGAATTTTTAGAAAATAAAATTCTAAATTTACATTTTTTTTTTAACAAATACTATACATTTTTATTTACAATTTAATTTACAAATGTTATATTATAAATTCATAAATAATTAATAATTTATTACTTAAATAATAAATGTATAATGAAGAAATACGTACAATTAAAAAAAAATAATAAAATTTAACACTTACATTTTTTTAAACATTATACCTAGCTCTAATTTTGCCAATTTTATGTTTAAAATACAAATTGAAAGATCAAAATTGCTTGAAAAAATTGGTTTATCCGAAAATGATATTCAAAATGGGGTTTACCATTAAAAGAAATGAAGTAATGTTGCACATGCGCGAAATACACGAGTAAAAAAAAAATTGTAAGTCATAGTAATTAATGATCCATTAATTTAGTTTAACTACCCGCAATCAGAATTGAAAAATATATACAGGCTAGTGAGTGATAAAGTGTACCTACCTTGTTTCCACAGACACACAATATATTATATAATATGTATAACATAAAGTAAACATTAAAATTTTTGGTTTGGCTGAAAAAGGAAAGGAAAGTTTTTGGATAGAAGTAGAATCTATCTTTTATAAATTTAAATTTGGCCAAAGAGTAAATCAGCCAAAAACGGAAGTATAAGACTTTGGTCAAAAACGGTTACTACATCCAATAGAACGATGCACGTCGGTTTAGGTCGTCAGGTCATGTGTATTGTCTACCTATCCACATTCACATTTTTGCACATATACGTATATTGTTAGGCGTGCAGCGAATAGTTTAGAAATTCAAAAAAATCATCCCATTTTTGTATTCAAATCGTGCGTTTTATTTGAACACCACGATTTTTAACAATTTTTGATTACACATCACGCATGTGGTTATTGTAAATATCGTATTAACAAATCATATTTTGCGATGATTTTGAACATATTTGAATACTATGGGAAACAAATTTTTTGCGAATAAGTATTTCCTTTATTTTTACACGAACAGTAAATGATCTGCCGTACACGATTCGCATCAAACTTAGAGGTACCTATTCGTTTGATGAAAAAAGTTTGTATAGCCACTGACCTTTTAAAATTAGAAAAAAATCCCGAGCTTTTGAAAACATGGACTTTAAGAATCCACCGCGGGATAGTTTCGGGAAGAGTAGATAATTCAATTCAAATCGATCATACATTTTTTCACTCTTTATACGCCACGCCTGATTATGTATGGTACAGACACATTTTTTCTCCTGACGTCCTCTACCCTAACCTTCTCAATCGCGGATTATGAAATCCCGGCTATATCCTGCCAACATCACCACCACTACCTAAAAATACCAAAGTAGAAAGAAATGATGCTCTATTTGTGCTAACATGAAGGTCTTATATGGGTATAAAATATACGTTACATTGGTGTATGTGTGTGTGTGTGTATCGCGTTAGTATATAACATAATATATTATATGGTTTATCGCATCCTTCCGTCTACCATTCGTGAGGTTCGCGTGCCATTGCGGCGTTTTCGAGCTCCGGTAGGTATACGCGGGATCGATAACGACGATAACGATAGTAATAGTAATAATAATAGTAACAATAATAAGCTGCATTCTGTTTCGTATATTATTATATGTAGGTTCGCGATTTGCGTGCGTGCGCGCCGTGTGCCAGCTATATAGTTCACACTGGTCAGTGGTTAACGAACGGTTCGCGGTTCGTTTGATTTTAATTAAAACTCATTTACCTATATATATATATATATATATATATATCACACAAACACACACATATACATATATATTGTGACCTATTACTAATAGTTTTAAGGTGGAAAGCCTACCGTTGTGTTTATAAAGTACTATATAGTCTATGTATTATTGTACGATATAATGCTGCGGGCGCGACGACTCGCGCGCCTGTCGTGTTTCGATTTCATGATTCGTGTTTCGCTGTAATATAATGTAATACCACAACGGTGTCACCTATATATATATACTGTTAAATGTATATAAATATATTATAATAAATTATGCATTGCACACAATATGATATTATATAGATAAACATTAATTATTATTTTTTATTTTAATTATTATCTAACAATTGTGTTTTACAACGCACGCACCGCGAATTCATATATTATTCGTCGCACAAAAATACACCGATTGTGAAATGGAAATCTGATTTTATTTTACACGTCCGTATCGATGAACACTCGCACGCATATATTATTATGTTAGAGAATTAATCAAATTGTCTTAATCAAAAACTTGACATTCTGAAAAAAACAATGGCATACTTTTGATAAATTATATTATTTATGAATAATATTTTGAAGTAAAACTTTATCAACTTAAGATATTTTTTCGAATAATTTACTTTATTTAAAAAAAATCGAAAAATGTTTCGGGAAAGATTCTAAATATATGGAATAATATAAATTATTATACATTATTAGTTATTACTAATATTCATGAGGTACCTGCCAACTCCAGGTTTTTATTTTTATCGAAATCAAGATACTTCAGTACCTTCAGTAGATGTAAATAAATTTTTAGCATAATATATCACTCAACAATATCTTTTAGTTTAAAATTCCTATATAGTATAAGTACTATAACTTAGTATAATTTACAAATAGCTTTAAATTAATTGTTTACATAACATTAAAGCGCAGTGCAATAAATACATAATGTATTACGTGCTTCTGAAGAAATATAAGCGATTTCGATGGAAAGCAGCAGCGTTTAAAATAAATTAACGTAGACCAATATTAAATTGTTTATTTTAGTTATAACTGAAAACGAAGTACCTTGTTAGCTTTATAACCATAAAAGCAAAATGGAACATTTATGGAGTGTTTAAAATTTTAATTTTTTTTTTTTTTTTAATAATGATTACGAGATTATAGTTTGTAAACTATTTTTATATCTTACAAGTAATATAATGGAGATTGGTTTTCGCATACTTCCAAATTTCAAGTCTCATGTTTAATAATGGGCTAAAATGCTAAATGGTTAGGTACTATAGAAATAATTATAAAATGTACGGTGTAGAAAAGTATCTCATTAGCACATGGATAGCTTTATGATATACCTAAGCGATAGTTAGCGATTCTAGTTATTTGATTGTTATTTACGAATTACTTTTTAAAATTAAATATTATAATTTGAAAATAATATTTTGAAATAGGTAACGCTCATAAAATTATTTAAAAAATTATTTTAGTATAATATCTATTACCTGAGACTTAAAATTGTATTAATACAAAAACCAATTTTACTTTACATACGCATATTATTATAGTTAGAGGTTCTACATGTTAATGTGGTTCTTTAATTGTAACATCGTTAACCATGGCAATAATTTTAATGATAGCAAAAAGATGAAGAAAATCTATAGGTAAATATTATCATTTAATACAATTACTTTTAGACTGTTATTATTCTTGTCCAAAAGTAAAGCCAAAATGATATAACTAAAATTAAAATGCGACATATGACTGCAGTCATTAAAAGCATCGACATGATAGTGCAATGTATGATTTCTATAATTTTCATATTTTCAAATGAAATAATTTTCTGGTTTAATTATTTATGCAAACAATTTTTTTTAATCAACCAACCATTACGAGATTCTTATCTTCTCTAAATGTCTTACTTTGTCAATAAATAATATTATCACACTCATATCTCAACAGTAAAATTATAATAATAATTATTATATCGAATGCTGAAAAAGTGTATTATATTAAAAAGAAATTTGGTTTTATGCAATAAGGAGTTTTGTCATTAGTGCCACAAATAATCAAGGTATTTTCTGCATACATTTGAATTTATATTTAATTTAAATCCAAGTCCGATTTGATCTTAAAAATATTCTCAATTCTTTGTAGATAAAGAATAACTTTGAACTTTATACATCAGATAGCAAAGGTAACAATTATTTTTCCAATTCTCGTCAAAGAGAAATTCAATTGGTAACGGCAATACGTATATAACATAAAATATAAGTATGTTTAATATAATATAAGATAAAACTGTTTTATCAATGTCTAAAAAATGTATGATGTATAAAATTTGAGATAAGAAAAATCCAGTTTTTGATGTTATTTTCAATAATATAGTTAATTGGCTATAACTATCATATGTAAAAGTAAGAACATCATCTAAAGAATTTCGTTGTCTATTATTGATATTTTAATTTAAAAATTAGTTTAACTTATAACTATGCAAAATATAACAGTTTTAAAATATAGACATCGATAAAAGCTAACGAGATACCTTCAGTCATATTCATACCTTTAAATTATATTGAAATTAACGTTACAAAATAAATTCTGTTGAACACAAGTCAGAAATGCTATGAGTTTGTGAGACGAAAACAACAATTGCGGATATACAACTTCCTTATAAATAAACTGTTTGAAAAGCTATCCGATGTTATTATGTCTATTTATTATTATTGATATTGGTCAACGATATTACAATACATGGCAAACACCATTGGAACGTGTGGGTACAAGGAAAATACAGATATATAGTTATCGGTAACCGTAAAAATAATATGTTATATATATATTATTTGTGTATAGACACGCACACACACACACACTTTTATATTTGTTATAGAAAAACCAAGCAAAATCCACATAGAAAGCCACAGTGTTGCCAAAATCAAATGCCATAAAACCATTCGCACACAATATACGTATAATATAATATGTATTATAGGTAGGCATGTATATTGCATAGTTGTAATACGCTATTGCAGTAAAGTTTTTAAAAAGTATTTAATTCGTTTATGTATACGTTATTGTAGTTAGGTTTTTCAAAAATATTTAATTCGTTTGAGTGTAGTAGTCGTATAGTAGTCCGGGCCAGGTTCCGGGGCCGGGAAGTCAATCTCGCTCATCGGATGGCTGTCTCGGCGCCGACGCGTGACCCGAAACGTTGGTCGTAAAAAATGTTTCAATATAATCGTGTTTTGGGTCAATCGGAGCCGACTGTCGATTTCTGTGACGAACAGGTTCATTGCGCAAAACACATTCCACACACGCGTAAATATTTTTAGCCGTGTTTTTTTTTTTAAATTATTTGCCGAGTTCTATGCGTATTACAATAATTTTCTCTGTTTCAGCCGCCTTTAGGAGAAAACTGCAGCGTATATGATGCTTTGATAGTACACACGCGGCCAGTGTATATAAAAAACCAAAAAAAATTTTGTTTCGTACATAAAAGAAGCCTCGTGCAACAACAATCCCCTGTTAACACACTCAAAAAGGAAAGAAAACAATAGTAATAATAATAAAAAAAAAAAAAAAAAAAAACATTAAACGTATCAAATAAAATATAATATGATAGAAAAAAAATGAAAATCGTCTCTCTGCGCTCAATTTTTACAGTAGAATCTACGATTCTCGTCTATGTTACTAAGGTGTGGATGTAGGCTAACTGTTTATAAAAAGTATAAAACCCCTTTACTCTTCCCGAGAACCTTTTTATGGTCTTACAGAAATTTGGGAGACCTACGGAAAAGGATACCTGTGATCACATGGCTCGTAAATCCTGTACAATACAACCCACGAATAGATTCCGGCGATTTCATTGCAGAGAGACGATTTCCCTGGCGTTTGTTTGATAAATATTATATATCGTATATTATCCGGTTAGTACATTACTCGTCCACTGAATGTGTCATCTACTTCGTGTCAAGTACCTATAAATTATGTCATCTGAGTAGTCAGATAATATTACTGTCAAGTGTCTACACGTTTTTATTTTTATCACAATCATCATTTTATATCAGATGGAAATGTTTATACTAAGATAAAAGGCACATCCGTGTACTAAAGAATAGAAAAGGATTGCAATCAAAGAAATAATATAATTATTATTAGAGCCAATATTCATGCAACTTAAAATATAGATAGATAGATAATAATTATTATGTGATGAATCTTTTGGCAAAAAAATATATATTTGGCTTTTATTGAATTTTAAATAAGTTGTCGAATTTTTTACTTTAGATGTTTAGTTTGGTTCTAAACTCAAAATATTTAAAAAACTATAATTTATATTCTGTAACTTTAATATTCGTATAGTTCAAAATTACAATTTGTAATTAATTTTAATGTTAACTATGCCATGCATATTTTAAAGTAAACTGTCGCGGTATTTTATATTTTTATTTATTCTGTTCAATTTGCGGTCGGTTTCGTTAAGATAACAAAAAGTTCGTAAAAATAACGGTAAGATAGATGGGAGTTTATTAGGACCAAGCTCTTTGCAGATCTATTTGCTACCAAATATTTAAGCCCCAACCATCCAAAAATAAAAAATATTTTACAGGATATCTGCATATGATGTTAACACATTGGACGAGTGTAGTGTACTCATAACCAGGTTGTACGTATATAATAAGCACAATATAAATCACGATATAGCCGCGAAGTCCAAAAACGGTTCGCGGCCAAAGAAAATGTCGTAAAAAACAAAAAATGCGTGATGATGACGACGACTGTCACCTGCACTCGTCGTGCCGCGGCATGCGGGCCCCGCTGCGGCGTCCGCGTCGGCGGCGGCTGCGGGGACTTACCCGTCGTGCGTGCTGTCGGCGTGTAATGACGACGACGACGATGACTTACCCTTGCCGCGATGCTGGTGGTGGGCTTCTCGAGCAGGTCCCACAGGATCTTCTGGTAGTGCGCGCACTTCCCCTCGCCGAACTCTTCTTCGTCGCGCTGCCGCAGAGACTCGGCCTCCTTGCGCATCTCCTCGTGCACGTGTTCCTTACGCTGGTGGTATTTGTGCTGGCAACACGACTCCAAGTACAGCTCGTCCACGCCCCAGTACTCCAGATCGTCGCTGAACGCCAGCACGCACATCTCGTCGACCAGGTGCAACTTGCCGGTCCTGTAGAAGTTTAACACCTGTGCAACATCGGACACGCGCGTGTATTTAGTATAATAATAATAATACCACGTTTTAATATAATTATAATATAACAGTCACACGATGTACTCTATAAATAGGTCTATCCAGAATTTAAATGTATTATTTTTACCCGCGTTATTGATTGGTATTTTTTTTATATATCTTTTAGTAAATCACTTATATCTGGTGTTTTTCGTTCTGCAATATGCTTATATTTGATTCCGGAAACTCGCATAACGTTATTAATTATCATAGCATTTTAATTTCATGGCACCGTCAAAAAAAATCGGAGTTGTTGTACGAAATTTCATTCACTCAGTGCTCAACCATATTTTATTCGTTGGATATAGGTTCCATTCTGGTAGCTCTAGTATTCTGTATGTCATCGCATTACAACATCTTACATACAGAAGACTTTCTGTGAAAACGAGCCAAGTCAACTCAATTTATAGTAATTTTTTAAAAGTATTTAATCGAGTAAACTATTTATTTCTGATTCAAATACTTACAGTTGGTTTGTAAGGATAAAAGAAATCAGACCCTACAATTATCCGTCAATTGTGAACAACAAACTAAGAAATTTAGAAATTTGTTTTTATTATTTGCAATGATTCAACATTTTAAACACATTGAACAACTTTTTAGAAAAAAAATAGAGCAGCGTTCATAGTTCAAAATGTTTATAATAATGAAATATATGTGTTAATTGTGTGTTTAGTATCAATGCAAAAATAAATTGCAGACTAGTCAGAAATCGAAAAATATCAATTACGGAAGTATACTGTAGCAGGGTTTTGAATACAATAATAATAATATAATGGTTCGTTCGGGTATATACCCACACGTTATGCACACGTTATTGAGGAAAGTTATTGTTATTGTACATTGGCGGAAGACACGCTGTGAATGATATTATAAAAGAACGTTCGGTGTTTTGGACGGAATAAAGGGATAATGGGTCAATGGATGTATATTTAATTTCTTTAATCATTTGACGTGTGCGTCGATTAGACCAGCGTTTGTGTGTACAATATATACGTACAAGTGCGATTGTCGCGTTCTTGGAAAATGGAGACTGTTCGATTCAATGACAATACATGGTACGGTGAAACGATTTGAGTCACACGTCGACTAGCGAACGAGTGGGAGTACAGTATATTTATTTTATTATATTTTATTGATCTTTTTCGTTCGGACCTCATATAAAAGTCGCAATGCGAATATTCGTCTGCGTAGATGATTGGATGACGAGCAATCGGGATTGGCCGTGATTCATATAATATATTAATTTATTCATCCAGGGAACAGGCTATAATATAGGTATGACATGTTAGACGTTTGGGAAACAAATCTATGTAATAAATCCTGCTTCTAAAATTGTACCTCAAAAATCGGTCATGTTTTTCTAAAAAAAACAGACCAAAATATTATTGATTCTAACATACTTTTGAGCGAGTTTACTAAACGTGAATATACAACTATTAGCTTTTGCGTATTGGCCTTGCTGTATCGTTGACACAATGATATTGGCCAAATATTCTCCTCGCGGCCACGTACCCGTGTGAGAATGGCAAGGTGTAGTCTCCGAGAACAAATTTGTTTCAATCTTACGGAAGATACACGCAAATTCGTTATAATGGTTTTTCGGGAATTATTTTTTAAAAATTATTTTTACCGTCTTATATTGTGATACGACTCGGAACAAAAACTATTAAATCAATGTAATAAATAATAAGAATTGTTAAGAAAATCGAGTTAAAAATAGTTTAAATATCGAAATGTATATATATATATTTACTTATAAAATGTATAGAGATTGTTATAAGTTTATGTTTTTATATATAATCACCATTCGTCAATAATCATCGTGTCCAAGATCCGGAACTTATTTAAAAAACATATTGTTATAATTATTTTAAAGTTACGCAAATTACAATTTTTGTACCTAACACACGATTGCGCAGATTACCTGTATATACGACCATGTATTCAACCTGCTCTATTTTCTTGAGTGGCACAAATAACATTAATATTTTTTTTTGTCACAAACTTTATACATTCCATCCGTTATACGCGTAGTAAATGGCAACACACGATACAACTTTCTCAGGATATCATTTTTTTTTTTTTTTGTATTATGACGTAAAACATACAGCACAATATAGTTTTATAGTTACCGAGCTGAAGGATTTCGGGTGCCTGTCGAAAAAGTACTCGTTGTCGGCCAACGAGTAGTCGTCGCACAGCTCGGAGATCGCCTCGTGCGTGTTGCAGTCCCTCAACCGGCCCAACCTGGTGTGCGGTAACCGCTCTAGGGTCCGCCAAAGTATCTCGTGCTTGACGCCGCCCACATTTATGCACACTCTCCGGTTGAGGGCCTTCGACCGCATTATCATGAACGGTTCGGGCGGCAGCGACGACAGCGATCGGCTGTGCAACCGGCGGTACAGCTCCTGCGCCTGCGCCGGCGCGGACGGTGGTGGCTGCTTTGTGAGCGGGAACCTGATCTCCTTCTGACTGTCGGGCTGTGCGGCGGCCGCGGCGGCTGCGGCCGTCCACCGCACCGCCGCACCGATTGGTGGCAGCCGCGGGCCGCCGCAGCCGTTGTTTTCGAATCCGGTGCCCGCATTGCGTTCCGCGGCCATCAACCGGACACCGGACAGTCAGCCGTCAATCTTCTTCCGCCCATTCGTCTGCGCACACAACAAAACACCGAAGGATTACAAACAGTGTCAGCAGTCGACAGGACCTGACCAAAGTCTTGCTATACAACTGTAATTTTTTATTGACCTATGCTGAAGATGACGGGAAGGAGACGTGATCTGGAGGGCAGAGACGTGCAAAAGATTTTTTTTTATCTGAATAATCTTAACATAATTCTGCATGCGTATTGTTGGGACGTTGTTAGTCATAAGCCGGCAGTTCATAGTCATGCGTCGTCGTGACATGTCCATGAGTTCAGTTCAGGCTAATTCTAGATATTTTCCGGTAGATCGTGGTTAGTAAATAATACCGTAATTAAATTATTACGACGACGAATTAGAATACTATAAAAGGCACTCAACACAACATGACACGACGACGTACCTGTGAACCTAGCCATATATATTTGAATGTATAATATTATGATTACTTGTTTTGAAATTATATTGTATTAAAAAATAAAACAAATTAATTCAAATAAATAAATAAAATAATAAAATAAATGATTTATGATTAATGATAAAGAATATCAACAATTTATGATACCTATTCGTAATTGATTATAAGTTTACTCTTGATATCGAAGATTCAATTGTATAACAAAAATCGTAGGATAGTTGTTTAATTTTATTAATTATTAATAGTTGTTATTTACCTATTATTTCGATGTTTAAAATTGTTTTTTTTTTTTTAATTTAATAGAAAATGTATACTCTTCAGAAAAATATTACAAGTATTTATGGACATTTAAGACGATTAAATAACACGAATAGCACGAAGAAAAATTATTCAATGACGAAACCTTTTTAATTTATGATGTTAATAGATCTCTATACCAATTACATTTCAGTTTGAGTGTCGGGTTTTTCAGAAGAGAAATGGTAAGCACATGTGAATGTGAAAATATTGGATTATGATACGTATTTAAATTTTGATAGAAATATTTTTATATATTATTTGAGTAATCTTAAAAACTGCATTTAACCTTATTTCATAATGTAGAACTATATTTGAAACGTATCGTGGAGTGTATTTCACTGAAACAGTGAAACTTATGAACTAAAATATCAAATATTCTTAGTATAATTATGTAGGTAAGTAACTATTGAAATATTATTTGTATGCAGCTTGATTGGGAATTTTTTCCTGTTTGGTATTCCAAATTTATGGGGGGCATCAATATACCTACAATTCTATAATATTAAGGCATTAAAATAAAATAAATATATATTATGTTATTATGGCATAGCCACTTCATAGAATTAATATTTTCATGAAAAATTATTAATTGAAGCGGAAACAGCTTTTTTACACTTAATTACACGAACATATTTCAAGAAATGGTCACTTACTTTGTAAAATAAAACTGTTTACAGCTATTATTTATTTATTATGTATTTAATAATATACAGAATGTACATATTTTCGATTGAGTGGTATTTTAAAGGAATTTAAAGAGCAGTTAAGTTACATATTGTATTATTTATTATTTAACTATTAATTCTACATATTAAAAATGCAAATACATTTTGATATTTTATTTATAAAGGGGTAAAATAAGTTTATTTTAAATAAATATAAAGGTAGTAATTTATTTAGATTTTTAACTATTTAAGCAGAGCCACAAGTATTGATAACGGCTGTAACATTTCACACTCGGTACCTTAAAATGAAGCACACGCTGTGGTTTTACAAGTAATTTTAAATTAACAACTAAGAAACCCCTAAACTCCTGATACAACTTAATAAGACTTGGATAGTTTCACGCAAATAGTTATTGGTCATTAAATAATTTAATAATATCTTTATTAAATTAGCTCGGGTATATGAAGTGTTACATTTTATTGATATTGGTGTAATATAGTTAAGTAAAATATATTTGCTGTATAGATTTGCGTGAAACTGTTCGAGTTGTAATTATGAGGTTAGGGGCTCCTAAGTTGTTTGTGTAAGAGTACATTACAATCCAAACAATATGTTTGTTTTAAAGGTGGGTACTGGGTATAATATGAATTGTAACAACTGTTATCACAGCGCATTGTCCTGCTGAAAATGCCTTAAATAAATACAAGTTAAAAACAAATTACTACAAAGTGTATATACATTTTTTTTCTTTTTGACAATTAGTATATTTGGAAAAATATTTGTTTTATTTTTTGTATATTTAATATGATTTGATATAAATAAACCTTGTATGTATATAAGTGAAAAACTTGTAATAATAAATATTAATAATATAAATAAATAATAATATAATTTTTTTGTGAAATAAATTACATGATATCAAATCAGAGTAATCATTTCGAGAAACATTTTAATAATTCATTAACTGTAAAAAAGCTGTTGCCGTGAAATGGACACTTTTTTAAGGAAAGATCAATTTAAAAAAAAAAGCTATACGCCTATATGATAAATATTATATACCTTTAATAGGCTGAACTATAAGTTAACTAAAATATTTAAGCGATATGGCATATATATTTTACTATATAATACTTTTAATGATATTATAAAATAAATTAAAAAATATTCAAGCCATAATACTATATTTCTGTGATATATTATTTTAATATTTTTCGATTATAATTTACGATGTTGACCCAATTTAAAATTGGCATGCAATCATTATTTGTATTGTTGAAAATTATGTTTCAATAAATGGTGTTCAAACGTACCTATTATAATTTTGTACAAAAACGTGTCGCGTTTTTTGATGAAATGCCCAAACGTGTTTTGGCCTTTTTTTTAAGTTCCTAAAATTGTTATCAGATAGAGATAAGTGGCGTCCTGACAAAAAAATATTTAAAAAGTCACATAGATAATTTAATTCCCAGTGAACCTTTTTTGTCAGTTATAACTACTAGGCATATAGTCAATAACAATAATTTATGGTAACTATTTAAAGCATTTATATTTATTTCTCTAAACGTTTCTGTTTTTAAATATATATTGATTTTATGATTTTATGCTACTCATTAAAACTTACATTCAAGTATTAGTAAGTGATTTTCGATATTGCCTTTTGACTCACAATACATTTCGATATTTCGTACTTTAATAATTACATATACTGTGTATCCGTAAAATTATGTTTTAATTTTTACATTATATCGCAAATAGTTTTAATTTTAGAATAAGAGTATTATGTGTGGTAACATTTCAAATTTCAATACTACATTAATATTATGAACGTTTTATTTTATAAACTTAAATTATACCTAAAGTAGAAGTCAACAGTGAAAACCTTTATTTGATATTTTAGAGAACCGAAATTGAAACTGAAGCTAATTTATTATTTTGACGAACAGAAACCTTCAAAAAATCAGTCCCCTTATCAAATCAAACTTCCAAGCAGTGATGGTGACAATATAGTAGTTTTTACTTTATTACACCTTGTCGTAATTATTCTGCATTTGACGTGTTTAATAATATACTCGCGCGCGCGCACACACACACACACACACACACACACACATAATATATAATACTTATTTATAATCATAACTTATTAGTATACCTACAATGTAAATACAATTATTATTACTATGAGCCAAACTGAAAATGCTATTCGTCATTTTCAGACTGTAATATGGTAATGTGGACGAATTAAATTGTTGGTATACACGTACAATACTACAATATAGCAGAAATGTGTTTAATCCACTATTGATGTAATGGTTTTATCGTGTATTTTCATAATTATCGCTTGAAAATTGCAAGTATGTCATTGTAACAATATTTATATAATACATTACTCACCACTGAGTATATCCATATATAATGGTTGGATAGAGTTGACTCTACTATTCTATAAGCGATCCGCATATACGTGCTATGTCTGCGGGATAATGGAGTCGTGCCGTCAGTCGAAAAAAAAATAGTCGACACACGGTATATAATAATAATAATAATAATATTAAGCGCACGCGAGAATGACGTATTAATACGTGCAGGGGTGATACGTAGGTATGCGTGTTATGATTAAAATATAAGATAGGAAGGTAGTACCTACCGCGCGAAAAAAATCGTTTTGTCGTTAAAATTATCGGTAAACTCTGCGCTGCAGTTATGCGATAAAGTAATTTTCAAATTTTTTATAATATATCGTGGCTATGGTACTGTATAATATTGTGATGGGTGGCGTACAACACGAGTTTCATTATTCATCATTATGCACTTATTGCAGAGCGTCGAGTCGTATAGTCATATAACAATAATATATTAATTATTAATAATTAATAATATTCTTTCGCGTTAATTCATTCAATACTCAAATACGCTGTAATAGTTTGCATCCTTATCGTATTAATAAAGAAATAACCAATAGTTAAGGTAGATAAAACATCGATTATTTTCGTATTCAGAGTATGTTCTCAAAATCGAGCACATTCACCATGATCGTTCCACATTCTATCCTAATAAGTCACAATCATTGAATCCATCGAATGTATTGCATCCTTAACTCTTAATAATGTTTCTATAACTTAATGTCAATTTTTTCCCTTCGCGTATCTATTTTATCACTGTTATAAATTATATAAAAATTATTATTATGCTATGTATATATATTACAAGAAATTTCCATTAGGCGTTAATATGTTTAAATAAAAATAAAAATAATATAACTGTCGAACTTAAATAGTGCCAGAAATAGATTATATTGGTCGTGTGGGTGTATAATATAATAATGTTTTTCCACAATCACTGACAATCTCCACGAATTCCTCGATAGTTCACTGATAAACAAACTCGAAGTGGATAACTACTCAACGAGAATATTGAAGATGCGAGATTAACGTCAATACAACAAGTAAACCACGTATATATATATATATATACATAAATGAATGACTTCTACTGAATTGATATTGATTTTTGCCAAATCGAGTTATCGAATTGTTTGTTCAAACCACTGCTATTAAACTGGGCAAAGTTTGTAATATAATTTCGTATTATAGCCATTGCCAAATAGACGTATATTTAAGAAGTTTTGGGGTAACCACTTCAGAGTACGGTCGCGACAATGACCGCTGTAATAACGCGTTGTGAAAATCAAGTTATAATATTATTTTATAAATTAATCAACACTATTATATTATAGCGTTGAAAATCAAAGGAAAACTCTTCGACTTGCGTTGTTTATTGCGATGAAACAGCGTATGCTACGTGAGACCCGAACAGCTGTTTGCCCATTTAATAATAATTTACTAACGTCATAGTCAGTGTCTGTGACAAGCTACTTAACTACACTGGGTATTTCAAACATCTTACCTGACTATATATTATATATAATATACATGGTGTAATACGTTTAACGTTAGACACTCGTTATTATTTCAGAAATTACTGAAAACATGTTTTTGAAAATATTTTTTTTACATCACAATTGTAAATAAAATTAAAACAATAAGGATTTAAAAAAATTACATTTTATACTATTTCTTTATCGTTATCTTTTTTTTTAACTTGTCTTTGATTAGCAAAATATATTTTTTATTTCAAATTCTGAAGCGGAATATTTTATTATTTTATTCGAAGTATTTCAATTTATAAAAATCAAATTTCAAATAAATAATAAATTACTGAATTATTTATAAATATATTTTAAACTTTAGACAATCAGAATAGTGATTAGGCCGCAATAGCTTATCAAGGGCTCCATTTGTAATAGCACAACAAATTTACACAGAACACAGACAGATAAAAATTAACGTTTAATATTTCTTGGGGGCTCCACGATAAACTTCTACTTAAAAAAAGGCTCCGAGGCTAAGAAAGTTTGGGAACCGCTGGATTACGAAACAAAAATGTACAGTGTTTACCTGTATCGCTATACCTTACTCAACAAAACTTTGAATACTTAAAACTCATGAGCTAGCTACTCGACAAAAATTCTGTTTTTATGTACTAAAATCTCCTAAAATAACTGCCTTCAATGTTCATTAATAAAACGTATTACTACAACTTAGAAAATTACTTATATATTTTTTTTTTATAGGACTCACAAATATGTGATCTCAATTTAATTTGATAGGTTTCAATAAAAAAAAAAAAATACAAATTAAATATTTAAATTTTAAGTTTACGTATTAAAGATAGGCATAACTCATATTTTAATAAAATATACTATAATATATATTATTTCAATGTAGAATTCATTAATAAAAGAAAGTAGGATTTATTTTGTTTATGATCAATATATGAATATTTTCCAATCAAGATTTAAGTACATACTAAAGAGTTAAAGGTAAAGTACATCGATATATTTTGTATTAGCATTTAATTTTAATTTAAATTTAATTTTAGCATTGCATTTAAAACAAATTAAAATTAAATATTAAAATGTATCGTGTAAATTAAATAAAAACATATTTTATATTGATATGTATATTGTGTACATATATGTATATTTTTATGTTTATATTGTATATATACGTTCAATTTAAAATTTTAAGGAATATTCAAGTTTCGCAAAGATGAATTCAATTAAAAAATAAATAAATTTTTATAAAAAGGAGTATATTAAATGCAGAAACTTTTACAAGCACTGGTCGATAATTGAGAGAAGCTCGAAACTAGTGAATTATTAATTCTGTAACAGTATTAGGAATAGTGAAACTTTTAAGCTGTATAGAAATACATACACACACTTACTCACGCTGTTGTACAGGGTAGGTCTGGTGGTTATTTTCTCATTTTGTAGATTAAGATTTATCGGCGAAGACACTTTAGTTTCTCGCCCTAGTATTGTGCTTGAGTTGTTAAGGCAATAGCGTCACAAAAGGCAAAAATGAACTCTTATAAGTCTAATATTTGTTTGCTTTGAGTAATATACGTACATAGAGTGTATACGTTACTAGTTAAGTATAAAATATTTGTGTATCAGTATTGTGTAGAATTTTAGTGGTCGTAGTAAGAACATTTTACCATGTTGCTATAGGAATACCACTGAATTTTTCATATTGATTGTTATAACTAGGAAATGGTGGATTAATTAGGAATTATTCATTTTAATTAAAATATATAGAACATAGATATTTATAAATATATTTAATTACACATATATTATGTTGTAATTAATAATTTATTTTGCTAATAGAAAATAATATTAATGGTTAAAATAATTATTTCTAAAAAAAATCACTTATATGCAATTAACTGTTATTAACTTGATAGTTAATATTAATAACGGTGGGGATATATAGGAAGGTTGTAAGACCAATAACGTGATTTAAATAAATCTTAATATTTTGAAAACATTATTGTAACAATATAGTAGTGAAAATAAGATTCTAGAAAAATATTTTTTGAAGTAAATAATTAAAACCATTATTTTTCGTCTAAATATCCGATTTTGTCAAAATTGAGACTGTATATTTTCGTTATTTTTTATTTGCTGTTAGAAAGACTTATAAACAAGTTTATCAAACTTAGGTGAGTATAGTGGAGTAGTACAGGGATACCCATTAAAATATTGGTCTGCTACTCCCCTTTACAATACTTTAAATATACTTATAACTCATAAACTACTCGTCCGAATTTCGATTTTTATGTATAATACTCTGAAAAATATTCTGCTTTAAAATATAAAATTAAAAATGTATGTCGTTGTTCAAAAAAATAAATAATTTTAAAAATTAAAACGATTAAAAACATATTTTTTTTTTATATTGCTTCAAAAACGTTAATATACATTTTTAAATAATAAGTGTTGTTTGATAAAAGAATCACCCAGTATATTCTTTTTCCTGATATTGTTATTTTCGATTATCTTGTTTACTTTAACGGAAACTAGATCAAATTTTTTATCAGAAAGTACCTTTAAAGTAGAAGATCAAAGCAATTATTTTTACTATAAAACATGTGCACAAACAAAAAAACACATCGTTGTAAAATCAATACATTCTTATCGTTCCACTTCGAGTCTAAAACAAAAACAGTCGTCGCATTGTGTACATAAACTACAGCGCCGCTTACCGCACAACACTTCCCGATTAACCCCTTATTGCTTACTGACGATGTTAAACTTGCAGTAGTGCAGCGAGACAGTGGTATACTGAAGTAGTCCAACTAGAACGTCGAGTTATTACATTTTTACGATTTAAATTATTTTTAAACAATGTCGGAGTCGTGTTATACTCTAAAAAGATGGTACCACTTATATAGGAATACTATTTACCGCATTCCAAGAAAAGAATAAGATTCAAAGTGTTCATTTGACGCTATATATAAGATATATATAGATATATATGCATTTCTCACGGGAGTCTGAGCAAAGCGTATACACATTCTAGTCGGTCATTTCCACCCAATGGCCCTATAGTAGAATTTAACGATTTCCATATTACTGTACACGCTGTGTACATACGTATATATAGAGTGTCACAATTCCGATGGAAAAACGGTCGGGATGGAACGCTCGTCGGGGAAGATATGAGGGAGGTTCCAGAGGGACTTTGGGCACACCACACCGCCGCCTAGGAACGGTGGTGACAAGATGACTACGGTGTGGGTATGCGCGCGTGACACGGGCGACATAGTCGTGTTTCTGTGGGGTGGCTTTGAGCTTTTATAGTGGGGTGGTACGAAGGACGGTGGCTGTTTTATGTAAACACCGGTGGCGTGTTATTTATATGCCTAATTCGGAATACCCGGCCGTTCGAGCTTTTTGCGTTCGACCCTATATATAAGTATATGCGTATGTATATTGTATGTGTGTGTGTGAGTACGTCTATCTGCCATTATTATATAATATATATATATATACGTGTACAATATGCCAAACAGTTGTCGGAAAGCGGAAGTGCTTTCCATTCAAACTGGGTCGTTTGATCGACTTTCCGCCCGCCCGCAGGACCGCATAGCCGTGTCCTCGCAGCCGCACACTCCTCAGATCTTTTTTTCGTTTTTCTTTTTTTATTTTTTATCGCCCTGTTTCGGGTTAGCCACGTACAAGAGTTGTTGGAGACAAATTGGCTTCCTCGTCGAAAAGCCATCGTAAAAAGTCAACTGTATTATATCGACACGATGGCGTACGCGTACTGCCGGTGACGATCCCATACCCATATAAAATATATGACGTATACCGCGTGTGTGTATAAATAATATTATACACACTGTCCATTCACTGCGTCATGTCATAAGATTATGTATTGTAAAAATATCTATAAAGTGATGTACCGACTGATCGCGAGTGACGAAACGTCAATATTAGCTCGTTCGTTTCCACCATACTATACAGAGTGGTTTACTAAGAGTAAGCTAATCCCTTTTTTTCATTTAATAGTTATTTTATTCACATTTTGATTTTTGGCATTTTTAAATATACTTGAAAAATATATTTTTAGCGCTACTTATAAGGAGAATTTTATGAGGATCTTAACTTCTATTTTTAAAATTAGAAGTCTCCTTTTTATGTAAATTATGTAATGGATAATTTTTTTAAAAATTTTGTTGTAAGTACATACATAATTCAAAACTTGAACGAGTAGTTTCTCCGTTTTCTAATTAAGATGCTTACACTAAGGACCATAGTCCTTAAAAGTGGTTTTAGAAAAATATAAAATTTATGCTATATTGAACCTAGTATTTATTATACTTTGACCATTTTTACAAATTATAAATGTTTATATTAATTATTACCATTTTAAAATCAACATACCACCATATCTTACAAACCCATTATAGTGTACCTCAATACTCAAAAATGACTTGTTCAATTTTTGATTTTGTTATGTCAACATTTTCAGAAATAAATATTCGCTAAATAATTAATAAAAAATAATTTAGGTAAAGGGGATTTTTGGTTTGAAAAACAAAAGTTTTTATTTCTATAGGATATCCATTACGTATTAAAATAACCACAACAAATTGAAAATGTGGTCTTTAAGAATATTTAAAATTTAAAAAAAATAGAGCTTGCATAAAATAATTATTAAATTATAAAAATTAGAGAGCATGCCTTGTGAATCACTCTGTATATCCTTACACGTATACGTGGATTTTACGATTTAAAATACCTATACGCTAACACACGTGCATACACACACACACACACACACATGCGCGCGCACACGTATACCCATATATATATATATATATAAGTATTGCCCTGTTTTTATTTTTCCTATTTTGCTTTCTTGCTGTCTAACATTTTTTTTGCTCTTGTCAGATCAGACGGATTTGCTTTCGAAATGTTCGCATATTATAAGACGCGTAGTCGCGTATGTCAATATATATAATACATTATATAACACTCTGTCGTGCGTATCCACTGTTCAATTTTTTTTTTTTTTGTAAAAGGATTTTTGATCACATACATTGTATACATAATATGTGCGTGTACTAAGTCGATCATCGTTTGCAATAGGTTTCTGTAGACCATAAAGTTTATAGAGTCGTTTTATTTCCCCAGAACGTCAGCCGTGAGTCGTTCTCTGTGTTCATTAACCATCATAATTCGTATAGCGTTCGTTTGTCAAAACCACCCTATTGTAGTATATACACACGGAATTTGATATTAATTAATAATTTATCGTATATTTGCGTTTTGTACTATAGCAGTATTAAAAGTACATGCGTTTTGCTTGTACATACAAAACATATTTTACGACTTTAACCACTAACTAGGATGACTATATAGGGTCCATAAAACGTATACGGCTATTATACTTTTGAATTACCTAACATATATTGCCACATTGGTATGGCATACATTTGAATTTAATTTTCTATGCAGATATTAGGTTAAATAATATAATTATACAAGTGCTATTCTATTTAAAACATATATACTATCTATGAACTAAAAATGTCTAATAGTTGATTATTAAATTCAAAATAAATTTATAATTAAATATATCCCAATTTTATTTAGATTTTAAGTAATATATGTTTGTGTAATGGATCACGAATGTGTGACACTATTACAAACCACCAACATAAATAAGTAAGTCATAAAGAATAATGTTGACTAAAAATGTTGTAGTTATTCGTGATTACATATTCGTTTACATATGGTACATATGACTTATGTTAATTCTATACAATACCATGTAAAGTTCAATAGTTCCAGCTGTTCCGGGCTAACAGCAATCTGCACATTAAGTCATCTGAATATGTAATTAATAATAATAAAATATATCAGGTTCTTGAAGTTCTTTAACCACAATGAAAATTATTAAGTTTAAAAACTTTTACCAAATTACCTATATCTAATAGATTTTCTAATTATGAAGGGAATTTCTGCACTATAGAAAACTAGATATTTAAATTGCATTTTCTGTATTTTATCATACGTATAAATTTCTTATTAAAGTTTTTTTTTTTTTTTAAATGGAAATATTTACATAAACCAGTTTTTAACAAAATCGATCTTGTTTTTTTGTGGTTTGATAATGAACATCCAACTCTATGTATTTGCATTTTATACGTATAATAAAATGTTCAATAGATAAATGTTGGACCTTTTTATGGTATCTATTTATAGATTTTTGAAATTTTCAATTTGTTTTACATTTTTTTTTTTTTTGATTTAATATGTATGATAATTGATAACAATGATAGGCTACCTTCCGATACACTTTCTAGTTTCTACCACCCATTGCGATCGGCCAGTGGATACGGAATACAACAATGCGCTCTGCTACGATGATAAAGTTAGTTGAATACCTTTGACCCTTATCCTAAATTAAAAGCTTCAGGGAGAGATTAATTACATTACCCAGTATTTATAATCAATAACACCTACCATATCAGTGGAAAATCCTATTTCAACACAGCGCAATTTATATTACCTTTGTACATTTAGAAACTTGCTGACGTCTGTTTTTATTCGTGGGGTTACTTTGTTTTTAATAAATAACACTTTAACTAAAGAATTTTATACTTAAACTCGCAATAAAGAATAAACTACAAATTGTTTAAACAGTTAAAATCTCTTGGCTAACAATGAAAACATAGTGTACGGTTACTGTTTACATTAAGTAAAAAATATAATATATTATATTAAAAATGAACGCAGTAAAGAAAGAAACATTTTAAGATATAAAAGGAAAGGCTGTCCTAGTGGTCGAACTATCCAAAATATTAGGGTTTTGTTTTATTGTTTTTTTTTTATAATATTATTTTTAAATTAATTGTTCATTTTTATTTTATCATTTTAAAACTTAAACTATATTAAAAAGCTGATATGTTTAAAATTATTGTGTTTTTTTTTTAAAATAACAATATTTTTTTAAAGTATGTCGATGATCAGAATAACACTAGGTTACAGTTAGAGTTTATATTTATTATTACTGCAGGTGTATTTTTTCATATTTTTATATTATACATAATTTTAACTTTTTTTTATGTAAATTTCATCTTACATCTAACCTATTCCAAAGACATTAACAAGAAAATGATGATCCATTAGAAAATATAGCAGATGGCTTAGTGATCTATTTAATTTATTAAGAGATAGCTGGCCAATCGTTTATTTGGATAAATTGTCTTTATATAAAGTGCTTCTAGATTTAGAATATAGATAATATACATGTATATTATACATACAATTTACAGTAAATCATAGTGAGATCTTAAAACCGTTATATCTATTATGTGTAGAAACAAAAGACTTTCGCTGATTTTGTGACAAATACTCAAGATTGACAATTTTTGGTGTTTAAAAATGTTATGTTGTACAGGTGTGAACTAAAGTGTTTACTAATTAATAAAAACTGTGTTCACTTAAGTTCTTATACTATTTTAATAATCTTGACAATTATTACAATTTAGAAGTTTCTAACTGAAACATGATAAAGACATTTTATTGAACCAAACATTTTTTTATGCTTTTTAAGGGTTTTTTTTTAACTGTATAGTATTTTGTTTCAATTAATTTTAATTTTAATTTATTATTATTATTAAATATTGTATATACCTATTGGCTATTATATTAAATTTATAGTAATTAGTAGTTAGTAATATTAGGTGTAAGTCAAAAAACTTAAAAATGTAATATAAGATGACTCATAAATTAGCATTACAGTCATTTAAAAATATTAAAAATACACATTATGCACAAGCGTTTAAAGTTTAAAATGTTGATGAAATTGGATATATATTATTTAAAACAAAATTAAAGATTTTTTCTCTTATGGTTTTATTTATTTTGTTTGGGTTCAAATATTTACCATGCGGACTTGATATTATCCATTGTGTATATTATTGTTTTCTATAAAGACTCTAATTAAAACAAAAATATTTGGATTAATTTTAAACTATTTATTCTACGATTCTATTTATCTTACTAAAGTACCTACCACAGTGTTATTTAATGATTTCATAAAAATAAAACATGATGTAAATTTATAGTATTATAATAAAGGTACCTATGCAATATTTTAGGAAATAATTATTTCATTTTACCATAGAAGGTATTAATAGGAAAATAAATTATAAGTAATCTAATGAATTTATAAAATATTTTTAGAAATAGAGGATTTATCTCTAAAGTTTTTATTTGAAATAGTTTTTTTCATAATATGCAATAATTTATCACTGAATTCAAGATAAAAACACCCACGATAGTGGCCAGATCTTAATAACAAGTTATATTCGAGACCAACTATAGAGCAGGATGACTTCCTAGCAGTTTTTAGTTTTAAAAAACAATAAAATATTTTTGCTGATATTTTCATGAAACTGCAAGAACTTTATTTTTATAATAACTATCTATAATATATTTAAAACATTTTTATTTAGTATTTTTAAAAAAAATTGTGCAAAATAAAAATGTATATTGAAACATGACTGAAAATATTATATAATAACGTACATAATATGTACTACATATATATTTCTATTATTTTTTTAAAAATAAGTATATCGTCTGGAACTATAATCTTTGTTTATAACTAACAACTAGTAAAAAATGTAAATTAATTTTATATTGATATCGGTTGAATTGTCCCAATCAATCATGTGGTTAAGTCGTGATTCATTCCCGTCTGGAGGAAATTACTTTGTCAAACATAATAAATAATAATGAATCATAGTCAAATTTTTTTGAACCTATTTAGGAAATATGACGCCATAAATTAACTATTATAAATATTATAAATTGTTATGCGTCTAAACATTTTTAAGAGAGAGGTACACGTTTTATTATAAAAAATGATATCATACATTCGTACATGTAAAATTTGGACAAGTCACAGTGCCACACAGACCAGTTATTGAGCACTGGGTTAGCTTCACGTTCCCTGGCGCAGAATAGGGGTATATAAATATTAAATATAATATTTTTATTATAAGTTTGCATAATTACCGTTTCTAAAGTTAATTATTTATGAAACTATTATTTTAGTTAACTAAAAACGTAGCAACTACGACCATTAGATATCATAAAATAAATGGATTTTAATAATTACAATATTTACACTATTTTATTCAAATAATCGTATTTTATCTTACACGTTATTACATGGATTTGTAGTATAATAATTATTAAGATTTATTATTTAAATAAAAATTATTGAAACTATATGCAAATTAGAATAACCCAAATTATTATAAGAGCGAAGAGCCTTTAATTGGTAGATTTATTATTATTATAGTGACCCCGGGTTAAATATACATACATAATATTAAGTATTATTTAAAATATTCTATGCTAAATTTTACATTATTCACTTAAAATTTGAATTCACAATTTGTTGATAAATAATAATATTTTTGTATACTATTTAATATTTTTATATTGTAAATACATTCAATGATATATTATATTATTACGTATTTAACAAATTCATATTGTATATAAATATATATTAATGTATAGGGAAGAATTTAATTTTGACCATAATATAATATAATAGCTCAGACGGTCTACTTTTAATTCTTTAATTTTTTTAGTGTAAGGTTCTATAATGGTTAAGTTATTTAAATCCGTTTAAAATAAAATAATTACAAATATAACATTATTTAAAGAGTTTATATATTTTATTTAGATTTGTCTGTATTATTATTGAACATAGTAAATTTAATAGGAAATATAAATTAAATTAAATTAACTAAATTGTTTAATGCCTAGATATATCTGTTAGATTTAGTTTCTTAACGTTTCAAATGAAATTTTCAAAGCAGGGCTGAAATGAAAAATGAATTGAACACATACTGTTATAAAGTTCTTAAGCCTTTTGGACTAGGTATTATAAAGTATTCATCAAATATATTTAATTATACATTTTCAAGGTACATTTTATACTTAGTAATAATAAGTTGAGTTGGTTTAATAGTGTGTTTTTTTTATTTGATCTAATATTATTTATTTGATGGTACATGGAAAACTTTTATAAAATCTTAATTGAAAGAGCTTTACGCATTTATCATGTGCTTTGATAAGGAATTATTAAAATTTCAAGTTACATTTTGATAATATTGCGAATATTGGAAAATATGCTATTAGATATATTGTATAATGAAATGGTATAAAAAGTACGAAAATTTGTTGTATCTAAAATTTATTTTTACTTATATTGATAATATTCTTTTAAAATTTCTTTCAGATTAAATTCTGAAGGTATATTTTCATAAATTATATTTGTTTGTTTTATAAAGATGTGTAATATTTATTTTACTGCACATTATTTTTGTATATTGATTGTTGATATAACTATAAGATTTCATCAAAGTATATGAAAAAATCATAAAAATTGTTATTACTCGAGTATTAATACTCGAGATTTAAAAATGAAATTTAATTATTATAATATAATTATTACGTTACACTTAGAATATTTTTCAGATTTTGATTATTACTTTCAAAAGTAATTTACAACACTACATTGTGCCAAAATGAACATAGTGAAACGAGTATCTTTAGTATTTTAATCCTTAACACTTAGTGTACAGTAAAAATACTTAAAATAAATACGAAATACTTATTTAAAAAAAATATTTTTGATAAAAAAAAATACACGGTTAAAACAGTAATTTAAGTATTTTAGTGATCTTTAGTTTATGGAGTTATATTACAATCTTTATATCATTTCCTTGTTTAATAAATAACTAATATGATTAAAAATGTATGATAGAGTAAAATTGTAGAAATTATGCTTACAATGTTACGATTGAATTAAAATTATAATGACCTATTATTGCATACACTTATAACTTTATTTTTTTGTAGGCGTGTATTTATTTATTTATTATCATATATTAGGTTCATGTAAATCGTATGTTTAAAAATATATTTGATATTTTGTGTTCATTTTAGAGTTAATACCAAGTAATATTAATAATTAATATACCAACCACCAGAATAATTATTTTCTATTTATGATACTATACTATATATTTTAACTTTGGTTTGTACTTATCCATACCTATGAATGTTTTCAAACACAATATAAAATACATAACTGTAGAAACACTAGTTTTAAAGCAATAATTTAGCTTAATTTATTTAAATTAGATACAATGAAAAACATAAAAACTGGAAAAAACACGCAAATTTTGCTCTCGTTTTTTTTTTAATCATGCGATTCTATTATTTTTAACTCATTTTATGGTAACATGGATTTGGTGTGTAAAACATTTTATTTAATATTTTTACTAACATTTTTTCTCCACAAACAAATTAAAATTTATCGATTCCATTATAGTCAAAAGTTCTGTACATGTTATTTAAGATTGTCAGTTATAATTTAGTAAACAATTATTAGTTTCATTTAATGTAATTTATTCGCTTTTATACTTTAAAGTTTTATTCTTGAACTTTTAAATTTTAAGTTTTCTGATAATTCTATTTTATCTTTATTGCAACGTATTGGTATGAAATTTTACTTTACATAAAATTAAAAACAAATTATTTTCAACACAAAATAATAAATAATCCGGTACAGAGTACAAGTTACATCAAATGATTACCATGACAACCAATAAATAAATGTTATTATAATTTATATAATATTTATATTATTTTTCATTTAGATTTATATAAAGTTATAAACTCTCAGTTAGGCAAGTGAAGTGATCATGGGGCAGTGACCCCTAGTAATAATATAAAATACAAATATTTATTTAACAAAATATTGATGAAATAATGAATATAAGTTTTATTTATTCATGCTATTATTATTTCGTTTATATGTTTACTATAAAGAGAGGAATAATGTCAAATTATTGTCTTGTTATCGTAAAAGAATAATAAACGGACTACAAGAATCTAGTGAACCCACAAGTTGTGTCAATAAAATTCTAAAGCTGGTTGCATTCTAAAATAATATTATTTTATCCTATGATGTTGTACACACATTACAAGACAATTTAAAAATGAATTAAAATCTCATACTGTCGCAGTCATTGTATTATAAAAAAGTTGACGATCCATTCTTGTAAAAATCTATCATATTACTAATAAGTCATAATACTTAATACACGCGTTAACAAAATATTATTCAAAACTGGTCACTTTTAATCATGATTCCATGAAGCGTATTTCGTTATATAAAAAAAAGCAGAATTTGTTTTTCAATTGAATAAATTTTTGTAATTTTCTTTAACAAAAGTCAAACGGCCATGATGCTATAGCATTATGACAAGACAAAAGTATATTTTTGACTTAATTAATGTACAAAATATTTCGTCTAGTTTATAAGAAACAAAAGCGCGATTGACCTTTGCCATTTTCGTCGTACCCGTATCGATCCCTGTCGTCTTCTACAGTATAGGCCACGTGTTGACTTTTTAGAACCCCAGGGGCACTTTTACCCTCTTCGTAAAAAAAAGTTAAAACTAGAAATAGTAAAAATCAAAAATGCCAAAATACATACTTAGGTTCTATTGTTATTAAACGCCATTTCACTGTGTTATGCATGGAATGTATGTATAATATATTATATCGTTAAATAAATTATGTTTAGTATGTGTGGGTACCTACTATACATCTGAAGACTGACAGTTCAGCACTAAAAAAGGTAACCTCATCACTGGAAAACACCGGTTGTTCAATGATTATTAATGCTTCGGTTTCAATTTTATTTTATTTATTTATGCAGGACATGCGAACTTATAAAATCGAACAGCCAAAAAAAATAAGAATACATCAGTACTAAAGAAACACATTCGTGTTTTTTCCTATTCACATAAAATTTACTTACGCTTTTTTTGTTATTTAAAGTTCAAATAGGATACGATAACTTATAGTTTTTATAACCCCTTTATAATTCTACAGCTTTTAATTTTTATTTTTAACAATCGTTTAATTATATGCCGTTACAGTAGGTTTTGTCAAATATAACTGTGAAATTAAAACCCTAAATTATTTTGTGCTTATAATGTCTATAACTCTTGTCTACATAATGATTAATGGTTCTCGAAGGCATTATCCTACGAATTTGTTAAAAAAAAAAAAAACCTTGAGATTTACGATTTCAGTGACATTTTAATATTTTTAAACAGCCAAACTCTTTGTAGAAAAAAAAAACTAATAATAATAATAATACGAGAAACTGATACAAATCACGTTTCCGCACGATTTCTTTACCAGACTGCCAGTGTAACTAGTGAAACAAGCTTTTGGTTTAAACACTATATACCACACCACTATTGTTTCGTTTAGCAAATAATATTAGCATAGGGTTTTTGGTTTTATGTTGGTTGGAAACGCAACCGTAATACATATCTAGGTCAAAGGTGTAGACAGAAATCAGTAAGTACCATTCATTTTAAAATATCGTACATACTGAATAGAAATTATTAGTGTTGGTAAGCATTGGAAATGATATAAACTATTTCAGTATAATATTGGAAATATAATAAAAAATTAAGCAACAGATGTTATAACATAATTTTATAAAATTTAACAGGTTTAGCATGTCCAAATAAAACGAGTGGTTTAAAAGGAGCAACTTCTCATTATTATTATTATTATTGTGTCGTTTTTTTTTTTTTTAAGCTACACCAGTCGTAGTAATTCCCGGTGTTTGTTTATGTGCTCACATTCACAGTGACGCGGACACGCCAAAAGCAAGAGATTTGCATAATCCAATGAAGGAAATTTGTCCGTGCATTTACGCGGAACATTTATCCCGGACAAGCTAAGAGTGCATTTCCCGGGAAAAACGGCGTTTGTCGTATTTTCATGCATATTATGCGTCTACAAGTAGTGCTCCGTGTGAAATTACACCGTGAAATCGTTTAACTTGTTATTACAACACCACCGTTGGCCACATCCACCCCATCGCGGTGATCGCAAGTACTGGCGACCATAATGGAATATCCTCTCTTCAATCAACGCACTGCACATCGTACGTCACCATAGCAACGATATTAGAAGCTTGCCAGGTGAAACGGATAAAAAGTAAAAACGAAATCTCGTTACCTGCCTATATTTAATATAAGTCTATAATGTGTAATTTTATACTTGCAAAAATATCGTGAGTACAACAGCAGACCTACAACGTTTATATATGCCATTATATTACTATAATATATGTATATATATAATATACCTACGTACTTTATATACCGTGCACCGACAGGCGGAAAATGAGTACCTTTTCCGTGAGCGATTATCGTGCGTTTAGTGTAAACTTTTGTCGTTTCAACAAAAATCAAAGGTCAAACTACTCGGAGACCACTGTGTTTCGTGACCTTTCCAAAAGAATACTTTCGACATTACACGTTGTCACAGCGATGAATATGCTTACAATAATATATTATAATATTCTATTTTCGCGTATGAGCACAATATAGCGCGGTGGCCGACTCGCGTTTTCGCGTAAATATATATGACAATGATATGGCATTTAACCCGTCCGTTTTGCACTTGTGCCTACAACAGGTATAATAATGCCCGTGCGAAATATTCTATCTTATAAACGTACGTCGCTCGACACCCGGTGGACGGTACGGTGACAAATCGATGGAAACAATGTTTAATAATAATATATTGATATGCGCCACGAAAACCGAATTATCTACAGTGATGACGACAAAAATAAAATACGTAAAAAATACGATAACTGTATATGAAATAATAATATACACAATAATATTATGCATCGCCGTACGAGATTCACCGGGCCGCGAATGCTCGGCGTTCGTCGGCCGAAGCGTTGACGACGGCGTTTATACCTGTCCGTCGTGCGGTTTTTACCTGGCAATCGTCGTTGGACCTTTTGTCTCAGTGCCGCGCCGACGACGGTGCACGCACCGCCCGCACACATCCGTCGCAATCCGTTGCGGGCCGCGGCCGCACCACCATGTCGGCCTGCAATCCGTTTTGTCGACGATGTTCCGAGCACTGTTGTCCAACGGTCGCGGAAGACGGTGATGATAGGCACGGCAGTAAAACGATATTATGCAGGTCGCGTACGTCGAATACGATTTCGTTACGATAACGTGTGCGAATCGTGCGCGAATAAGCAGAACGGACAAAAATAATTATTTAAAAAAACAAAAACTCATACGAAAAAACGACGACGACGGCGACGACGACAACTTGCAGCAGCGGTCAGGTGTTTGTCGTCGGCCGATCGAATTATGATAATACAACAGTATAACGATGACGATAATGATGATAATAATAATAATAATAATAATAATAGAAAAACGACAATAACAACAACTACTACAATAACATCTAAAACAACGACGACGATAAAATAATGGTTATATTAATAATAATAATAATAATAATAACAATAATAAAAAAATTTGAATTAAAAAAAAAACCCGCTACACACTGGCCGTCGCGTCGTCGACAGTAGGCTTGCAGACGGACGCGGCCGCATTACTGGGGCACGTTCGATTTGGGCGAAAACCCGTGTACGCGGACTACGACCGTTTTCCGACAGATGGCGGAATGCGCATGACCAAATATGACCCCGGTCGGCGATGGGGTTTATTGAACAACAAACACGCGCACAACTCACATATTCGCTGGCGGTGGCGGCAGCGGGGAAGTCGTTGCCGTCGTCGTCGTCGTCGTCGTCGTCGGCCGTCATCTGGTGCGGAACTTCCGAGGTGGGCGCGGGTGTACCGCGCGAGGAAATAATAAATAATAATAAAAAAAAAATAAAAAAAAAAAATCGCACGACCATCTATTCTTCTTTCGATGATCGTACACGCATAATACAAAGCGCGTAAGAGTTGGTGAAATAAAAAGGATAAAATAATGTGCGTCCAAAACCGTCAAATTCGTTTAGACCGTGTGATAATATTAACGATCATATAATAATATCGTCGTTGTTCGTCGTCACTATAATGTAGTGTACTCGCGGCTGACAACGGGATTTTCCTACTTTCGCCCGGCCGACCAACACTCCGGCGCCGCCACCTCGCACGTCCACCCGCCCCTACCCGCCGGCTTATAAAAATATTTGAGTACACGGATTTTCTCATTTCGGTTTTACGTAAGCCGGCGCCTCGTGTATGCAACTCGTAGTGCGCCGGTGCGCCGGTGTGTAACACGAAAACCAATTCGAACTAATTGCGTCCGGGCAGTGTTATGCATGCGTTCTTATTTTATTATAACCGTGTCGTATCGGCACAATAAATTATTTGGGTACACCTTAAAATAGCTGTTAGCTATATTTTGCTATATCGCCAAGATATGATATTTTGCCGCGTTACACTCGCCGTATAATATTGTATCGATCGTCGTCGTCCGCGTTATTTATCGTTGTTTTATTTTGTTTGTTTTTTCGTCCCGTCATTGCAGCGTATTACCCGCGCCCGCGTTTTGCTCGAAATACTCCCCGGAGGGTCAAGTCGAGCGAAAAATAATTATCGTTGTCACCCTTAGGCGCCCGTGCGACCCTGCAGCGGCGGTGGTATTGGAATAGTCCAACCGCGGCGGCGGTGGTGGTCGTCTAGGACGATTGCGTGCAAAGAAATAGTGATTTGTATTCTAGCCCGGCGGTGTACCCGCGTAATATAAATGATTTTTTTGCTTTGTTTATGATATAATAATACATTTCACATACATTTTATTTTCACAAATGTACGCGTAATTTTATGTACACATCTCGAGGGCCTTTACAGAGCACGTCTTACGCGATACCGCCGTATTTTTGGATACTACACAATAAACGGCGACGGTTTCGATCTAATCTAACGGTTAATGTAGATAAAATTCTGTAAACTTTCGTTTTAATCTTTATCTAAATAAAAGTTATTTGTGCCGTAAAATATGTGATGCAAAACCAAATTAATACGTGTATAGTATTTAATGTTATTTTTTTATAAAATTAAAATAAATATTTTGCTTTGATAATATTGATACCCTTTAAATATTTTTTGTGAAAAAAAAATCAACAATTATCTATAAAGATTTTTTGAAGATCTTAATGTAGAACGTTCGTGTAGTTATTGAATAAATAATTATCTAGGTTTAAACAAATGTTTAATAGTTAAACAAATGCATTACACTCGTGTATTGCCATTGCTGAACGTGAATACTAATAATTATATACGTTGGTTTACTTAATTTAATATTTTTATAGTGTACATTTTTTTTTTTTTTAAATAATATATTGCTTTACAATGCCATTTATGCCAATACTCAATAGTATAAATTATAGTTGCTTGAAAAATGTACTCTATATCCATTATCATAATATGCTATTCATAAAATATAAATAAAAAATAGATGATAAATAGAATATAAAAATATGATATACACTGTTTATTTAACATATCATTTACATAAATAATTCCATTATTACTAACAGATTATATACTATATAGGATATTTGATTTTTATGAAAATATATATTTAAATCTAAACTGTATTACATTAAAGTTAACAGAAAAATAAAATGATTTAAACATTTTAAAATTTCCATTCTGTTTTCATGTATCGATTTGTGTTTAAAACGGTGACTTTAACTCGTAAGATTCATTAAAAATTGTTCGAGTATAATGTGATTCTCAACGATACGTTATATTAATATTTATTATTATCATATTATTATGCTGTTAATGTTAAGATAACTAATTAAAATGTTATACGAATAAATTAATTTCATTTCTTTTGAAAACTTTAGTATTTCAAAGAAGAAGATCAACAAAATTCATACCTTCGGGCATTAAAGAGGATAATGTGAGTGGAAAACCTTTCCAGTGGGATTTCAAAACTTAATTTCAAACGTTCGTACGTGGAGTAATGTTATTTTTTAATCCCTCGTCACTCGATAACAATGTAATAGAATTGAAATCCAATTTTTATCTTCCAATACGTTATGGTAGCCTACAAAAGTTTCCATAGTACTCAACCTTCAATGAAAATTATGTACTGACATTTTCAAAGAATTCATTATTTTATAGGATTCGTTATGATGTATTGAGACTCAAGTAATTTTTTTTAAATCGTTCCCGATAAACTATTCTCAATATAACGTTATTTCAAAGATATAACGTTCTTTAATGCTACATTACACAATTATTAAAAACAACATTATATTGCTTAACTCATAAGAAAACATTTTTTTAAGAAATGTCTCGCCATTAAAATCATCAATCAACTATTAATTTGTAATTGTCTTCTCTTTCGTGTGTATTGATTTTAGATTCTGGAGGCAAAGAGAAAGCTGTCAGCTTTACAATGATGTATGGATTTTTTTTCCAGTAAATACTTTTCAGCATAGTACGAATAATACCGCAATATTTTATGAAATGTGGACATGTGATCATTAGTTTTATCAGGATATGTTGAAAATGAAAATTCCAATTTTTTACAAAGTTTACGAAATAAATTTGAAAATTTACAATGAAATTCGTAGCAACATCAAATGTTTTTTAGGATAAAGATTAAAAAAAATTATATATTTAATGAATTTCTTACACATCCTTATAAGCTAAATAGTACACGGTTTTTAGAAATATAGATTCCGAACGGTAAAAGTTATTGAAATTATACAGACTTAAGTTTTCACAGAAATAAGAACTACTCAATTATTTTAGATTCTAGGGAAAACGATAAATGTATTAATTTTGTATGATTATATTTTTTTAGTATGCTCATACTTTTATTTTTCATTTGAATTTTTTTATTAAAAAATAGAACTGATTAGTAAGTACTTTGATTGTTCAAAAGTAAAAAAAATGATTTTTCAAAATAGCCAGGAAAAAATAGTTATCTATTTACAGATATATCACAAAATAATGTAAATCGTTATTCGGTTACTCTACATGGTTTAAATATGTGATTTTAAACCAATATGAAATTAAAATGGATATAAAAAATAATTATACTTATATAGTTTTTAGATTTTTAATTTCAGTATGAATAACTTATGAGGAACTTTGAATTAAATTTTAAATCATTATAGCTATACATATTTTCAATCACAAAACAATTTAAAATTTGAACTTTAAATGTTTATAAAAAAAAATTGAGCATATTTATTTTAAATATTTATACATAATTATATAAATAACTAATATGAGATTTTGGATTAAATCTTCATAACTTAAAAGTACAAACTAGATCCAATTTGTGTAAATAGTCACAAAAAATGATTATAATCATAATAAATCTTTCTAAAATCAAACATTCATCACTCCACTCAGAATCTAAAATGAAGAAAAACAGTAATTTTTACAAAATACTCGTTTTTGACAAAATCGATTTCGTTTTTTTTCTTATAATTCATAAAAGAATATTAACATACGAGGACTTAAAATATTCACCAAATATTTATATGAGCATTTACTAGACATTAAGTAATTTGATTTTTTTGTTTTATTTTAATGTGTTTCAAACTCAAACTTTTTTCGTTTTCTTTTGATTGATGTATCGTAAAATTATTTTTTAGTTTAAAAATCTTGAAAATTAAATTATAATGCAAGGTTCCTTTTAACTTGTTAGTGTACAAATTCACTGAAAAATATAGTTACAATATTTTTTTTAAAGTTATGATAATCGTTAAATATCGAAAATTTGCAAGTTATTTTGTAATTAAAAATTTATAAAAAATGTAATTTTTATAATTAAAATTTGAAAATATAAAACAAAGTTTGTCATAAGTTTTTATTGCACAAATTAAAAAAATGTAATTTGACAAATATTTTTTATAAACGTCTGAAATTGAAATTTTACGACATTGATGGATATTAAAATAACGATTTCTCATCAAAAGATTTTCTTTTTTTGTTGTGGTTCAAAAATGAATAACTGTAAATACTTTAGATAAAATCGTATTTAACCAAATGCTTAAAATATAAGGATTTCATATGTATAGACGTATAGTTTATTTTGTAAAGCATTTTAATTCTTTTTTAAGTATTTATATGCATTTGAAATTTTCATTTATTTACTTTTATATTACTCTTATATTGTATATTGTATATTTTATTCTGTTTTTAAATGTTGACAAAAAATATTCTCGGTCATTCCAAATGTTTAAAAATTTAGTACAAAGTTTATCATAAATTGTTATCGTAACTACTTAAGAATATTTAAAATATATAAGAACAATATTTTATAATAATTTATTTTAAGTTCAAATTTTTACAAAATTCATCAAAAGCTTTAACATTTTGAGGTTAAAAATTTTAAAATGTTCAATTTTTATAAAAAAAAAAGACTGGAAAATTTAACAAAAAACGTTTTGCATATATATTAAATAATGAGACCAAAAAATCAGAAAAACATTTAAGTACAATATTTTTTCTAGACATTAGAATTTTAAATTTGTTCAAAATTAAATATATAAATTTAGAATAACGATTTTAGTTTAATGTTGTTATCACGAACTCGAAACTAAGATAAACTATCTTAATTTATTTTAATTCATGGTTGTTATTCAAACATAGGATTTGAGGGACATGAAACTTTCATGTATAAAATTATATTTTAATACACAAAGACATTTTAAAAACATTAGCATAATTCTAGCCATTATACTTATTTATATCATTCTACGACAAGTCGACGTGGACTTGAGTATAGACTCAAAACTCTATTATAATAATAAATATTATACATTTATATTACTATAATAATAATTAAATCATAATATTTGCATCTATGTCATATATTTATATATATATATATATATGTATCTATTACTAACTAATGTAATGCATGGGAAAGATGCTATGAGTGAATAAGATAGAACACCATATCAACCAAACCATACTTAGCGAAATTGATGAACGCAGAGAGATACTCAATAACATCGTAGCAAGTCGATGGAAAATGAATATTGATGTGATTGGTCACATATTGAGTGACGAAAATGAACTAATTTATGAAATAATAGAAGGGGAAGAAGTTAGCTGATATGAGGGAAGTGTTAAGAGTGCATATTCAATTGAAAAACCAATCAAAAGAGTTGAGTACAAAAAGAAGGAGAATTAAATATTAATAATACAATAAAAGCAATATAATTACATCATAAAATTTATTTAATTTTTAGGCTGACTGTTTTCGCTCAGAATCTTTTTCGTATTTAAAATTTATTATATTAACAAGTTTTAACAATAATAGTTTTTTTATTCGAATGTAGCATTATGTTTTGTTATAACGATTTATTATTCAACAGTGAATACAATATACAGTTGTAACTCGTAAATAATTATAAATATGAAAACAGAACATTTTCGCAATACACAAATATATGCACAATGCAGCCCTCGCGGAGTCATGCGAGATAAGTAAAATAGGTATGACAGATAAAAAGTAATATATATTGAAAATGCAATGTATTTCAAAAACGTGAGCATCAATAATAATAATAATAATAATAATAATAGACGATTTTAAGAAAACACGACTTTATTATTTTTTACTATCGTTTTAATAACGGGACATTATTATATGAGTTAATAATGTTTAAAACGCGTAATTTTTGGTCACCTGCGTTGGACGGCACGTCAGCGATAGTGTCGGCGGTCGCGGCGATTGATGAAATTCCGGTAGAGGTTGTGGCGCAGTTGGCAACGGAGGCGGTCACGGCGGCGGCGGAGGTGGAGCCGGTGGACTGTAGTTGCATGGTTCGCCTTAGCTGTTGGGTGGCCGCGTTCCGCTGCACGTCGTACGCAGAATCGTGAATTCGGAACCCGTAAAGCTTGGCCACATGCCGACCACTAGGCCGCTGCGGCATGTACTCCGGTCGTGTCATAAACACCATGTGCGGTAGACCGGTGCCGAAGTATGCGCCGTCGACGGCCGCCCCTCTGGTCCCTGCCGGAGGGACGTACACGTCCATGCACCGCGGACAATAGATCCTCACCGTGTCCGACCCGATCACGTCGCAGAGCCCTATAATATGACGAACGACACTCGGTCAATGTATACGTCCCGAATGTAGGTAATGGCGGTAACCACCGCGGTATAGCCATCACGAGCATTTTCACGGGTCGTGCCCGTCATAATAATAATATGCACAGTCCGGCAACGCGGCCACGAGCTGCGATTTGCGTGCAAATGGGACATCGATAACTATTTTACACTGCAGTTCCTTTTAAATTACTTTGATAATCTTAATTTCTTTTTTTTTTTTTTTCAAAATTTCGGGAGTCATACTCTTTTTATCTCCCCCCCCCCTGCCGCGTGGTCTTATACAGTTCCAAATTCGCGTATGTTGCTGAAAAACGATCTCCAAAAGATGCCTATGATGGTAACCATGTCGTTAAAACCTAACTACTCTTAGATTTTGTACGTATTTTTACAACTCTTCCCCAGCGCTCGCCGACAAAAGAATGCGTTATAATTAGCATAACGAGAAAATTGCGATACATCGTGTTTTTGCGGATAACTATTATTCATATTAGAATTACTTTGACTTATTTTTTTACGTTTTTGTCGTCCGAACAAACGAGCAGATGAATTGTAAAATGTCATACAGGTTATGCACACACGAGATTATTATTTAAATCATACACTCGCGTATTACACACAAGTATTATTGCGTTACACGCGTTTCCGTTGATTTATGCTACGTAAAACTCAACTCATATAGGAACTTTATCTTTTCACATGCATTATTATTATATTTGAATATTTCTTTTAATTATTGAAAAAATTCATTTAAGTTTGAACTACACATTGACACAACGATATACTGTCGAAGACGACACAATGAGTGACGCACTTAGCAAGACCAAAATGTTAATTTATTAGTTAAACAACGCCTAACCAATTGCATTTAAATTTTAAACAACCAACGTAAAAATATTTTTAAATAAAATTGCTTTAAATGTTATTACCAGATCCTACCTAATTTCTGTATTATTATGTATCATAATTATCTAAATGACTATTTCAAACACCGATATGCCGTTTCAATATTGCGACGAAATAAATGAATCATGTTAAAAACGAAGTGGAAACCTAAGAGCTGATTTGAGCCTATCGTAATTCATAATGTCATTGTTGAGTTTAGTAGTGCAAAATGGCGGAAATGTCCTTGCCAATTTTTAGCTAGTGAATATTTATACGGAGTACGTACTCATTAAATAGTTAAAAAAGAGTAAATTCCATTAGTTTCAAGAGTTATTACGTACCTATTTTTGAATATATTTCAATTGGCGTCATATCATTTAGATAATTAAAATGCGTAATGCTAAAGGGTTATACGGGTAAAAATATATCAATATTATTATGTCAAAGACTGAAAGACGTATAAGTACATAATACTGTAGAATGTATAGAAATTAATTACAAATTACACTTGGCTTTGACTTATGTATTGTATTTACGGTGAGTGTTCACAAATTCACCGATTATCTGAAAAACTGATGTATTCGACAACAGTGCGACGAGGGGGGTATATATTATGTATATTATTATATTTCAAGTCGAGTGTAGAATACGAGATTTGCCGACAACAACAGACACGACTCGCCGCACTGTACCGTACATAATAATATTATATAATATGCACGCGTGCAAAACGGAAGCGGATCTAAGACTCTTGGCGAAAACTAAATTAATGTGTGGTGTGAATAATGGTCACAATGTCGACGGCAGTTTAGACACAGCGGTGGGTGGAGGAGTTTAGATCATACAAATACTTTACTCTATGGTACATGTCGTGTATGTTATGTACGAGGGGAATATTTTAAAAGTAAACACTGCTAATATTCTCTATATAAGAGTATTAAAGTTTTGGGAAACATGTATTCATAAAATATGAACTCGTTACCAACAATATTTTTTATTGAAAAAAACTATGCTTTTACTGTTTTTATCATTATCGTTTTACCGAGTTTTTCCTTTTTTGAGTGGCGATTTATATTTTTTAAATTTTTTGAAAATATCAATGTATAATAATCGAATTTAAAATAAGTAGTTAAATATTTTTTGATTAGCTAATTTACTGCTAGTTTTACATTCGATTGTTTTATATTGAAATTGTTAGAATAAATGTTTAGTTTATAATTGAAAACTAGCAAAAACTATAAAAAAAAATACAAATGAAAATTATTAATGTTAGCCCCGCAATACAATTTTGTTTACTTATGATATAATATGTTATTATTTATAGTTTAATAAATAATATATATTATAGTAGGAATATGCGTGAATCATATGTATATATTCCTCGTCCTCACGAACACCTAATTGGTTTAATAATAATTATATTCACAGGTATGTGAGTTACTTTATATTTTTACGATCCGGTTTTATGTGAATTATTTTATATATATTTAATGTTCTACCAGTAAAATGTGCATTTACCATAGCGAGTAGGTACTTAAGACATTGTTTTTATATATTATATTATCTTTATAACATTGTTGGTAAAATCAACAGAGTTATTTAACTCGTATATGGCTATATATATATATTAATAATTATCATATCGTTGAGATATAAAAGGCCTACAAATAAGTTATTAATACTAGCTGTATTTTATCCGTTGTTATGATTTATTTTATATTATTTATTAACAACAGTTATAATAACTATAGCAATTTATACCCATATCTTTTTAATAACATTTTTTCCTAGGTTAAGAGTACTCCCCAAACATTAACATAAACATGAACATAGGTATACACATAGCGCAAATATCTCACAATAGAACAAATTAGTCGCTGACCTCAGTTTAACCCTACACGGTACACAAACACCAATGGTGTATTTACGGGGAAGAGGTCCGTGGCCCATGGGGTACGAACAGCAATTGACCCCCTCAACAATTGACATTCGACCATGTTCATTTGTGTAGTTTTACGTATAGTAATAAAAACGAAAAATAAATATTTTCATAGCATAGTATATTATGCGTAGTTGCCAGTTCTCACAGTTGATATTTTTGAAAACAAAATTTGTTACATAAAAAAAAAAAAGATTTTCCAGAAAAATGATTCTTTTAAACATTAACAACGCTATAGTTTTAAATCTTAAAAATTTACATAAACATACAATTTCGATATTTTTAGAATATATATTTGTATTTATAATAGTATTAAATAATTAATTTTACTGAAAACAATACATATTCTAAATTTATTTTCCTACTTTGACGGGCACCCGTTTTGGGGATTTTTTTTCAGATATTGAATTGTTTAATGTTAAAAACATTGGTCCAATCAGAATTTAATATTCAGCTTTAATTTTTAGTCCGTACTTTATTGGTAATATAATGGATAAATTTAATATAATAGCTAAATTTATTACTACAAATAGTTTATTTTAAAATAACTTTTTTTACTTTGTATATTTTTTATTCTTATTTTTATGATTTTTTTTATTTTCTAAAAAAGTCAGGTTTTTTTTAGAAATATGTTGTTTTAAAATTCTTTAACTCTTTAATGTTTTCCGAGGCTCTGGGAAAAAACTCAATACCCCGTTTTTCGGCATTTTATTCCCTACGGTACTGTGTTACGAAAATAGTCTGTACCTCTCACACGAAAAATTCCTACATTTGCCACTGACATACACACACACACACATACACACGTCAAATGGTTTACATCATACTGCGTAGTGGCACCCTATAGAGTATTTTAATGATATTTTGTACCTATGGGCAAGGCAGCCGAACGTCTGCAGTTTTCTCGCGGACAATGTCCATAACAGCCGACCAAATAGTTCTCGAGTATTTTAGCGATGCCCCGAGGTGTCATTACGTACCGGGCATGTACCAGACCGTAAAACAGCTCGGCCGCCGATTGAGTGTTGAGGTCGGCTGTGACGCGTGAGTACGGAGCGTCGCCCAACACGACGCGGACCGCCGTCTCGTAGTCCGGCAATGTTTTCTCCAGCCCGACGAGATTAAACTTGTCTCGGATGTACGACACGTCCACGGCACACATGAACGCGTTATCCGGCCTGTTCAACAGTCGTCGGATCCACGGCGAAGAATTCATATTCTGCGGGAGATTCATCGACAGTAATTATAACAACGTCGTTGATCGTCACCTTTGAGAGGACGCCACACACCCATAGATTCATATTGTTTGTAAAAACGGTTTTGCGCGATAATGAACCTCTCGAGCTTTAGTCACAGATTTTTTTTCCAAACACAATGTATAAAAAAAACAATATTTTTTGTGTCTGAAATATTTTTATTTTTCCGATATCATTAATTTAAAAACGCGATTTAAATTTTAAAGCCCTAACAATAACGAATTTTAAACCATCTAAATCGTATAAAAAATATAAGAGACCACTATGACAAAATATTTTGTCTACGACCTACATTTTAGTGTTTTCTGTGTATAGATTTTATTTTTCAACTATGACTGTGTGGAAACGTTTTTCAATGTAATCGCATGGTTATATTAGGTACACAGCAATTAACTGTGGAACTGGGGTTAACAACGCGGGACCACTTTTAAAATAGTTCGAGTTAGTATTTAAAATTTTAATTCTTCTCAAAATTTAATTTAAAAGTGACCTACATGAAACCCCTTAAAAGGCGGGTGCGTGTGGCGTCCCCTTAACAATCAAGTACTTCGGATTACGGCCGGCTGCAGTGTGATGATAATATAATATTGTCGGTGTGTATATATACGTATAATATAATGTAGTAGCTGTACTGGAGTCTGCTTCAGTCTATGGCGGACGAACGGACGAGTTTGGCGCCGCTACTCAATTTAACGCACGTTGTAGGTGTATTTGATGTCGGTATTTATACGAATAACGGTAACGATGGCCTGAGCATTTTCAGTTGGTACAACAATATTATTATAGCCAGAATGTACTTGCGCTACGTTTTTGCAGCGTCTGATAGTCGTTTAAATTGATGGTTAGCATAAGAGCCAAAACGAGATGATATTTGGAAATGAATATTATCGTATAAAAGCACCAAACGCACATTCCTAATCCTAAATGCTATTAGCTGATTAATAATATGTACCTATGTTAGTGCTTCTGCAAAAATTTTTTCCAAAAACAGTTTCACGTTTTTTATGAAAATTTTGTAACAAAAGGTTTTTAATAAAATAAATTCATTGACGAAGAAAAATAATGTAAGTTATGTGACGAAAAATACAATATGTAATGGGACCAGATTAATTATTAATGAATTGTATGATTATATTATTAAAGCTAATTATAGCAAAATTAGAACAGTAAACAGTATAAAGTATAATACACGAACAGATTGCGATTGTGGATAGTTAAAGTGTTTATAGATAATAATAAATTAAGGACAGCCAGTACAGTCAGTGCCGTTGGAAATAAGTATATTTAGAATTATTGATAAGAGGGAAATTAGCAAACTTATGTTAGAATTTATTTCAGCATGAATAACCAATAGGTAATAATTGGGATAAAACGTTAGATATTTATTGAGACTATAATTATTTTTGACGCGGTTTTTGGGTGCTTAATTATCCATATCATTCTATGTTACACGTGTGTATATAAAAATAATAAGCGCGACGCCCCGTTGATTGCACAATGGTTACGACATACCAAAATACTCGCTTATTCACGTTTAAGTACGTAATTTTACATAGATAGCGCACATGTTCTAATGTAATGTGTATAATATTTATCTAACATCTATATTATGTTTATCACACATTATATTAAATATGTTATCAAAATAATTTAATAAATAATAATTTTTATTATTATTAACTTCTAGTACGTTTATTCAAAACACCATTGTGTTGATCTTCGTCAAAAAGTTATTTTTGGAGCTTTGCTTTTCCGATCTAAACATATTTTCAAAGTCTTTTATAATGTTATACAATACGGCCGTGTACCTAATAGGTACAATTCGTTCAAAATTGATTGCTGCGATATTTTATGGGCCATATTATAGTATACTCGTATGTAATGTAAATATTAACTTTCGTTAAATCGGAAAATACCATATATTTATACATTTAAGTATTACAGTAATATAACGTACGGAAATGAACTATTTTAAGAAATTCGTTTCCCGTTGCACAAAAAGCATATTCTCGTATAAGCACACAAAGAAAATCGCATTCTTTGTAATATTATGTACATGCAGTGTGTACATAATTTTTCTTTATTGTACATACACTTTACCGTGTAATCGTTTGGTTTATTTCGTTAAATAAAATCTAAGAAAATGTACAGGATCTTCCAAAACGTATGTGACATTGGTTTTCATACAAAACTTGACAAAAAATAAAAAATAAATCGTAAACTCGTATCCAATGTGATTGATATTGATTATATTACCTACAATTTAAGTTATTTTATTAGTTTAAAAAAAAATAAAACTTGGAAGTTTTCCAACTTTGTTTATTTGGGATTTAATTTTCAAAAGTCAACTTCAAAAATCTTCTTTTTTATTCATTATGTATAATATTATAAAACATTGGCTTACGAAGTTACGATCTTATATAGCCTACAAGTTATAACTTTTATTCGTACTGTTTTAATTTTGAATTGCATGTACAAAATGGCGACTGTACCATGAATTTGGAACACCCTTTATAATTGGCTCAGAATTTAACTTCCGGATAATTTACAAGCTATCCACCATAGCGTCTTCTGTCTATATTGCAGACCAATAACAATTATTCTATACAGTATATTTAATTCGGACTAACGTCGAGAATAAAATACTTTTGGAATTTATTACTAAAATGTTACGCTATACTTTACTTACACATGTCTTCTTTATAGTCTAAAAATCATGTATCAACTCTTATATTATACGATGTGATGTTACTCACACTATACGTTATATTTGTTTATGTATAATTTATATTATATACAACTTTGAATACATATTAATACATACCATACATGTAGACTGTGGGTATCTGATATTTCATAGAGTTCATAAGTCAGTGAAATACACAATGGTTATTCACAAGATCTTGTTATATTCAATAATAAATTAACAAATTTGGCTATAATATTATTTGATATTTCTCATTAGAACCAGATACAACTGTTTTTGAAATAAACGGTGATAATACATAAACGTTTAGAGATATCTCATGATTATATACGTCAAAAGAGTTTTATTTTACACGAATAATAAATGTATGTACAAGTTCTATTATTTATGAATACCTATGAAAAATTAATCTAAAACATCGTACAATATTGTTAATTTACAATAACTTAAGTTGATTAATTATTGATTAAAAAATAGGTTAAACTTAAGTCTAAACTAAAAAAACGTGGATATCAACGGTAATACAAAAATACTATAGTTTTTTTTTTTTATTAACCATACATTTAATAAATCGGACGTAACTAATCAATACATATTTAATTATTATAATTAAAAATATAAATTATAAAAATATAGTTCAACGATGATAAATCTTAAAATGTTTATGATTAAGTAATTATTATTTGCGTACACAAAAATATAAATCGTATACTATATGATAATACTTGTATATGTAATATTATGTATAGATTATAACGTAATGTCACGTTAAGACATCATAATATACTCTATAATTATCAAATATCGAGACGACTGCTCACACGTCATTGGGTTATTAATTTATGACATATTTAAAAAGTTCCAAATTATTTATTTATATTAAAAAAAATTGTATTATTGTTATTATTAAATTGGAATTATTACATAATATTCAATGATTTTGTTAATGATTATTTAATTAATTTTAGACTTTTAAAAATTTGAAACTATATTTAGTTACAATGTTTAAATATTTATTAAGTACATATTTGACATATTTGTATGTGCTTATTGTGTTTTGTCATCAGTTTGTAAATTGTTTAGTTAATAGTTACACTCGTATTATAGTTTACATTCATTTTGTTATATATGATCATGAGTTTACTCAAACTTTAGTCGTAAGAATTTGGATTTTTACTCACACATAAATGTCTTATAAGTAATTAGTACTAATAATTTAATTAAAAAAATATTACTTTAAATTTATTATTTCTTAGCTATAATAATATGCATTTACTTATTACGAGTTTCTTGTGAAAACAACAAACGCATATCTATTTATACACTGTTGCAAAAACTTAACTAACAATGAAGGACAAATTAAGCCAAGCCCGACATTGTCTGTTTAATAGGTTTAAATTAAAGACCCTGCTAAAAGAGGGATAACTATAATTTTAGTTTCATAATACATTTAAAAGGAAATAACTGTAAATGAAAATGTATTGTCAAACTATGTTTCAAATGACATTGTGTTAATATATAATATAATATCGCTGAACATAATTTCAAAATTTAATACCTACGTTTTAACATTTAATATTTTTAATTTTGTATTAGAATAAAAATAAATAATGCTACCTACTTATAGTAATACCTTATGATTTCTAGTTAAATATTAAGTGTGTGTAAATATTTAAAATCAAGATCCGATGAAAAACTAATTTATAATTTTTTGTTAATGAATCTTTAAAATAAATGTTACGATTTAATTCCTTACAACTAATAATAAAATCTAAGCACGCGGCACACCTACATGATTTATTGGATATTATATATGAACATATAACATATGTATATGATATATGAACCTGACAGTAACGGTAGATATATTGGTCAATTCTAAACTACCATGTGTGGGTCAGTAAATTACATTTTGACATCAGCACCAAATCTAATATTTGTATGTTCACTAAATTAATCTAAATATTACGTAGTTTAATTCGACAGAGATAAAACCCTTTACATGTCAAAAAATTAGTATTGTTTATCTGCTGTTAATAGGAATATCTATAAATAATAACAACAATATATTATATTGATCATGTCATTTGTTTTAAAACTGTCGATTGCTTCTGAATTATTATTTAAAGTAGGTATTAAAGTATTTATGAATATAATTACTATGTTTTACTACTAAACGTTTCTTAACGAGTAAAAGCATAATAAGAACCAACATACATGGTAATGGGAGTAACAAAAAAAAACAACAACAATTAAACAACAAAAATAACATGATTAAAAGTCAAGTAAATATTTGTTTAAAATTTAAATTATTAAATAATAATTTACAAAAAATGCATTTATTTTTTCAATTAGTTAAAAAATAGTTACCATTTGTTGACATTAGAATTTTTTTTAACTTCTTTTATCACTGTAATATTATATTAGTATTATGGTATAATATAACTATGTAAGGCGCTGTTGGACATTGTTTGCGATATAGAGAACATTTTTGGGTTTTTGGAAATACATTTTTATGTTATTGATATTGTTATAATGATTTTACGGGTAAGGAACTTGGTGAAATAGTTCAAAAAATATGTATACTAAAATTAAATGTTCTCATGATCTACCTTATAATTAACTATTAAGCTTAGTTTTATTAAGACTATTTAATGTAATCGAGAATTTATTTTTCGTGCCAAAACAACATTTTTCTGACAATTATTTTTCCCTTAAATTTTAGATGATAATATATATATCATATTTATTATGCTTAAAAATAAGTCTAAAATTATATTCACTGTTATATTTTATAATTTATAGTTGAACTTGCACTAATATGCACACGCGTGTGTTCTAATTGTACCATTCATACCTATAACATGTACCTATATTATATTTTTTACTAAATTTTATCTTACGAAACTATTACGATTAATATAACAACAATAATGCACTACTTTGAGTGTTTTGGACGTGTAACACGTACTAACCTGCACTCGTAACGTGACAGGAATGTAAGTTCCCTTTTAAGGTACCCCGTAGAGCTTTTAATTAAAGCTTACAAGAGGCCTTTATATTTATATTATAAATCAAATTAAAATCATTCTTTCAACGCGTTCAAACACAACTTTAATATAAATCACAGACTTTGAAAACCAAAAATAAGTATATAGTTATTTTAATGGACAAATAAACATTATTAAGTAACTATATAATATACAAGTACGAGTACACATTTTAAAATTCTTTTATATTTTAGATTCAATGATGAAAGTATGTATATTCAGTTTTACAGTCATGCTTTTCTTATTATATTTCTCAGCGAACTTTAATTGTCTAGTTGGTTACTATTGTACCAATTTGAATAGTAAATTTTTCAATTTTCTCATTCGTTTTTTATAAAATAAAATATAAATTATACGACAGAGATTAAGAATTTTTAGCAAATTAGATATTTACCGATTTCCAATCTATAATATCTAATTTATTATTTTAGAATGAATATAAAATATTGATATTGTAAAATAAATTTATATTATATAAGTATAGTATAATACAGTATAAGCCTACACATTGTTTTCAAAACTTAACAATGGAATGTTCTACATTAAACAGGGTAAACGAGGCCTTCGCCCCAGGTTCGTGTTTTTGTTATTGTTGTAGTATATATAAAGATACACGTTAACACACAAACGCAAAGATTTGTTAAACAATCTCTCTTTCTAAACAATTCATTATTAATTCAACTAATTTGTTTTATTTAAGCATTGTATAAACTGTTTTGGTCACGAAAACATTCAAATAAGGCTCAATTCAACAACTGCAATTTGTTTATTTTATTTTTTTATTAAACACTTTACTTATACATATATATAAGCTGTATAAATATAACAGGGTTATAAATACCAATACATTATACATTTACCTACTTTGATGTTTGATGTTCGACAGTTTATTTATCTATTTAGTATTAATTACTCAAGTTTTTACCTATATGATAATCGATAAGAACCAGACGCTATTATTGTTCTATTTTCAACTTTTAGTTAATTTTTTTCTTCTTAATTTTGCCAGTTGGTTAATTACTTTAAAGGTTTAAATGTACTGCAAACTTTTTTTAATTTCAAAAATTCGTGAGTTTCTATAATTTAACTGTTTAGCACCTATTTTATTTTATTATTATTGTTATTTTTAAAGACAGAAACAATTAACAGTTGTACAATGGACGAAAATGTTTCTCGCGACAGACATCATGATATTCAATCGGAATGGAACTTTTTTCTGACCTAAGTACTTATGTTGACTAACGATGAACGACTTCCTCCAAATCATTCTCATTGTAAATAGTTAAGACGGAATTTAACTGCGATATGTTCGTCACTAATCACCCATAACCATCGTACAACCCATTGGTTTTAGATATGAGCAAGAATACTAAAAATAACTCGAAGTTAAGTATTTTTAATTCAACTAAACCTGAATATAAAAACAAACATTTTAATTAAAAAATATAAATAAAATAAATGTATTTATGTTTAACAATTCAAAACATAATTGCTTATGAACTTGTAAATATATAAGACAAAAGTGTTATATATGTATGTTGAAAATATAATTACAAATTATTTGATTGTGTTGTTTTCACGTATTTTGTATACATTTTAACCTGCTCTTTTTTACATTATGCGTAAAAATAAGTTAATGCTTACTATATCGTTATTTTTCAGTTGTTACAGTTGTGCTCACAACTCTCGAATAAACGACTATCATTACTTTACATCGTTTACCAATGTATCAGTTACTTATTAATATGATTTCGGTACTCTTTCATTGGAAATAAAAAATATACTTAAACTAAAATAAAAAACATCTTGAGGTTAGAACCTTGATAAGAAAGTTAACAACCAACAACTCGTAACCTCTAATATACTCTGATCAGCATTCTAAAAATTGGTATCCATTGTCAGTGGTGGGATCTTTTATAGCGAATATTTCCTATTTTGTACGTATTAAGTAATTTTTTTTTCACTTGGTTTAAATATATTGTACATTTTTTGTAAAAATATAAAATTATGTATATTTTAAATTGTATTTGGGTACTTATTAATTTATCACTAACTGTTAATATTATAAATTATTTGATTATATACCTTATTTTATCATATTATGCACTAAGATCTTATTTTTTTTGGATATGTTTTAGTGAACAGTTGTTGTATCATTAATTATAAGTTAAAAATTTAAAATACCATTTTTTACAACTGCGTTGGATTTTTCAGTAAATAAAATATCAATGTAAAAATAAAATATATATTAGAAATTGCTGACTGGGTTAGTATTCAATCAGAAAACTAAAAAACTGAGTATAAATGTATATCATTTGAGTAAAAAAAGTGAAGTTTTTTTTTACAAATAGACATTTATCAAATCTTCATTGTCCTTATTGACAGTTTTTTTTTATTATTATGACTTTTGCTGTAATGCTGCTTTAAAACGATGGATTTTGCTTATTCGTCTTCTATGAAAAAAACTGGATTAGTATCAGTTAAGCTGTACATAGTGTACATGACTATTACCAATAACAATCTTTCAAAATAATTGGCTAAGATGAAATATTTATATTTTTCCTTTATAAACAGAGTTTCAATTAAAAAATATTATTAGTCCACTTCCCTAAGAGTTTAGTTGAGATGAATAACACCCAATATTTAATATAATAATATAGATATTTAATGTTTTGATTTGCTACACCAATTATGTAGCAAAAACAAAATATAAATCAGACTAAATATTACTACTGGAAACTATAATTTTATCGCACAAAAAATAATTCCATATTTGGTTTTAATATTTATGAAAATTGGTTCGGATATTACAAGTATGATATTCTTTAATTACTAAACATACATTTAAAGATCTTTATTTAGGTTTTTATATAATAATAACTAATAAATACTTATAGAAATAATAATGAGGTGGGAGCTGATAAGTATTACCATAACAATGCAATATGGGTGTGTCTGTTTTCAGATTCATTCGTTAAAAAAATTTAATTTCTATAATAAATTAGATATTTTTATTATATTTCTTATCGAATGTATAAATCGAAGCATTAGATTAGTTTAAAAACTTCATGAGTACAATTTAATATATTATATATTTATCTTAATAAAATTTCTAATAATATTTTATCAATGAACTAAAGATTATAATTTTCATAATTTTTGAGTAGTTTTATATGTTCAGTAAAATCTCGTGTTGTAGATGAGTAGTAATATTATTAATAAAGGATTACGATGCTACTCGCTCACTATTTTTTATCGGATACGAAAAATTAAGTTTACACTTTACATACATAGTTAAGACATACGATTTTCATTCAAGAAAAAAAATATCGATAGATGTGCCCATAACAAAGCTGTTTTCTAATTTTCTATTAGTTATTTAAAATATAGTATTCTTTTTATTCTTTTGAGAACTCTAAAATTATTATATTATTTTAATACTAAAAATAATTTCTGATATGTTACTGATTAATTTGTCATTTTAACTCTGTGGTAAATGCAAGTATACAATATGTCTATACATTTTTAATTTTCAGTTTTTTCCATGTAAAACAACTTAATAATATTATTATAATTTTGTATTTTTATTATAAAATTTAATTTACCTTAGATTTCATTGAAATTGCTTATTTTAAACCCCCTAAAAAGACGATGACGTGTAGATTCCACGTTTTTACATGATAAAGTTTTCATAATTATTAGTACGATTAAAATTGTATTTACATATCACCTGTACATATATTATATATTTTAGAATCTGAGTAGAGCGATGAATACATTGATTTTACAAAGAGGTGTTTTTCTTTTTTACGTGTATATGTCTGTAAACACGATAAACGCTAGTTATTTTAGAGAGATCAGAATTTAAAATTCCTAGTATTTTTCAAAATAATCAGGAAAAACAAACAAAAATTTAAGGTAAAATGGGAAATCTGGTTTTCAACAAAATTGATTTTGTTTTTTGGTATAACTTAAAAATTAATAACTTTACATAATAGAATTTTCACCAAATTATAATGTTTGCATATCCTATATAGTATATATACTATAATGTTCAAAACATTTTGAATCTTTTTAAATTGTATAATATTATAGACATTTATTATTTTTTTCTATTAATGATGATAAAAAAATATTTACTTAATTAAAAATAATGAAAATTTAATACAATATTCAATATGAATTGTTCTTAATCTGTATAAAAATATTTAAAATACATATGCAGAATCATTTTTTTTTATATAAATTTAAAGTTAAAATATGGACATAATTACGAAAATTTGCAGTTGAAAATTTATTAAATATTCGATTTTTATATCTAAGACTTGAAAATGTAAATACAAATTTCCTTATATGTAGTTTGTATTATTGAAACTAAAAAACTAAAATATATATAATCACAGATAATTACTGGTATTTGATGTTCAAACTTACACAAAATTACATAGCTTAATGATTAATAACGATGTGAATTGTTTTGTTATAGTTCAAACATTTTACTTATAGTATGATTATAAATTTTAATAAACGCAATGGCATTTTTAAAATATACAGATTAATCTTGAATTATTACCTATTAATATCATGAACATGAACCTATTCAAACTTTTTCCCGGTTAGGTGGTGTCGATTCAAAAAATAATAACGATAATATATATTATTTTATTGATATTATAATAATTGAATATTAATAATATCATAAATGCAATTTTTTCGGTAAAAATTAATTTAACCCGATTCTATAAAATAAATTATTATTAATAGTTATATAAAAACACATCATGAACGATATATAGTAATATAGGCTAACAGACCGCCTCTGATCAGAATTATTTTTCGTACACAATGACACATCATTGAATTAAAATTTAACACAACCTTTATGATATGTACAGCGACCACCTAACATACAGCAGAGCGCGCGGTTTCCATTTACACATATTTTTTCATGTTCATCTTTTAAATCAATATTATTTACAATCTAAAAATGAAAGTATTAATTATAAAAGTAGGTATACATGTATGCACATATCATTGTATTAACGCATACATGTTTAATATGTTCTTCTATTAATTGTTAACAAAAATCATATAAAATAATATACTCAACTACACTAATTAATCATAATTCATTCCCATAATTAGATGATAAACAAATATTTTGTATAAATAATAAATTATAATTTGAAAGAATATTAAATGCACGCAAATATTGAATCTAGAGGATAAGTACCAAGTATGGAATAGCGAATAGTTCCCTAATATGGAATACAGAAGTGAACAACATATTAATATTATTCAGTAAGGTAGCAAGGTCATCAATTATTCGAACAATAGTTATTTTGGACTTATAACGTACCAACTTATATTAAATCTAATACACCATTTATAGTAACCAGTAATGTAGTTTTGTATATAATTTATTCTCGTTTTCGATTTTAAATATACGAATATTATTGTATGTGTCCTTAAAAATCATAAAAAAATGTAATGTATCCCGTAATTTGGTTTTTAAATTTATGTAACGTATTTTTAAACGATAAAGGTACTTTTATCATCTTTAAAAAAAATTATATTTAAAAATTCATAATATTACATGGAGATGGAATAATAAGCATATTCCATTTGGCTATACAATATTACAGAAACACAATGACAAAATGATATATTATAGAAAAATGTGTTTATAAGAAAATGCAATCTCATAGATAAATACTGATATGTTAAACTGATAATTCTATCTCTCTGTAATCAAAGTACCTAATTATTTATTGAATTTTTAATATTAATACATTATTGAAAGTGTTATAAATTATAATACATTTTATTTGAAAATTATATATCCATGTAAGGAGCACATAATATATGTATATTTTGTTTTCGGTAATGTCAGCAGTAGAACGATTTTTGTATTCATTTGAACTGTTAAACGTGTTTATCATGGGGTAGAATCCACCGTGCAAAAAATGTAAAGCTGAATAAGTAAATTATTGTTCTTAATTGCCAATTATTTTCTTTTAGAAGTTTACGGTATAACCGCCAACACGTCGTTGTCTTCGTTATCGTCGTCACCGTTCCGTAAACGGCAGAATGGCCTAGTAAACTTTACAAAATACTAAAATTCATAGCAAGTTATTTTTTTATATAGATACTTATTTACATTTAAAAATGAAGCAATTTATACACCAGAACACGAACCAACAACGTATAAGAAAAAAATTTCGCAAAATAAATCGTTTAACATTTGAAACACAAATGTTTTTATTTAGAAGTTTCAAAAATAGATAGTTTCATCCATCAAATGCGCATTATTGATTCGTGTATTCTCTTTCTGTATGATAACATATAAGCACTGAGACATAATCAATATGCTTTATTATTCTGAATAGGATTTAAGAACATATTATTATTTCACGTTTCGTGTATTTTTGGTTTTTGATCTATCAATAATTTATATATGTCTGTATATGTATATTACATATGTTGTAGTTGGTTTAGTTTGCATAACATATTATATTTGTTACACATCAAAGTAACGCATATAGGACAAGATCAATAGTTTTTTTTGTTGCGTTATATGGACTTTAAAATATATATTATATTAGGTATATCTTCAGTTTTTCATGTCCGACAATAGTATTAACTTTTAACAATAATCATATAATATATTCCTCAAACTGACGATAGGAATTGATGTTTTTGAGTCTATATAAAATGTAAGATAACAATGATCACCCAAACATTGTTTATAGTTTCCTAGTTGACATTATCCAGTCTCGTATGTCATTCGCCTCTAATTTGCAATAGGATCGCCTATGTAACTGTATATAATTTTTATCCCTTTAAATTTTTCGTCATTAATCAAACCTTGTGACTCGTAAGATATTTATTACAGATATTTTGTTGATTATATTTTAATTCATTATTAATATATATATATATATATCAAAAAGTTAGTTTTTTTTGTATTTTTAGCTAATTTTACTGATTATGTATAAATAATAGGTATTTATAGCATACCTATAGTCATGTGGGAAAATACCCAAGTACAGATATACTACTATTATACTACTGGCATCAAGTTATAATAAAAATTTAACTTATATTAGTTAATTTATTTTTTATTAGTTAGTTGTCGAAAATATAATATTCTTAACCCTAAAAGTTTAAAATTAAAATTCTAGTGTACAGCATGATTTAACCTAAAATGAATAGATTAGTATTAATTTCACTTAAAACGGTTGATATGTATAAATATGATTTTAACTGTTGAAGTATTATTTTTCAAACTAAAAAAAGTTAAGTTTATTAGAAAACTAATTAACTAATTAAGTTAAACACTATAAAAAAAAATTAATATTATTTTAACTAGGTAATGACCATTACCCGCGTTTTATAATATTAAATACAACATATTTTTATATTATAATATTTCACGTAACGCGTAACCACTTACCTCGTCGTTCTTCCATTGACATTTATTTTGTGTGAAAATATGTTCCATTCATCGCTACCTGGTGCAGAAAAGCAAGGCAATAGTTTATAGAAGTATAGACAGACCGGCAATGTTAATGTACCGGTAGTATATATGCAATAATAGGCACCCGCTGCTACAAAGTGTAAATAATGAAAAATCGTTATCTGCCTTTTTATAACTAAATATAAATATATAATAATATTGTGCGTTTTTCTTGAAAGTTGAAACATGTTTACCAGAAATTAAACTTTTTCTCATGTCCATGCTTTAAAATCCAGTGATATTTATATTCGTATTTTATTTGCATAATATAATATTAAATTATATATATTATACCCAGTGTAATGTATAAGTATAATAATATACTATAATGATATGTGTTTTCAACTTCAAAGAGAGTTAACGCGTTGAGTCTGCGCTTCACCACCATTACTGCAGCGTGGCGTGCGCACTTACCTGTTCAGTCTCACTCATTGATGTTTGCAGCTTGAATTATTCTACAACAGTGTCGTACGGTACCCACACAGGTTTTCATTCATAACAATAAGTACTGACCACATTACATATTAGTGTACAGTGAGTGTCCTGCAAAGGGAAAGTTATTAAAGTATAATCACTTTAATAGCCAATAGGCATATAGTATATATATATATACGTGTAATATATTAAATATGATTACAAAATTTAAGTATAAAATAATCTAAATCAACTTTTTATGACGTGAGGCATAGAGTCATTGGCGAATCTAGGATTTTTTTTTTTGAGGGGGGGCTCAATAATTATTGTATACGGTTCAAATTATTGTATATTTTTTATACTATGAAATTGGATAAGAATACATTTTTTAATCGATTTAAATATTGTCTAGTTTTGATTCCACTTTAAAATAATATAATGATCAAACGAAAAATCAACTATTAAAAATTTGACCTTCGCCTTATATAACCAACGAGTGTTTTTGTCAGACTTCATAATTATTGTATATTATATACTAATACATCTAGTAAATAATTTATTTATTTTTAGACTTATTGATTTAGAAAAAACATTTCACATACAAATTTAAAGTCTAAAATAGATGTAACTTATGAAGTATAACATAATATATTAGCATAAAAATAAAACATAAAGTAAGACATTATATACTATAGTCATTGCATATAGGTTAATTACAAACTATATTTATGTGTGAGTAATATGTATATAGGTAATAATATAATAGTTATAAATTATAATACTAATTATAATTATTACTCATATATTAAAATCGTGAAATTAATTTTAAAAATCAACTTTCCTATACATTCATTAATTTTAATTTTTAATGTTAAATAGATATAGATCCCGTTAACTATCCTATAATATAGCATTAAAATTTGCTCATATGTTCTTGAATCGTTGAATTAAAAAATGTAAAATGTGCAGACTGCAAATATCCTAAATTTGTAATCAAAAACTTAAATGAAATCGTTATTGCTATTAGTAAGCAATTTAAATTTATTTATTTACTATTTATTCGTATAGTAAGAAAAAAAAATAATAGTATTAATTTCTTTTAGTTCCTATTGTATCACACTATCATGGTTATAATTGTACGTCGATATTATTATTTATCAATCTTGTGTCTTATGTCTACAGACCTGCAATAAAAACATAATTATAAACATGTCTTAAAATTTATTTATGCAGGTATCCCTTACCAAATACAAAAAATGAGGATCATACCAAAAAAATATTTACTGTCACTTTTAACTTTAAACACACGGTAGGTATTATTGTATTATATAATATTTACACCATAATCTGCAATCATTCGTTAAATTAGAAATGTTGGACATTTTAATGACTGATTTATATTATTATTATGTATATATAGGTAGTGTGTTTTTATTTTTTTTGATGATATTTAATAATTTAAAAGGAATATGCTATTTTATGATAGCATGCACGTATATAATTTAAATAAGTATTATTTTAACACAATCACTCATTTTTAAATACATTTCTCACTCTCAAGTCTCAAGCATCTGTTCGAGAGGGAGATATACTGTCATTGATTAAATATTTAATCAATGAGTGGTAAGATGTATTATACAATATTATCTGTAATTATAAAATATATCAATTTTTTAAAATACATTTAAGATTCTATAGGTATTGTGATTAATGTGTTACAGTCATAAGCATACATATAGTATTTTAAAGTGTTATAACAAAAATACAAAATATTAATATATTTAGCCGAATTAGCAATCGAATCGAATAATTATCTTGGATAGAAAGACTATATAAAGATTATAAATTTCCTCTCCCATTCCCAGAAAGGTGCACCTTTTATAGGTGCACCTAAAGTAAGAGCATTAAAATGTGTATAGACTTACATAAGTTATTGACGTTATTGTAATTACTAATTACTAAGATAAAAAAAAATTAAGCCACGGTATAAATAGTCTTGTCACTTTATAAGCGAAGACAAACAACCAAGACACAATATCTATGTATCACAAATACATATTTCCACAACTCCAGTAGCAGTTTTGACAAAGCTTTAAGGCTCTCTCGCCCTGATAGTGGCTATTGCTTTCCGTCAAAATCACCACCGGATAGCATTCTAGCTATTATAATATAAACATTAGGTTAGTTATATATAATTTTAATTTTAATTTTAACATTAAATGTTTATGTTTTATTTAGCTGATTTAAATTAATAAAATAAAATAAACTCATAATTTTATAGAATAAGCTATAATTATTAAAAAATATTAACTTAAAAAAATGATACAAAAAGTGAACTCAAATTTACTTTAAACCGAATAATCATTAATAAATTATCATAATTGATATATATTACAATATTAAGAGGATGCTACAGCTATAGCTGGTATACGCCCGCATACGTAGTCTCTGTCTTAAAACCTACAACATAACTGTTATATTATTATTTTTAATTTTGAGTAATTTGAAAGATTTTTAAACTTATTTTGAAAATAAAAATATCATAAAAAAACTGAACAGACCTAACAGATGATGTTCTTACCTTTAACTTTTAATTTTGATAGTAGGGTTTAAAATCTTACAAAAAAAAAAAACAAATTTCATTTGTTAATAGAACAAAATTTCACAGGATAGAATAAAAAATTAAACGGGATTTTAATCGGTAACAAACACTTTCATGCAATCCATTTGAAATTGTTAAAACCCCGATTTCGCTATAAAATAAATAAAAAGTTTAAAAAGGGAATTCATAAGGAATAGGATTGGGTTATAATGTATGAAGTTAATTTGCATCCGCTAGACTAATATATTGTTAAATTCAAAGTTGCTTGTATATTTCAAAGTTAGCTTATATATTTGTTAAAATATGTATGTTTTTTACAAAGCTATTAATACAAATACAATAAAACCTATTAAATATTATTTTAGATTTGAAAAACAATTTCACGATAGCCTCCGCTGGCTCCACTCAGTCCTCTACTTGTCTAAACGTCACACGCGAGCATTTAGATCCACGACTGGGAGCACAAACATGTATTGATGTTTATGTATAGTCATGTCGACATTGGCATTCGTATATTATTATACATATTTATACGCGCGTAAATATTGATGTAATATATTATATATATTATAATGACGCGTTTATGGTTTCAAAGTCGACCTTGTTCCGACGACATCAGCAAACACGCGCGTTGATGCGATATGTGTGTGTATAAAATTATAATAATATATAATATAAATTATATTATACATAGTGCGTGTGCACGGGCGTGTGTAACGAGTAACGACCGACCGCCGTTGCGATCGAGAGAGGCATACCTCAACAGACCTACCTAACCTACCTACCTTTACGAACGAGAACAACACGTGAAAGCCAATTAAATACGTATTTAGACGGTAAACCCGACGTTGAATAATAACTAGATATTAGGTATATTATCCGCGAGCGGACTAATTAAGTGGGTATACGTATGTAATATCACGTAGAAAAGGTAAATTTCGTGTCTTATAAATTAATAATAATACCCATCACAGCTGATGCACGCAATAGTATATATATATAGGTACAGCGGGCTGCGGGTACCTGTATACACATATAGTTTCCGAGAGAGAATTTTGCTACGTTCGAAACGATATTGCAGTATTGCACATTTGCACAATAATCGCACATTCGCGTACTTGCCACACAGCATGCGTTTGTCAAAGTTGGCAGTATAATCTATATTATATTATATTATATTGATATAATATATGCGTGTACATTACTTTTACAAACTTTACCGAGTTTACTGTACAACAGGCGATCAATATTGGCGCACGTTACACTATCTTTATGGTCATTTTTTGCGATTTAAAAAAATAAATTATTTTATAGTTATAAACTTTGAGCAGACCATGAATACTTGCCGAAAAAAATTCCAATTAGGCGTTTCTAAATTTTATTTTATTGGCTTTTCACGTTTTTTAATGACAACTCGAGAGACTGAGAATATTTTTTTTGATCCTCTTTTTTTTTTAAGAAACTATTAGTTCAATGTTTGCTATATTATATATATATATATACAAATTTCTCCTAAAAGATATTCTTTTATAGTTAGTCGTTTTTCAAAACTAAAAAATCACCACATCTGGGATATAATTGAACAGTGTAAAAATGGATTTTTTCGTCATACACTAAACATTAAACTTGTACCTATTACATAATAATGTCTGTTAAAAATTAAAATATTGTAAATAAATATCGCCCGATAAATTTTTCTAGTGCGTTATGCATTGCAAGTCCTGTAAGGCACAACCTCACAGCTGACCATTTGATTTCTATAACGGAACACCGTGTGTACTACAATTATACCTATAATAGGCAAATGCGCGTAGGTTTAAACTTTTATAAATCCGCGATCAATATTGTAATAACAATATTAATATTAAAAATTACCGTATTAATAGATGATTATTATTATTATTATTATCATCATCATTATACGTTTTAATAATAATAATATTTATATTTTTAATTATTATTATAATAATGAGCATATCCATACCTACGCGATTATGGCGTGGACGCAATACGCGCGGAGACGTGCGCCGCCGTGTGATAACTGATAACCGTCGTTGGCGCCACGGTGGGGGGACGGGACGGCCGTGACGTCATCGCGGGGTCGCGGATATCACTATAATACTACCCGAGACCGTGTCCTCCGCCCCCCTCACGTCGCACCGTGACCGGCCGTATCATGTGCCCGTGCTGGTCGTAGTGTCGTGTATTTGTTGTATTATAGTCGCCGCCGCTGCCGTCGTTACTCGTCATGTTCTCGACCGTTCGTCAGCTTTGCCGCCTCCGTAGCAGCGGCAGCCTCGGCCGCCTGTGAACAGTGACCGAACTCGCGCGCGCACCCACTCGTTCACCCGATCACACACACACACACACACACACACATACACCCGCGTGTCAGACATGAGTACATGACTTAGGCGGTCACCGGTGTGTACGCTCGTGCCCGACAAGTGACCGGTCGTCGCCGGGTCCGGTGGTGTCCGTCGTCGTGGGGTGACACTAACGAGAGCAGGTGGCATCTCGAGCCCCAGCCTCGCAGCATCCGCCGCCATGGCCGTCGAGATTTCGGTCACCTTGTCCCGACCGGAAATGCCTTCGGGACTGGGATTTTCTTTGCTCGGTATCGCCGACTGCCCGCCGGTCATCTACGACATCATCGAGAACACGCCAGCTGCCGAATGCGCTCAGGTATTGCAGTGCTCAATCTCACCATCGATACCTACCCCCGATTGGTCTGCGAGACCGAATCCCGTTTCCCGGACGTTCGTTCGTCTAGCAGCTCAACGGCTGCCAGGCGTAGGCACTCGTTTACCGTACAGTCAGGCTCCCGATTGAGCCCATTTCGTTTTCGTTATTTGTTAAATTTCACTGCTCTCTGATAAGTGTTTGATATCTGCTCTGTGCGTTTCTTCTCCAACTATTCACTTTAATATCATGATGAATCACTGACCTACCTATGGGTGACCAAAGAGGTCTAACTAACCAATAGGTATTGGTTACTGTCTTACCAATAACATTACCTTTTCTAGTTAATGTTTACATAGATATTATCCACGCATTACGCATAACCCATTTAGAGAAAACGCACATATTTTTACTCTTTTTGAATTTGTGCCTACCTACACACATTTCTAAATCTGGAAAGTGATATGGCCCTGAATTGTTATTGATTATTAAGTGAAATATCCTACATTCATGTTAACTGTATGCACTTTACAACACAATCAATTATAATTTAATGTGATTCAATGTTTAGCATCTTTTTAAAAATGTCCTTGTAATTAAATTAATTGATGGATTGAAATATTTGAAATGACAATGTCAAAATACACGAAAACAGTATGCCATAAAAAATTGTGTTCAAAATATATGTATATTCGACATACGTATTAGCTAATAAATAATATACTTATCTAATTTTAACGCTTGTTTTGTTTTTTTTATTATAAAATCTGTACTCACCTGTAAAACTGAATGTGAAATGATTATTTTCATGTTAATCTCTGTAAGATTTAAATAGCAGATAAACAGTTACATTTAAAACATACCCAATTAATAATTTAAACACTTAATCAAATATTTTTGATAATTGCTAATTCAAATTTTTAAGAAGAAAAATTTGATACAGAATAGTTTTGTACCAACTCTTATCAAAGCCCGAGTCCAATGCACTTCAATGCTTAAAAAGTTTTGATTACTTTCACTTATTATTAATTTTATATTAATATTTTTCTAGATTGAAGTTGGTGATGTTATCATAAAGATAAATAATGAAGATGTGCAAACATGTACAATAAAAGAAGGTAAGATTATTGCTTGAAAATTTCAATGGGTTTGATTCAATTATTAAATTATTATTTGTGAAAAAAACTTAAGTTGAATACATCTAAAGCAAATGTTTATGCTTAAATTAATTTTTTCTTTGAGGGTTACTATTATCTATGTTATTTTTAACATTAATTTATATTCTTTTGTTTTAGTATTGAAATGCTTGAGATTAGCACAAAACCCCATTATTTTGAAACTTGTCAGAGGTTAGTATATATTTACACTATCCAAGTTATTTATTGTTAAATTGATAAATTAATGACTTTTTAGATCCTGCTATTAAAAATAAAGTACATGATAAACTGGCTGAAGATGGAAACTCCCCTCAATTATTACTACGTGATATAGATTCTCCACCACCTCCACCACAACATCATCCGCCACCATTAGAAATGGTTACTAGAACAAATACGAATAAAGTTGAAGCGCCTAAATATGAAGCATTTATGATGACTGGTGAGAGAGTTATCAAAATGTCTAAAAATAGTCAGGTAAGATATTTTTTTGTTTTTATTTTTTTTTTTCCACTTTAATTTAGTGTGTGTCATTATTATTTTTAGGTCTCTTTATTACCAAAGAGGGATCGAAAAGTTGATTGTTTGGTAAAAAATGGTGGCCCAAAAAAATTCCAAAAAGTAAATTCAAATTCTGTTCCTAGTAGTCCTGTCGAAAATGATCGACCAAACATTGCAAAACCTAACTCTGGAAATACATCGCCGGTTTCTCCTCCTCCTACAAATATGTCCAACTATAAACGTGGCTCTCGTTCTGAAGATCCTTTACGTTCAAATTCTGAGTACCCAATGTCTTCTACTACGAGTATTGATACTGAAGACGAAGATATTACATCTTCTTGTAACACCTTATTAAATACTAATATAAAACCACTTGAAATGGAAGACAAAAGAGTGTTGTGGACATATAATGCTGGTCATGTTCCTGATGAAACATCAGCTTCTTGCAATTCCCTCCAAAAAGTTCTATCACCTACGTCACCAACATCCATATCCTCATCAATAATGTCATCACCTTCTGACCGGCGACGACCAGCCAAGGGATCATTCCGTGGCAACAGTCATCCAACTAGCAGTCATTCAAATATATCAAGTCCTGACTTCCAAGACACTGCAGATTCAGATTTCTTGATTAACTCACGTGAATTAGAGGTGTCAGATCCTAGTGACAGTGATTCAACTATTGTAGCAAGCGAACCAAAGATTAGAAAGCGATCTACAGAAGGACAGTACACTATATTATGATAATCATACGGACCATCGAATTGTCATACAGGTAAAAGGTCCAGAAAAAACAAATTTAGTTAAAGACAGTGAAAATAATAACAGATATTACAATGACAAAGAAAATATTAGTAACAATGAACATCAAGATTTTAAAGTATGTAGAATTTTATATTTACAATTATTTAGTTTTTTTTAAAAACTTATATTTTAATTTAGGACGAAGAAGAAGTTCAACATTTATTAGCATTAATGGAAGGTGCAGCTCAGTTGGCTAATTCTGTTACCAATAATGATGAGCACTGGACACAAAATGAAGATTTTGATTCTGATAGCTTACATAGTTTTCATTATTCTCCTAAAGCTGTGGATATGCCCTCGGCAGTAAGACTTGCCAAACGCTTATTTTATTTAGAAGGATTCAAAAAAAGTGATGTATCTCGACATTTAAGTAAAAAGTATAAAAATATAATTTTTTTTTTTTTTAATAAATATTAATAATAATAAATAAATGATTTTAGTAACGAATTCAGTAGAGCAGTTGCTGAAGAATATTTGAAGTATTTTGATTTTAAAGGAAATTCGTTAGATTTGGCATTAAGGCATTTTTTGAAACAATTCAGTTTAACCGGAGAAACCCAAGAAAGAGAAAGAGTGTTAGTCCATTTTTCCAAACGGTTTTTGGACTGCAATCCTCAATGTTTCAACTCTCAAGGTAATATTAAAATTGTAATACCTATTATTATTTAAATACATTTATAGTTTTCATTTTTTAAGAAATATCTTTTTTACATCTTGTTTTTAATTTAGTAAATAGTTATGTTTTAAATTTATTTTTCTTGCATATCATTTTATTTTAATTGAATTTTTTACCTTTGCTCTCTAATCCTTAATTAAAATAAAATGAATAGTTATGTACATTGTACACATGTGAATGCATGTAGGTAGATTTAGACAATCCTTTGCATATGATGTAATACAAACAGTCTGTTTTTTTTTATTATCATTATGTAGGCATGTCAACAATTTCATTTATTCAGTTGTAACCTTGATATCTTGTAGAAAATTATTTAAAAATTTCTAGTTTGCATTTTTATATATATATATATTTGCATAATTATTAATTTTATTTGTCAATATTTTTAAACTAAAAATAAGAGACAATTTTTAATCAAATAAAATATTCTTTTAAATTATTTTATTTTTAGATGCTGTTCATACATTAACTTGCGCCATTATGCTATTAAATACAGATTTACATGGCCAAATGATTGGACGTAAAATGACATGTAATGAATTTATCGAAAACTTAGCTGGTTTAAATGATAATGAACATTTTCCACGTGACGTTCTTAAATCATTGTACATGGCTATTAAGTCTAATCCTCTTGAGTGGGCAAGGTGAGATAAAGTTTTTATTATAGAAAATTCAAAATTCAAAGTTTATAACATGTGTTAGTGATGATGATTTGGATGAAAATCAACTAAAAAATGCAATTGCTAGTCAGCCAATTGATGGTCTTGGAAATAAAATCCCTGGTCAAATAGGCAAAAGTGGGGGAAGTTATGATGAAAATGTCATGACTCAAGCTTTAGAGTATAAAAAAGGATATGTGATGAGAAAATGTTGCATGGAAGCCAATGGAAAGAAAAGTAAAATAATAATAATAATAATTTCATATTTATTAATGATAATATTGTGCCCTTAAAATTTTATAGCTGCAAGAGGAAAACGTAGTTGGAAAATGTACTATTGCACATTACGTGATCTAATTCTTTATTTACATAAAGATGATTCTGGATTTAGAAAATCTCAAATTAGTGATAGTATTCATAATGCAATACATATACATCACGGCTTAGCTACTAAAGCTACAGACTATACAAAAAAACAACATGTGTTTAGACTTGTTACTGCTGATCAAGCAGAATATTTATTTCAAACTAGGTAATCATTTTAATTTAGGTCTCATCTACACTTTTTAATTTTTATTTATTTACTTTTGTTTATTTCTATTATTAGTGATTCTAAGGAATTGGATTCATGGATAAATACAATTAATTTTGTATGTGCCAGTTTTTCTGCACCACGATTGCCAAGTGCTGTTGGAAATCAGAAAAAATTCCAAAGGCCATTATTACCATCAGCTCCAACAAAATTAAATTTGGTTTGATTATTTACAATATTTCATTTTTACTGATATAAAATGTTTTATTTATTTTTTAAAGCGGGAACAACTTCGTGAACATGAAGATACTTTGCGACAACTAGAAGTAGAACTTGACATACATAAAAAGAAACCGCCAGAACGCGGGACTAAAAACATCACATTACAATTTTATAAAGAAAAGGAATCACATTTACTAGAAGAAGTAAGTTTTATTAGTTAATAATATTTATTCATTTGGTAGAGTGTACAAAATAAAAAAATCTACCCAAGGAAACTGAAATTATTGGCTTCCTCTTACAATACAAATCATTTTTTCTATTTTTTCATAATAACTTAAGTTACCTATACATTATAAAGAAAAATAGGTGTTAAAAATAAAAAATATATATATAATTGACCATTATGTATAATTGTTATCATTTAGTAACCAACCCAGATCATATCGATATTTTGAAAAAAATTGCCTCATTATTAAATTTAAATCGAGTTATTGGGTAAAAATTGCAATATATAATATTCGGTATTTAAGAAATAAGAGCTATGCATAATTTTGATTAATTATTATAAGCAGCCATTGAGTGATTTATAGTGGACCTAACTTAAATATTAAAATTATAAAAAGTAAGATTCAAAGCATTATATTTTTTATACCAGAAAGGCAATAAAAAATGCTGTTTGTTTTTCATAACAATACTGGTAAATGTAAATAATTATTAACTCTTCAAAAAATAGTATAAACATATTATTATAATTTAATTAATTAAACGTAATCATAAAAACAAATAGATAAATATTTATCCTTTTCACATACTTAGCATCTAATTTATCATGAAAAAAAAAATTAACTTTTGTATTCAGGAAGTGATGCCACATGTTTAAACTATCCCATGTTTTTATCTTAAATGTATTATGCTTTTATTAACTATTTATTTATTTATTTTTTTTTTTTTAGTTTAAGCGTTATAAAACATATGTCTACTTGTTGAGATCTAAAATGATTCAACACCCGGAGTATGACTCAAGTACTGCGTTAATGGAGACTGATGATGAAACAGAAGTGGTATCTGTTAATGAACAAAACAGTTCATTACCTACTTCAAACAGGTACAGTTACAATGCAGCTATTTATTCTACAATGGCAACACATTATTAATGTATACAATTTTAAAAATCTTATGAGTATTCTCAATTCTGTGATTATTTATTTTAATAACTTTTGGTTTTGGATAGAGTTGCCAGGTGCAGGGATACAATATTTTATTTTAGAAAATTGCAGGGATCAATTTACATTAGGCTCTGTATATGCAAGTTTGGTACATAATTTCTGATATTGCATAACACTTATATTATTAACAAATATGACCTTTGCAATGATTGAAATAATGTTGAGTTCAAACTAATTAGCTTTTGCTTTATTTATTTTCTATTCAAATGCTTGAGTTTTAGAAACGCAATGACATAACAAAAAAAAAACAAACTAATTTTAAATACTTGAAACAAAAATAAATTATTAATTAATATTTTAATTGATGAGTAAACAAATAAATATTATTTGCACTATGGAATAAACTTTATATTAAAACAATTATTATCTGATTTAGATAGTAATAAATCAATTTTGTCATCTTTTTTTAAAAATATTTTAAATCAATATAAACAATTATCAGTCTATTATATACTCTAATTGATGAATATTGAATAAATTTATTGTGCTATTTAAAAATTTGTATTTGTTGAACATGTATTATGATTTATTTATAAATACTAGTGATGGGTCAAACCCTGAATTTTTAATTCGAACTTGAACTCGAATTTAATACATTTTCTCATTATTATTATGAATGGTATATAAAGTGCCCATTACAGCTTATAACTTTCTATCGCTAATACTCTAATTATTTATAAATAATGATTATCAATTTTTATTTATTTTTTTAAAATAAGTTTTGAAGAATTGAACAAATATTTGGTCTTTGAACTATTGTGGCCAGTAAGTCTGGCTTGAAAAATATTTTTAAGTTCAATTTTCGAACAGTAAAAGATGTTTGATAGTTCGATTCAATTTTTTTTCATGCAGAGTTCGAATTTTGAACCAAACCGAACATCAAGGTTTCGGTTTGGTTCAAGATTCGAACAGTTCGACCCATCACTAATAAATACATATTAAAAATGTATAATATCTAAATAAATATTTCCAATACATTTTAGCATTTTACAAAGCTATTTAAATTTGACCATAAAATAAATTAAATCTATTTAAATGTTTTTGTTCCAATAATAAACTTTTTTCAGCTAAATAAAAATGTTTGCAATTTAAATATCTTCAGGAATGTTAAGTAGTGCTTTTTCAAAATCTTGTGTACTTAAAATAGCAATAACCTATAATAACTAATAAATTCACAAGAAAAAATTGCCTTTGATTTTGTCAGAAAAGGCTGACAGCTTATACAAAATATTGATCGAACACTTTCAATTTTGTTAAAATATGTTATGATATGAATTTATAGCATGTATCATTTATTATTTGTTTGCAATTCTGCTAATAAACTTATACATTTTTTAAACATTGTAGGTATTATTATGATTAACAATTCTTAGATTATTACTTACAAAATTTAATCACAAAAAAATAAAATTTATAGATAACTGCTTTGATTGATATAAAATATCACATTTTACCACACTACACTGTACTGATTGATAATCACAAGAAATTTGCACAGAAATTTCTGTTTTGACTCATGCAACACATTAACATTTCGCGCGAGAATTATATTATTATAACTATTATTATTTCTATTTCATCATGAGAATGTTTTGTGTTTATGCATGGTAAAGGAGTATCGATGCTTGAAGCTGCAAAATATGCCACTGGACTTCCAAGACATTGTCACCTGGCTGTGTAGTTAATCTTATTTTGTTTTTTTTTTTATATTATTATTTTTTTAACACTTGATAATGTTATTGATCCCTAATCAAAAGTATGCAAATGAATTCTGAACAATTTATATTTATATAAATATATTTATCTCTATGTAAACATTATTTTGACATCTCTATTTTGTGTATAACTATTCTAAAATTATGTTTACATAATGAAAATAATAATTTTTATATTATTTATTAATTGGTTAGACAAATATTATACCGTTTATTAATTTGAAAAAGTAAATTTTGACGAAAAATATTTCACATTTTATAAATATTTAATATTGTTTTTGTTCCATCTAATGTAATTCATTAAATTAGTGTTTAACAAATTACTCATCTTTAAATACTTAACCATTATAATTAACAAAACATATTATTTTTTACTTATTGAAAAATTTAGTTTATATTTTAATGCCTAATGAAGTAAATAGACTTATAAATATATGTATGTAAAAAATACATACACACAAACCATCATAGAAGTCGTAAATGGTGAAGATTTTAAATTCTTTCCAAGTTTAGGCTTTATTTGTATAATATTCTATAATGTGCCAAATTATTTTTTGATCTACAAACCAATTATTTAATTTTGACTTATTAAACTACCATTATTATAAATATCTTGCCTATTACTTCTACATACAATATAATCATCTAATTTATAATGTATTATCTACATCATTTTTTAAGAAAAACTTGTATCCTGACAAATAGTTTTGTAAAATGTTATTTATTTATTTGTAAATTTGTTTTGAAATAATGTTAGTTTTTTTATTGTTCATAAGGAATTATTGATCTTTTATTGTTATATATATGTGTGTGTGTGTGTGGATATACACATTGTAATATATTATTTTGTAATTCAGTTCACTTCCTTGTCAATAACAAAATCATCACTACTTATTATCATCAATATTATGATATACCAAATAAAACTTTTTTGTTATTAAAGTTATGTGTTAAACAAACATGTGAACATTGTTATACGGTGTTATTAAACACTTATTGTTAGATTTTTTTTGTGTGTGTGTGAACATAATTAAGCTGTTATACAATTACTGTACACCGATCACAAATTTTTTTTTAATTTAACAAAACTATCATTGATAAAAAAAAATGTACATTAAATCAAAACCAAAATTAAGTTTTTAACTATATTACTAAAAAGTTTGAGTCTCTGTATGTTTTGAAATGTATTCAGTATTAATAGATACAACTCTTTTTTAAATTTACTATTTATATTTAAATAATTGAATGTGCAATAATTAAAAAAAAAAATTTATTTTGTTTGCTTTGAACAAATTCTGTAGATTTTATTTTATGATTAAATTATTTATTCCACGAGTTGTGTTCATATTGAAGCAAATTGACTTAAACATGGCTTTGTAAACTATTTTATTTTATTTTGGAATTTTAAAAGTATCTAGTCCATTTTTTTTTTTTTTTTTATAAAATATTTATAACAAAATAAAACACATTTATTATTTATGATATATTATTAACTATGCTATCGAATAAGAGCAAACTATATATTATTTATTACTAATTAGATCTTATTAATATTAATATATAAATAAAATAATATGAAATGTATATCATATGAATAACTAAGTATTCCATTTGTAAAATGTTTAATTGATAAAGTTGTATCAACAATAAATAAAGGTATTACCAACTTATTTAATTTAATTTATTGTCCCTTATTCATATGTATTGTTTATTGGACGTTTTTTGAATTTTTATCTTTTACCCAATATTAATGAACAATTATACTACAGACTGTCTATGTGTGATTTTTATAATAGATTATTTAAAATTGTATTTTTAAAAAGACATTGAATTGACCAAGCAATGCTTTAAGCTTTTAAATTCATGTATAACAATAAATATAATAATTTATAAAGATAAATATTATGACTTGTAATGATGCCAACTTATAGTGAAATATCTCGAGTGTTCGTGTATTCTTATTTATTTAACCAAATCCAGTTTAAATCCATTGACTCATAACATAAGTTCCTCTATTGGGCAACTTTTGCCTTTCAAACTTTAATCCACTTCTCTGTACTTCAATCTATTACTGTTTTTACAGTTGTAACTTGTAAAGTTATAGCCAATGTTATTATATTATTTAAAAATAAAATAAAAAGTGGGTAAGTAAGGTAGTTAGGTAGATATATATATTTAAAAACCAATAACAACAGACAGATCACATTAAATTGAAAATATATTTATATAAATATAACCTTTGGTCAAAACTCCCATCACCATTGTATAATTTATAGTTTTCAAATTTTACCATTAATATCATATTGTCAGCAAATATCGATTTTTTTTAGGAATTAATCTTTTTTATAGCACATTAAAACCTTTTTTTTATTTTATTTTTTGAATGTTTGTTAAAAAAATGGACGAGGTGGACCCCGGGAATCAGGATCACGTATTCATGCCCCCCCCTAATCCAAGCTTACATTTAACTTATCTATACATACGAAAAGTCTTATTAATAGGTTTTGGATAGTGTATACGTAGGTACTTCAATATTATTAAATTTTTTGTATTCTATTGTCTTTCTCAAAATGTGTAAAAATCATGTAAAACTAAATTAGTATCATGCAATATCTAAACTCTAAAGACTATACTTTGTATAAATATTTATTAAATGCATTTTTTTTGTCTTAACTCTCTATCTCCACTACAAGCATGCTTAAAAAAGATAGATAAATAGATGAAATTTATCAATAAGTTTTAATCATATGAAATTATTTTTTAATTTTAAATAAAAAATATCTAATACCTATTCAAACGCGTGACCATAGTCCATAGCCGTACACAGGCCTGGATTTCAAGTGGTACCTACAGCATTTTTGAACCCCATTGATAATTTCACATTAAAGCCCTCTACTAAAAAATAAAAATTAAGTAAAATAAATTATTATGAATGTTTAGATATTTATAATTAAATTAATTTTTATTAAATAGAAAATAATAATAATAACGATTAATTATATATTATTGAAAAAAAATTGTATTTTATTTAGTAATCACAAAAAAAAATTGATTTCATGGTTCGGGGAAACTTTTTGGGCCCTATAATTGCACTCGTCAACTTCCCCTGCGCACTGCGCACTATACATTAGACGTAATGCTTATTAATAAAATCGATAATACCTATAGTAATTTAATTGTTTAATTTTTTCGTTTTGAATGACGTATCATATGGCTTATACCTAACACTGCAATTAAAAATAATATATTATGGTATTATATACAATTATACTATAGTGGTAGTAGGTAGGCGTAAGCTGTAACGCCTGTAACCACGCATAACTCTGGAGGGAAGCCAAGGTCCGCGAGGTTTAGAAAAAGGTTTAAGAAATTTAATATACCTACCTACTTACATGCATATATATACATAATATAATATATAATAATAGGTGCAGTCGCAGTGCATATTATGTTATAGAAGAAAAGGTACCTACCTACCGACTATGTATTTTATCTAGACACAAAAACTGGAAATATTAGAATAACTTAAAAAAAATCACTTATACAAAACCGACCGACGGAACTGCTTCAGTGCTACACATATATTTATGTATATTTAGGCTGGTCTACTATACACACACGCGCGTGTGTGTAACGCGTATATTAGATATATATATGTGTGTGTGTTGTGTGTAATGTCCATAATTAAAAATACTTTTCAAATATAAGTATTCAGAATACGTATTATAAAGTACATGGTATCATTTGTGTTTACAAATAGATATAAAACAACTTATTAAAAAAATATTTAAAACCAATATAAATATATACAGCTATTTAAGCTACAACAATATTCCAAAATCAAAACCGACCCTATTAGATTTTCTATCATCAGCTTGTTTGATGAAATCTTATTGAAAATTGTTCGGAACCATCATTAATTATTATTTTTGAAAAATACCTATTGGGTATTTGAAATGCCAAAAAAGTATTTCATTACAAATATTATAATATTTATTAATAAAACTAGCCCTGGGTATATCTTAGGGTATAGAACTATTATATAAACGGTTACTTATTTTTAAGTGTTATTGGAAATATCACCCTCGTAGGTATTCGTAATTACTAAGCAAAATAATTCATGATTAAACATGAAAATTTATAAAAAAAATTACCCAATTAATGATTAACAGTAAAAAAAGGGCATTGTCGTTTGAAACAAACAATGAAATTTATATCGGTACAGGACATTCCTCGAGTGGTACAAAAAATCTTTAGAATTTGAATAAATTCATAATTAAAATATTAAATGAAAAAATAGACGTGAGCATGTGTTAGATGTACCGATCACTCTGTATAATATACTAGCTGTTATACGTTTACGATAATGTGCGGGTAGTGGGCCTAAATAAAACGAATAATCCGACATCAGCGTGTCCTTTAATTCCGATGGTCGTTTCAATCCGTCTGTTTGTAGTGCTGTTCGTAGTGTAGAAAAAAAAAAAATCCTAAAACGCCTTATCTATCGTTATAAACAGTACGGTCGCATACGAACACGTTTGAACGTGCTGCGTTCGTACGTGTAAAGCTTACCGCGTACCACCTACCTACGCAAACGCAACATCGAAGAAGAAAGTTGGAAAAATTTCCCGTCGTGCGAAATGACCTCGGCCAGTCACATTTCGTGCCCCATACACGCGCGCGCGTGTACCGGCACTCGGCGGTGCATCTACCTTTACCTGCTGCACCGCGTAGTTCGGTTACGAAATCTGAAAGTTGTTCTATCGACTATCGAGACGGACTTTAATCGTAAACGTGTCCACTGCCGTAGATATATTAAACATTTATTATTTGACACGTCGCGTATCGGCCGCGTAGCTTAAATTCTCCGACGCAGACGAGTAAAATCGAATTTGGACGTTTTTCGTCCAATTATAATAATAATATGTACACAATTTTGTAAATATTATATGCGTCTGTAACGCCATATCGAAAAATAACAACAGGGTCGTCGGATCGTGTGAGTCACGGCCAGCGTTATTATATTATTATTATTATTATTATTATATTATAATGACGATGTGTTAGAGTACATAATATTATAAGAATTATAATATAGTATAAAACCGTGTACAGAGGAAAAGACACGTGCCCGCATGCGTTCGAAACCGGTTTTTCGTATAATGAAAACGGTTTATAAGGAAAAAAAATATATATATTATAATTAAAACATTTTTTTTTTCGATTATTACTCCACTCCAGTCTAATACACACACACAGTACGATTGTACCTGTATTGTGCCTGTATTACACACGAGAGTCCATGTGTAGCGTGTACCTATACGATATTATAATAATATGTGTGGGAATGCTATACGAGAATACGATGAGGCGCGTGTAGGCACACACACACATCTTGTATTGTTTACCGTTTGGGGTTCGTCGAACAAACATTTGGCGCGAAGGTTTGACAATAATAATGTTCAAGTGCGGAAATGTCGTTAAAATATTATCCGAAAATATTAAAAAATGTGATCCGTAATAATTTTGAGACCAAGTGACGTGTGTCAACATTATTTTGTTTACAATTTTGACGTTAAACTGTTACGCAATATATTGTACTATACATATACATACCTATAGACGGTGGGCTGCTTTAAATTTAAAAACTAAAAAGCTCAACGTGGCGTATTGCTGGTATTCGGCTCGCCTCTCACTGCTCGATATGGGTTAAACGATTTATAACTTTATAAGTGGTATTGTGGTAAAAATTTGATGTACGCTAACCGAGTACTAATTTGAGTTTTTAATTTGGGGGGGGGCTATTATAATTTGAATGTATGTATCGTATGTATGCTCCCTGAGATATAAAGGTGGAAGAGGATATATACAAACCATCTGGGGGGCTATTATTGGTTCAAGCCCCCAATTAAATTGTGCTTATGTTGAAAATTCTTCGTCGGATAGGTAATCGTGATTTGTGGTGAGGACTGAAAACAGTGAAAACACTACATATAACAAATAGATATTACAACTGATACAAGAAATCCTATAACCTTCAAAAAATGTTCTCTTTTCTCATTTAATTAATAATTATATGCGCGATTAATGAATATTCTTAGACCTCAGTTATATAAAATCATTAAACATAGTTTGATTTTTTAAAATAATAATTTTTGATTTATTTTTAAACACGACACCATGTTTTTTTATACGTTTACATAAATATGTAAATAATTTCGCTATTTTTGTAATTATCTACTATTTTATATTTTCTTATAATTTTTGACTTTATACACACGATTAGATATATTTGTTGTTGCCTTCAAGTAGCATCATGTCGAGTTTACTACATATATACATGTAATTGTGTTAGCAACAATTATCAGGGCCGAATTTATAATAGATTTTTTATTATGTCCTATAATTTATTTTGTATTGCTTGACTGAGTGTTTACGTTTGCTTCATGCATAAAGCATAAATAACAGTTAATAAATTCTCATTGAATATTGTAATCATTAAATAAAATCTGTTTATTACATGATATCTAATGTATACATTTATAAATCGAAATAAATTCAATACATTTAAAAATAAATAAATATAAAACTGTATGTATGATTACTCAATTACACAGATTCTAAAACATTAATTGGTTATGAGTTGAGACAGTTGACAGTATGCCAGTACTCAGTAGGTTAGTAATGTTATAGTTGTTACTAATAGTTACCAATAGTTATTACTTAATTTAATAACGGTGTAGGAATATAGATTTTTGTAAAACAAGTAATGAAGTAAATAAAAAAGAATATGAAAAAATTGTTTGTGTTATTTTATTTCGAAATTCTTTATTTCAAATTAAACATACAATTATCGCCCTTCGTCTTTGGTTAAGTTGTGGTAATTGTCTACCTATAAACCTATAATCTCAAGCGATGCCACGTATAAAATCCAATTATATTCAATTATTACGAAAGATAATATCGTTATATCGTCATATTACTATATCGTTCAAGTATTACTCGTTAGCTTAACGATTCTTTTTTTTTTTTTTTAATAAAACGAACTACTTAATGCGCGCAGCGAACAACAGCCCCCCTATAAGATTTATTCGTCATCGTGACTGGGAAATTGGCAATTTCCTTAAATTCATTGCAGTCTATTTCGATTCACCGCCGTCGAATCCATACGCGAATGTTAACCCGATATTATAACAAACACACATCTGTCACCCAGATATACTTATGTACATATATACATGTATAAGGTTATGCAACCTATATGCGGTGTATACGAACACGAATTATATTGTGCTCGCACACACGCATCATGTTTATTGCTCCCGGTGTTCGGTGTTGTGTACGGTATACGCGTTATACCTTAATGTGAAGCGAAAACAAATACAGTAGTTAAGTACACACGGGCGTAGGAAATATAATTTGACACCATATACGAACATATACTTTAAATACGTACACGCATATTACTGTATAGCGTATAATGTAGGCACAGACAGAAAAAATGGCCGCCGGTTAAAAAATATATAAGTGCCAGTATTGCGATTTGACGTAGATATTATTTAGGTACAGAGGTATAATTATGAAGGTACCCGGTTTAGGTCATGGGGTCACGGGGTTGGTCAACGGTTTTTCTTAATAAACAATTTAACATATTAAAGTACGTAGATAGTTTTTTTTTTTTTTTAAGTAAATATACTTTATACCTTAAATTTTAGAGCAAAAAATAATTGCATAGTAATATTAAAAAATAAAGTATAATAATAGATTTATACTTTTCTTGGCATATTCAGCTATCTACATAGGCATGTAACCTAATCGGCGGAGAAAACATTCCAAGTTCTTATTATTATTATTCGGATTTTTTTTTAGTTTTGGCAGTTCAGCGGATAACAAAAATATAATATTTTAATGTCATCGGGTATCAAAAATCTATTTTACAACAATACAATAATAGCGTAAGCAAGTAAGTTAGCGCCGAGTCGCAGATCAAAAACAATAGGTCAATGGGAGGGGGGGGCATTGGACGTGTCGATGCCCACTCACCCAGTCGGCACAAACACGATTACGCCACCGAATAATAATAATAATAATAATAATAATAATAATAATACGGGTAATCCGAATAAAACGGAGAGAATGAAAAAATCAACTGTCGGAAGAGCAGAGTGCACACACCATTACCGTATGTGCATTGTATACACGCAAAGGCGTATGCATTCGCGGTCGGAAATCGAACCGGATTAATGGCTAATGATCAGCGGTGGCGGTGACGACCTCGACGTTAACCTACATACATTTCTGTACGATAATACTGTTATTGTACACACGCGCGACCGGGCGCGCTTATAATAATAATATTATTATCAACAAATATATTATTTGTACACAAATCGTCTGTGTATACCTATTTTACACGTATCGCGGAAAACGGTACTCCGGTCACGGGTGCCGAGCACGGTAATTTGCGGGCCGGCGGACGGGACGGGACGGTGGTCGGTCGTGCAGTAGGCGACACTGCGGGCGCGGAGCGCACGCGCACACGGCCCGCGGCCGCGGCTGAAGTCGAGCACTCGAGCCAGCCATGTCGCGCGGTCGCCGGGACACAGGTGAGTGTTGGCGGTTCGTCCGCGAGCGGACAAAGGAAAAGTAACGATCGGGCTCTGCGGGGCCCCCGTCCCGTCCGACCGAACGGCAAACGTGACGTCACGCCGACGGTCCCGTTGGCCGTACCTGCGGTCTCGAGACCGCCGCGTCCCTCTCCACCGATTGTAGATCCCCGCTCGTACAAGCGCACAATCACGAATCATTCCCAAACATTTGTGTTGTTATTATTATTATTATTATTGTTATTATTACACACTGTTCGCGTACTCGGTGGCACAATAATATTATTTTGACTTTTTACACACACACATGCACACACACTTACACACTTAACAGTCATCAAACAAATAAAATTAGTTTTACGTCGGTCGATATACACTCGGTTTACCGCCTATTACAGGTGTGAATTGGACGAGACGACGACCGACAACTCCGCGTCCACCGTCGTCCGTACATAATCCGTTTCGGCGGCCGTCCCGCGGGATAGCGAGCAATCGACGAGACGACGACGACGACGTCGACGACGAAAGAGCGGCAACGACTAGGCTGGTCGTTATCGTGGCGGCGGTGACGCGAACTTGTGACGACCAACGACGTCTCGGCGATTCGGACGACAGCGGCAGCAGAATCGGTGACTGCGGCGACGACGACGACGAGATCGCCGCCGGAGTAATCGTCGTCCGGTCGGGTCGGTTGTTATGATGTCCGTGCGACCGTCGTCGTCGTCGTCGTCGTCTTGTGCCGAGTCGCAGTCCCGACGGTGTCGCCGTCAGTCTCGTCATTGCGGCCGTCCGTCGCCGTCGTCGCGGTCCAAGTTCGTCGAGTGCAAGTCCGAGTCGCCTTTGCCGCTGGGCGGGGAGACCGCAATGCCTATATAGCCCTGTGACCTATGTCGTCTGCAGTGTTCTTGTAGTGTCGCCGCACCGCAAAGGTAAGAACAGGAGATCTGACCGGGGGGTACGTTTGGCCACTTCCGCCGTCACATCCATTTCGCTGTGTCGGTTTCACAAGCACTTTTACGTTTTTCCTCGGACTGACTGAGGACATGGTTTCGACTGATCTGATGCGATTTTGGTTTTTTTGGCGGATTACCGGATCAACCGTCGTTGTCACGTGAAAAACTGTTAGCCTTGGCGGTTGTCTATCAGACCTCGCGGTTCGTCATATGTTTTCCCGCAGCTGCGATTTTCCCCCCCGCATGGGTTGCTGTCGCGTACGCCATACATTAGTTTTTTTTCGAAGGGGGGACCCCCCACGCGGTCCTTTTTTTGGACCCAACTGTCCCTAGTCAAGACGACCGCTGACGAGAGTCCGATCCGATCCATCGGCTCCAGCCGTCTCGTACGTTACGAAAATGCAATCAATGGTTTTGTGACCGGTCTGCGTTTTGGTTTCTCGGTTTACCCGCGATTTTCCATCAGTTTTCTCGGGTCTCTCGAGCGAAAGTGGTGGCGTGTGGTTAATGACGTGTGTGCAGCGTATCGTCTGTCAGTCGAAGAGTGTTTTGGATTTGAAACGATTTGCTAACAGTAACGATAACGTATTGGACACTTGAAAAACGATATTATTGGGTGTGTTGGGTTCCAATTGTTTTTTTACAACATTGTAAGGTTAAAGTTCTAGTACAACGCTGATAATAAATGTTAATTAATTACGATTTGCGTTTAAATAGTCAGAGATGTCTGTATAAACACTATAAACGTTATCCTCGTTTTTGTCTAGTCAGTTGTCATTTAATTAAAATGCGGCAGCAATGAATTGGCAACAATAATATTCTATAGAACAGCAAACACCTATAGTGGTATAGTACTAAAGTGCTTACTGCAATAGTGCAATACTGCTTATTGGAGAAAGTGTTAATATATTTTCCAAGCTTATATTGTATCTATCACTGTGATACCCAATACCTAGTTAGTGGTTAGTTGCTCTACTGCATATTTTACTAGTTTATGATATAAACATTATAAACTTGATTACCAAGTGATTAGTTTTGTTGTAATTTTTAGCATGCAATAATTATAAGACAATTTGTTAGCAGCATTGGATAGGTAGGTATTTGATTGTTTTAATAGTTATACCATTTCAGACGTTTATGGTTATGTCATTAAGACCATTTTTAAAATATAATGACACTTTTCATGTTTTGCCATAGAGTGGCATGTGTAATGTGTTTTCTAAATAGTTATTGGTGTAAACGCAAATTATATTAAGATAAAATAATTATCTTGGTGGTTTTTTTACATTGAGTATTAATTTTTTTTTGTTTAGATACAGTTATTATTTATTAGGCTATCAACTCTTATCAGTAAGATGATTGCATTGCCTTTTTCATTTTTTTTTTCTATTGTGGTGTAATAATGGTTGTTTTAAATTTTTAGATGGGGAATCCAACACGTTTTATGGTTTCATGGGATGATCATTCTACTCATTTAGTCGCACGTTTGGGATATCTTTTGGAACGTCAGCAGTTGGTTGATGTTACTTTGATGTGTAATACACATAGTCTCAAAGTTCATAGATCAGTTCTTGCAGCTTGCAGCCCATACTTTGAGGTAATTTTATTGTTTTAAATACACCAAAATCTTTATAAGATTTTGAAGCATTTTGAACTCGATGATTATTAGTATCATTTCATGTTTTTAATATTAATTATTTTTTAAATTGAATTATATTGTACATTTATTAATATTAAAAACAGCAATGTTTTTAATTTCAGCGTGAATTAGGTAATCATCCCATGATTGTTCTCAAAGATATGAAATTTAGTGTACTCAAATCATTAATTGAATTCATGTATTGTGGCGAAACAAATGTCACTGAAGATAATTTACACGCTCTTGTGGAAGCAGCAAAATTTTTTGAGGTAATTTATTTATTAATTTCTAAATAGTTAATAAATATATTCCGCTATTTAAAATGCACTTGAAATAAACATTTATCATTATAAAAATTAAATTACTATCTATGGTTAAAAAGATAGTATCTACAAATATATTCAATAAAAATAGTTATAGTAGGTTCGGTTAGGTACTTGGTATTATTGTAGTATATATTTTTTTAATACATAAAATATTATACAAAAATGTTAGAAAATGTTTAAATAATGATTTGTATGAATTATGAATTATAATTAGAACCGTGGTAAAATTCATCAACTGATAACTATTTCATGTTATTTATAATTTTTATTTATACTTTAAAATATATTTGTACAAATGCTTCTATAGTTTTTACACACATAATATTTTAATCATATTAATTTCTTATTAAAAACTATACTCCTTATTCTATTTTATAAATTTTAAATACAAAATGTGAAATTATTTTATGTAAGTTACTTACATAATGCATTGATAAATTACAGTCATTATGTATAAAATATCATATTATTGTATAATATTTATTTACGTTATATAAATTATAGATAGTTATTTTAGAAGAAATTTTAATAAAATATTAAGTATTTTTTTTCACGCCTATACTGAAAGTTTAATTTTTAATGCCAGTTGAAGCGTTGGAAATGATTTTTTACTGTCCAAACCAGATATTGTATTGTTATGCTTCATTAATTCTATCAAATCTCAGTTGAAATATTCTGTCTCAAAAGAGAATAATCAGTCGGCCAACCAACTTTTGTTCATTTCCCTGTGTCTTCCACCAACAATTTGTGCTATTGGGCAGTCTCTAAGTTAAAAATAATAATATTACTAATCATGATTTAAGTCGTAAATGTTTATATATTATCTTCAGAAAAAATTGGCTAGCAAGGTGAGAGAAATTAGGCCTTGCCACTCTGGTCAGTCGGTATGCACGAAAAGTAATTATTCTCTTTTGAGACAGAGTATAGATAGGTTACTTCTATGTTGTCTTATGAAGTGGTTTAGAATTATTACTGTTATATTTATTGATAATAAGTCTGACAAGAGTGACAAAAAATAAATAATGCGATTTAGCGATTTTAAAAATGTAGATATAATTTGTCTTTAAAAATAATTTATTTATTTGTGTATGCAATAAAAATTAACAGTTAAAATGTTCAATATATTTTAGAAAGTTTTTATAATTCATAAAACAATTATTTTTTTTTTACATTAGTTATTGCTTTAATTCTAGTAGTTAAAATTAGTAAAAAAATTATAAATCAAAAAATTTAGTATTTACCCTTTACTATAATTATATAGGTACAGTAGAACTCCGAGTATTAATGTCAAGGGTGGTCCGGATAAGCAAAGATCCGGATGATTGATATATGACATATCAAAAATTATATAATTATAAAATTGTATGAATATATTGTATGTATGTATTTATTATTAATATATATGTACTATAATTTGAAATTTGTAACAATAAACAAATAGTTTTATTATAATATTTAATTGAAAAAGAATAAGCTATAAATACAATAACATATTTTAAAAGAAATTTTTAAGTCGTTAAATCTTTTTTCTCATCCAGTTAATTGGACGTTCGGTTGATAGGCGTTTGGATAATCGGAGTTTTACTGTACATATAAATATTTTCTAAAAAAATTGATTGATTGTATAATAGGTATACGCATTTTATAGGAATATAATATTAAGTAAATAACCATAAAAAAAAAGAAATAAATTAATTTGTTTAATTTTAATGTTTTTATTAGTAACTTATTTTAGCAAATGTTATCTTAAATAATATTTATACCTAATTTTATTTTTATCTGTAGTTTTATTATTTGATAATAAATTATATTATATAATTTCTTTAATTTGTTTGCTATTACCGTGTACTAGAGATAAAATTCTTAAAACCAAATCAAATATTGCTAAATACACATTGTTTAAATTAGATTTTGTTTAATTTTGATCTGGACAAAAACTTTTGTCTGATTGTTTTGTAACAATGGATACCATTGCTTTTTAGAATTATTGAGGTATGATCAGAACCTACATTTCAATTTGCATTAAAAACAAAATATGTGTAAGTTAAATTATTATTTTGACGTATTGAGAAAGTGCAAAACAATTTTGAAACTAATGAGTATCATGTACACCATGGAGTAATTAATAAAAATAGATAGACAAATTGATAATCTCCCCTTACATTTGAAGTAACATAGAAACTAGTGCCTCTTTATAAATTGAAATTATGGCTGCATATGAGTTGTGTCCCAAATACTGAATTGTGTCCTGTAGCTGTTTTTGGGTTACACAAATTGTGTTCAACAATTTTTATAAATTCAAATCATGAATTTGTCTATTAAAAAATTAAAAGTATGTTATAATATTTTACACGAAAAATTAAAAAGTTTGTATAAAAAAATAATATACTCGTCGCACCTCCACGTAATAATAATAATAATGAACAGAATCAAAAAATGTTATTCAGTAAATATCTTATAAAATATATTACATGGATATTATACATTGAAATGGACAAATTTCTCAATTTAAATTTATATAACTTTTTTATTTCAATTAACAAAACAACATATTTTATTCTTGTCAAAAATATCGATTTATCAGCACACAACTTGTATAAAACTTTATAAAATAGTTGGGACTCAATTCATATATCTCTCTTTTATCACTGGGTCACAACTCGTGTACTCCACTCTTATCACACAACTCGTGTACGAGAAATTTCGTCGATACACGACTCGTTAACTTTGAATTATTGAAAAAATAGTGTAATATTTGTATTTTATGTTTTATTAACATTTTATTTTTAATATATATTTTACTTGTTTTTATTGTCAAACAAAACTTATTTCCTGGTTATAGATCTGATATTTTATAAATATATTGTTAACAATACCTATGGGTGCCCATTTGTGAAGGAGGGAAGCAGGACAAGGCACTTATCTCCCTGGGAAAAAAATATTAACTAATAATTTAATAAATATTACCATATTATTATTATCTACTGATTTAGACATCATAAAATGAAGAAATGTCTTAAAAATCATATTTACTAACATTAAATAATATATTTTATTATATTTTATTTTCTTATTTTACTTTTTTTACCTGTACTTATTAAAATGTTTTTTAATTAACTAAAATATACCAAGTATTAATTATATAAATAATAACATATAGCTTATACTTATATGTTCAACATTACATCTTTATTTAACTTAAATTTGAGATTATTTTATTTTGCATTCCCTCTTCTTAAAATGTGTCCTATGGGTGTCCATGCCTATACATTATTAAATATTAATACAAAATTTTTTTTTTATATTACATGCATTTTTATACAATAAACTTATTGCTAATAAAAAAGTGAAATATAAAAATAATCCACAATCTTTTTTTATAAATAGTGCATCTTAGTATTTAAAGTTTTGCATGTTCAAGCAATGTGACATTTATTAATTATTATTAATTATTAATTCTAATAGATAAACATTTTAATTATTGTGCGAAATAAATTATAATATTTACTACATTTTTTACGTTTAGAGAAGTATTTTGGTACCTATATAATGTAATGAGTTAAATACTTTCAGTATTGAAATAAAAGCTATGATAAGCTGATTAGTTATCAATTGTTATATTTTTTCCCTTTATGAATGATTACATATCTAATATATAATAATAAGTATTTATAAGTACATAGCAAATTAAATTTTCATTTTATTAAAACGTATATGTTTCTCTTGCTATTCTTGGACCTTTTGTCTTTTCAATTTATTAGATTAATGGGACTCAAATGTTTTGGTCCCAATTTGTTCATAAAGTGAGTCATTAAGTAGCATCTACTATATTTTTGTTTTAAATTTTAGATAATATAATCCTTATAAACATAAATCATTTGTTAATTATAGTATATCCACTTTATAGTTTGTTGTATTATTAATTATTATTATTAACTATTAAGATACTACCATTATACAAATTATTGTGCGAGTTATATAATTTATAATAGTTATTGATAATTTATACTAAACTTAATACTATGCTGGTTATCTTACATATACAAAAATTATTCTTGTATGCTATATTTTCATGTAGCACAACATTTATGAATGTATAAATTATATATTTTCATACATAATAAAAAATTGATGTATTTGTTTATATTTATTCATATCTTCATCTGTTAGCTGAACTCATGTTTTAAAACTAGTTTTAAAATATATTACTGATAGCGATATAAATTTAAATAAATCTTAGTATTAAATACAATCATATAAAATAATAATATAATGAATGATTTCAGAAATAAAAATGTAGTTACAAAGAAAATATTAATTAAAACAAATTAGTTCTAAAGAAATGCAATTATTAATGTTGTATTTATAATAAATACTTTGATATTCATACAGTTGATTTTAGGAACTCGAAAATTAAAAGGAAATGAAAATAGTTTAAAAAATAGATAATTATTAATTTCAAGACAATGAAAAGTTGAAGTTAGAAAGGGATTTTTATATAAATGTTGAGAATTTTAAGTTATTAAGGATTATGTTACTACATTTTGAAAATAAAAATGTTAAAATAATATATTAAAATATCACTTATACCTTTGGCTTGGGAGTGACCAATTTTTTGTTTGTTTTGTTTTTTTTAGTGACAGTGAGGAAAATTCTATAGATGAATAATCTATATAAATTTTCTAAAAAAAGAAAAAGAAAAGATAGTCATTTGAAATAAAAAAATATTTTGTGCTCAATGAAATAGAAAACTTACATTTTATTTTACTATTTTATCTGTGTTAACTTATTGAATTAGTTAACTCAATAAATATTATGTTATTTTTGATAAATAAAAATTAAAAATATTAATACATTGATTATTATTATTTTTTATTTATTCATGGTTGCATGAAGAAATAATGAATTTAACTGTTCTACACAATTTAGTTGACCAATCATGAGCAATATCATGTTTAAGGGATTAGCTTACTATTGATTCATGAAATGTTTAAATATTGTTCATGCATTACTACGGTTTTATTATTTTGTAACTTAAGTTGCTTTTTTAAGTAATAACGTTTCTAAGTATGATTTGTCAACATTTGTTTAGATTAAGTTAGTTATAAGGTTATTTATGATTTATGACATAATAGTTGTTATTAGTATATATATTATATATACATGATAAGTTTTCTTTCAAAGTTTCATTAAAAATAATTTATTGTATATTAAGACTTTTTAAGATGTCAGCACATTATTTGTTTTCTGTATAATAAATTTAGATTTTTTTTAGAATTGATATAAATTGTTTGTCCCATATTGTTTTTTTAAATATGGTCACCCTACTCTAATGACAAAATTAGATTGGTTTTGTAAATTTATTATGTTTCACGTGGTTTAGAAGAAGGAAGCAAAAGTATGCTGACATCTTCTTTTTAGATATAAAGTTTTAAGTTCTTGATAATAAAATTAATTTCTCTTTTTTCAGGTTAAAGGCTTATCTTCACTAGCTCATGAAAGCTTACAAGATTCTAAGTCTATAAAACCACCTTCCCTTGTTTGTACTACAACAGCTCAAACTAGAATCTGTCAAGTTTCACCTACACCAATTCCAGTTACATCTATTGCAACCAAAGTTACAGAAAACGGAAATTACTCTTCGTCCGTGTGTAAGTATTTATGAACTACAACAATTAATATTTAAGGAATTAGATAATTTATCTGTAATTATTTTTTAGCTGTTATTGCACGGCTTGGCCAAAATAATAATACCAACGAAAGGCGGCCTTGTGCTGGTAGGGGTCGGCCTAAAGCTCATCTTCAGAGCCCATGTTGTGAACCATTGGTAAGCAAACCAGCTCCTATTACTCCACCACAGACAGAATCCGCCCAAATACTACTATCACTTGCAGGATCTAATCAATCATACATATCGCCTTCAAAACACAGAACCAATGATAGTAGTATAGCAACTATAAATCATCAAGAATTACCTATGAGTAATGGTTTAGACAATAATAATCCAAAGTTCAAGCGATGACATAGACTTAAAGTATAAACGTAGTAGAAAAAGACCTGCAGATTCAGTGGATGAGAATAGATATGATGTAAAAAAATCAATGCCTAATGACATCAAGACAGATGAAGATGTCAATCGATCACCATTATTAGCTAGCTTATTAACCAAAAATGATAAATCTGATGATAAACTTAAAGTACAAAAACCTCAAGAAACCCAAACTCAGAATTCTGAAAGATACATTAATGCATTAAAAGGAGCTGGTCTTCCAACGGATATTCCAATATTAATTGAGAATGGCGATGGTAATTACATCACATTAACTGAGAATGTATATGACATATTAGCCAAAGAAGACGCTCTTCATTTTCAACTCACTGATAATATGAACCTTGCTAATCTTAAGCAACCAGAAGAAATGGTTAGTAATATGCAAGAAGTAGCTCAGTCTAATGTACCAATAATAGATACCAATTTAGAAGATCCGATATTAAGGAATATTAAAAGTCATATGCCACCAGACAATCCAGACGATGTTGTTCTGTATAAAGTAGCTGATAATGGAAACATTGAAAAATATGTTTTGACTACAGAAGACATAAAAGCATTCAAAGAGTCTATGGATTCAAATCCTGAAAGGAAAAAAGATTCGCCACTATTAAGCGTTTCTGAAATAAATGTGCCGATTGAGAATAAATCATTACCATTGATTACTAAAATTTTAGACTGTGGTAATGAAAAGTTTTCAGAGGCTCTATTAGGCAGACTACCTCTTAGAAAAAGAGGGACATTCAAATTAAATAACACTAGTTCTGATACTGATATGTTACAACAAATGAATAACGTTTGTACACAGTCTGTTGGTACTGTAGATACTGATGTAGAATATGTTGTTGTTGGAGAAGACAGTGTACAAATGGATATAATGGGTTCTTCTAGTATTAGCAATAAAAATGATTCATTGAAAACCAGTAATACTATGAAAATAGAAGATGTTGCCGAAGAAGATATGAGTGTTCTAGAAGCAATGATGAACAATACTATTGAATTTTCTGCCGAAGATGGTGATTATCAAATGCACAGTAGTGAAGAGGTTTTCTCAAACGATCAAAACGACAATGAGAAAATGATATTGTCCAATGTCCTCATGTGTACGGGTGCAGAAAATTCCAATTCTCATGTTGGTCTCGACCACTTTGGATTTAAACCCGATGACGTGGATGGCCGTAATGGTGACTGTAATCAACAAAAAAAATCCAAAATGTATGTAGACTTAGATATGACGGGAAATGATTTTATATCGGAATCTGTTACTGAGGAGGTAGTACTTTCCAGTGAACTAAATCCAAGCTCCTGAATTTATTTATTTAAGGATAACTTTCTAGTTATACTTTGGACATAGAGTTGTGTATATTTTGTAAAAATCAGTCTGTATAATATTATTTCAAACATTGATGTTTGTCATTGAACTTGTTGGTAAAAATTTACAAATGCCTATGTATATACTATACATAATCATATATATGTATATATATATATAAATATATACATATATTTATATTTCCTTATAGTTCTGACTTATATACTAGTTTATTTGTTTTGTTTAGTGTTAACATTTAAAAAAATGTATTATTCTCTAACTTGGTGATTTAAATATGTGAACGATTAGAAACAAATAATGCTTAACTTGGCACTTTGAAAATAGAATGAGTGTTTAATCTGAAATTAAAAACTAAAATTGATATTATTTTATAATTTTAAAAATTATTGTTAGGCTTCGGTATTCACAATTATTTAAAAAAATGTGTTCACCTTGTGCCATTTGTTAAGCCGTCAATTATGAAAGTTCACATGTTTCAGCTTCATAAATGAACAAACGATTAAAATCCGAAATAAAGATTATATGTTTATATAGTTTTATAATACCTTTTTTCAATTTTAATTACATTTTAACTTTTGTTTCTAACCATTATTTTCTGTACAAAGAATATACCACAACAATAATTATTATATATTATTATTATTATTGCCTTAAATTTTTTAATTATCCAAATAATTTATTTTGATTAAAGTTGTGTTAAACTGTTAAAAATAATATTGATTAGTGTTGTACTATTTTCGTTTTTTTCTTGCATTGTGTATACCTACTAGTATATTATTATTATTATTATTATGTGTTAACATAAGTTATTTTTTTTTTTTTTTATCGAATACATTCACTGTCCCCCTCAGTGATATAATATCATAAATGGCACCTCACTATAAGGAATTGAAAGTTATGTCTATAGTGACTATAGTATATTGTAGAGCAGTGGTTTTCAACTTTTTATGAATTGCAATCATAACCATTTTTTTTTTAAGTTTAGTGCAACCAGTTTCAAAATTGAATAATTGAATACCTACTTATATATTTTCAAAATTCTATGTACAGTAGTATATCTAATCTTGTTTTTAATTTGAATAATATATATTTCATAGTCATTGATAAAGTTTATCATTAAAATATTATAATTACAATTGTAAAAATGCAAGGCCATTACACGAAATACTATTGGCTTGTTTAATATTTTTGGTTGAAAACCATTACTATACGATAACGATATCAATTCTCCTAAAGGAAAAATAAATAATTGCCGTGATGAATATCCAGGTTAAGTCCGACTAACATTAGTATTTGCACACACTAATGACGTTGTTATTTAAATAGCTTTAATGTTAGTTTTTGCGCGTCTGCGATGTATACGCTGTTTGTATATACGCAATAATAGGTAATCGTATCCGTATCTTTTTATGATAGTGTATGTATAGGTTATTCATTTGTTCACTGCGTCAGCAAACACATGCACCTACTCTAATGAAATGATCTCAATATGGTGTTTGAAGAGCCTGCTCAACTATCTAAAATTAAAATATAACTCAGATGTCTTACTTCTTCGTAAAATCATCCTTGCCAGAGTCGTTTTTGACCGTGGCCTTGAAACACAGTCCTTATGTCCTACAAACATTTTACCATCATCATCCCCCCCAGCCCACTCAAGAATTTTTATCGTTTGCACTCGACGTGAATGATGCGGTCTTTATATTTTATATATGATGAAAATCAAAAATGTATTAACATTATTATTGTTGCAAAGAAAATACTTAAATTGCCTGTAGGTTATATATTATAAATATAGTGTGTTGGGCATATTATTATGTACCTATTTCATGTGTATGTTATATTATATATGCGTGTCCCGACCTAGGAGGTTAGATCATCAGTACAAACGATAAAGCTCAAATATGTTTACATATAATCTATAAATATATATATACTTATTACGTCAGGACGAGATGCATTTTTTTTTATTATTTAATTCTTCAAATTGAATATTATTGGCTTTCACTGTCATCCGCAATTCATATTATTTATTATTTATTATTATATTACATGCTAATCAAACAAATCGTGTCAAATACATTTATTGTAAACGATTTATATTTTGTGTAAAGTGTAGGTACTATTTTTGACGACCGTTGTTGTATTGTGGATAGATAACGCGTTTATATTATGTGAATAATTATTATTCTTATGTATATATTTTATATGCAGTTTTTGTTTTTTAACACGCCTATAGGCCTAAGACATTGAATATGATAACTATTGTACCTATTTGTACCTGTAAAAATAATTATTATTACTATGTAAATCGCGTGTACACATTGTATATATTATATTATATTTATATATAAATATATATTATATATATATATATATATATATATATTTATATATTTATATTAGTTGTTATATTAAAAATATTATATATTATATTATATGAACATGTATATGGAAAAATGTTTGTTTGTTTTATTATCATTATTTTTTCACTTTTACGTCGTCCGACTAAACTGTAGTACCTATAATATATTATTACCTTTACTTTTGTCTTTTTCGTACCTACTTAGATAATTAATGTACTTACCTACCTTCATATAATTAAATACTTCAATTTTTATCAAATCAAAAAGTTTATGATTTCTTGGCCATGCGTTTAATATATGAGTTCTAATCACAATTTAAATATTTTTGACAATATTGTTATAATAATAATTTGTAAAATTTAAAATAAGTACCAAAGTAAAAATTTGTCAGTACTTTTTAAAATAATCGGAGAAAAAAATAAGAAAAACAAATAGTTATTTACGCAAAACCTTTTTCTTCGATAGAATTTATTTTGTTTTTTTATTTTATTGCAGTTCAAAGATGAAAACTGTGGAGGCGGCTAATAATAATGGGGTGAGTGCTAGACAGTGTAATCAGATGAAATATTACTCAATTGCATTTCTTTGGACGTTCGGCGTTCTTGAGGACTGTAGAGGTCATGTATTTGAGAATTGAGCTAATTCTTACACCGTACGCTATATATAATTTTCGTAAAAAATATAAAAACCCCTACCTGTAGTAGTCACTAGTCCTGGATACTTATCTATACTTATCGATTAGACTGTGTGCCTTGATGTAACGGGAATTGTTGCAGGATGAAAGTACGCACGATGCTCACTGCTCGTAAGATCTGGTACTTAATATGGATACGTATTATTAACGCAGCACGCACTGACAAAAATATGACACGGTCTACTTGGTCAAAGGACTAAAGGAAACGTAATTGAAGGGATTTGCGATTTCAAGGACTATCTTTCTCTTCAGCGGCAATTCTAAACCCCCACCGTTTGCCGTCATCTGAGGAAGGACAGATAGCAACACATGTGTCGTTACGTGACCATCACATGAAAACACGTTAAGTGATTACTCGACTAAATAATGATGGTAATCGGTATGTCCGTTTCCATCGACAACGGGAGTCGTTTATTTGAAGGATGCTGAAGGTTCGACGAACCAAATGTTGTTTATTATTTTAAAAAATAAATTTTATAATATTATATTACAGGGGTTAGAGCAAGGGATTAGAGCAAATACATAGGTATTTCTATTTTTAGTAATATACGGTAAATCCATTTTACGCGATCCCTATGCAATAGAATAAAGAATATTTTATTTATATATTTTTACATTTTTCGTCATATGTTTTTACATGATTTTTAAAATTTCCGTTTTTATTTTACAATTTACGTATATATACATCGTAAACATCGTATATATCTAATAGTGTAAGTGTGTAAATTTAGTGTTTATTGGTATTTAAAAAATGTACCTATCTTGTATAAAATTCAAGCTATTACCTGTTGCTTGTATAAAAAAAAATCGGAACCAAAGACAATCTATAAATAAGTAAAAATTTAATTTGTATAGGTATTTCATGAACATTTAAAACACTGATTTAAGATATGCACTTATACATTTCATGTTTGGTGTATAACCGTTATTAGAACTATGAGTATATTACTATTTTTTGATTGTCCAAGTTTAATAATTTAGAAACTATATACATTATATAAGTACTATATGAATATTTTTAATATATTATGAATTTTGATTTTTTTGTATCAAAATGTTCAAAACAGTCATCTGTTTGACAATTTACGAATAAGAGGAACGCACCGACGGAAATAATACGACGACTGTTTTCACGGTTGATTTCTTGCCGCCCGGACAAATTAAACGTCAGCCCCCATCCCATGTATAGTTTCTCTCCTGGACTGTCTATGTCAGTTTTAATTTATTGGTGGGCGCCGGGAAATCCATAAATTTCCTCCCCCAAGTCGAGTCGAAATTATACACGAAATACGCCTGAAGTATTTGTATATATATAACCTGCAGTATATAATATATCAGTTGTTTTTTTTTTTATCACATTGCAGCGTATTTTTGAATTTTCCAAAAAAATAAAATACGTGTTTTTACATAATACTATCATATTAATTATACCACGCCCAACTCGGAATGCGCTATCGGCAAACGGCGTTCGAAATGTCACGTTTATTTTGGGCCATTTTTCACGAATTTTAAAATTATTACACCAACGACACGTCGTCGAAGATAATGTATAGTATATTAATATATATACGACGAGACAGTGGCACAACAGTGTAAAAAACAAGGGGAGGGCTGACAAAATAATTTATTCGTAAAGATTAAAACCATAATCTAATTTTTATCGTCTCTAATGTCTCTGCACAAGTATTAAAATTAATTTTATAGTTTATTAGAAATTTAGAAGCAAATCGTTGGTATCCATATCGTTCAACCGTTGAATAATATTAAACGGGTAAGTACCTATAGGTATATTATGTATAAAATAATCCTGTAGTCATGAAATAATATTATTGGGTTCTTTAGTTATGTTTGTAACTCAGATAATGCGATAACGTTATTGATATTATGTAAACATATTATTATACACCTACTACAGGAGAAGCATGAAATAAATTGACATTGATGTTAGAGGCGTGGCGAAGGCAGTTTTTCGAAACATACGACTCTACTAATAAAAACGTTGAGCGAGCTCGGGGAGGTTGGAAAAAGAAAATTTCTTATTTTATTAAGTTAATGTTATTTATTTGTTTTTGTTATCATTATAAAATGTTCTTACTCAATACGAATAATTTAGAAAACGTCTTAAAAAATCTCTAATTTTTACTCAGGACTCTTATTCGGGGGAGGGAAGTGGGTTTCAGGCGGTTGACTAAGGTACACAAAATAAATTACTGCGCATTTTATGAGAACAATATTCTTAGTTCTGGCTGTAAAATCTTAAAATCAAATAATAGAATTACCTACACTTGAGTGATGTACTTACACCTTTTAAACAATTTAAAATTTCATCAACTCTTAAAATACAAAATTCTTATGATTTTTATGGATATAACCTTACCAATATGTATTTACTAACCTATCAGTAATTGTGTACAGCATTGCTTCCCTCAAACTGCACTATAATAAGACACGGTTCGTGGATTACACCGCGTACGGTGCGGGTGGAAGGAATACATTTTGTATTGGAAATTAGACGATGTCAAAACAAAAAAGATTACTATTTTATTGTTAATTATTAAACAACAATAACAGGTTTATTTGGAATTCAGATATAGGCTAAACAAAAGAATCTTAAACGTTAAATACGTTAACCATTTAAAATGGTCAAAAAAACTTTATTTTTAGGAACAATGAACAAGTTAGTTGAAAGTTTATTATTTTTAGTACCTAAATCAAATACAATTTTATAAATCACATGTTGTATAATTATAAATATTTTTCAACAATTCATCGAATATACATTTTATGGTAGATTATTACTTACAATTCCGGTCAATTTTTAGAATTATATAATATATTATTATTAATTTATTAAATACAATTTTATTTTTTAATCTAAAACTTTTTAATAAAAAAATAATCATATATATATTAATAAAGTTGATCAATATTTGGTTATTAGCTTTATACAGTTGGGTTTGTGTTAATATATTATACTTTAATGTGTTTATATTATTAAAAGTCTGCAAAAAATATATTTATGGCGGTAAATAACATTATAATATTTAATTTTTAAATTTAAAATGTTTTGAAAAAATATTCGATAAGAATTTGTAACGAATCAGTTTTTTCTTTCAGACGATAATTCTATTATTCTTAATGATATCCTTCTATTTTTATTTCTTGGTAATTTTTTACATTACGTAAGGCCATTTTGTCGAACCCGAAAAGCAGATCATCCACCAGTATGCGATTGTCGTTCGTTAAAGTCTTCACAAATGGAATCTAACTGCAAATACTACCATTCAACCATTCTATACATGTTGAGTAACCATTTATCAAAAACACTTCCTAGTTTGGTTTCTTTAACTAAACGGATTATATTACAAAATATTTTTTTTTTTATTATTAAAATATGACATTTTAATTTAATATTGCAATTAAATAGTATTAATCAAATTTTATTAATATATGACTGTAACTATGTGTCTTATATTATAAGATATATTTGAATAATTCTGATTAAGATGTTTGTATTCGCAGACAATATATTATGTTGTCTTGTGAAAGGTAAGAAATTAAAACATATGAACAAATAATTAATTAACCAATACTATGTTTTCTTTATCCAATTTTTATTTTACTAAAATAAACATATTTATTATTTGAACTTGTGTTATTAACAATATTAAATAATAATACTTATTGAAACTGGAATAAGTAATAACAATAGTTATATTAATATTAATAAACGCGATATTAGTGTACTTAAATTGCCTATTTAACACGCCGTGTTATTGAAATGCATAAATAAAACGATTAAAATGTTCTAAACTTTTGAGATCAGCTCACAATCTTTTTTTACGTTATAGTAAATAATTTTGATTAAATTTATCGAAACTTTTCATATAGATATCTATATAGCTTATCTCAAAAAGTTCCTCTACCTAAGACCATAGCTGTTTTGGCTTTTACGTATGGTGGTAGCAAAGTGTGTGACCAACACGTTTCGAATACCACGCGCTCTTGAGAGCGTAGCTTTAATATTCTAATAATCACTTAGCTTATATTTAATGAAGAAAAATACTAAAAAGTAATTTTTTAGCCGTTCTAATTGTTATAAATGTGGCCTGGCGGAACTGGACGATAATCTTTCGTCACCTAAGGTTATTACTCTTATTTGAGACAAATTATACTGCACTAGTGTATATACAATTTTTTTATTCAGTTTTTTCGAATAATGTACTATTATACTATTAATTATCTAAAAAAAAATATATATATATATATATACCTTTTATTATATTTTACATGGCTTAATAATTAATACTAAAAAAAAAATAATTCTATGGACAAAATATATCAATCAATTATAATATTTCATGTGCAACATTTTAAAATTTTAATAACAATTATCATACCGTATATGTAATAATAGTAAACATTTTAATGGCATAACGCTTCAGCTTTCTCTTTGAAGCTCCAATTGTAGTGACCGACAATAACGGAAAGACACGCTCGCCCTATTACTGTTAAAGTGTTAACGTATATGGTGGTCGCCCGCATGACCCACGGTCACTTTGATATAGTCTGGTCTTAAGTCTTCACAAGGGCTATCAGGCGGTTGGTCCCCTGAAAATTCAATTGTCCGTCAATCAGTGAACATCGTTAAAGCTATTGAAAGCGTACAGTCTAATATTCTATGTCTACGGGGAAGTGTTGGTGGGTGTAATAACGGGTTATTAGTGTGAGTAGACTCTCCGAATAATTAGACACTTTATGTAATTATTAGGTACATCTTATTAATAAAATCAGTTAACTGATTGTTTTATTATTGTCACCACGCACTGCTCAGTCTAAAACATCGTGTATAGCACAAAATAGGTAGTATCGTATACAATAATATTATATATAATTATTATACTTTATGTCAGACTGATTAAAAAAGCAATGATTTTAAAATGATGACGTTTACACTCTGGCTTAATACGTACAGTGAAATGCAAATATTTAATAATAAAATGTCAAAATAGGTAAAACCCTATTTATAAAACAACATGAATTTTATATTTGTTTACATAAAAATAATTAAAGTAAAACAACAAAATTAATGGGTACTAAAATAAAAATATTATCATTAAAGTACGCAGTCGCGCCATGTCCGTCATACTAAACCCATCTTCTGTGACACTCCTCGAGTTATTTTTATCCGCATAGTTTTAACTTTATTCTAGTTAATTATTAAATTTAAAATTCTCATATTATAAGTCAATGTCAAACAAATCCAATTTTTGTTGCGAAAATATGATGGCCGTATAATTACCTCAACCGCAATATTATCAGCAGACAGCAGTGTTAGGAATAACTAAACAATATTAGCTAGATAATTTTAGTATTTTTATCATTGTTATTTTTTTTTTGAGTATTTTAAACTTTTGAATTATGAATAGATTTATTTTATATTCCAAAGCAGCTAGTATTTGGAGTATTTAGATTTATACAAATTAAAGTATTCAAAAGTATTTGAAGATCAGATGATGGCCGTGGTAGTGAATCAATATTTTGAGGGGCACCCTTATTATACTTCACTAAGTTTATCTAAACTTTAAATATAGGTACTTATAACTAGAGCGTGGATTTTTATGTACTAAAAATTATCGAAATATGCCATATAATATGCAGTCAAAATCATGAAAATATGTAAGAATTTTTTATTTATTTAAAATTCACAATAACAATTATAATAATTAATTACTTAAATACTTAATAAAAAAAAATGTATGGAATTTTCTGAACTTATTATTAAAATGAATAATCATATGCATTTCAAGTTTTTCTTCTGTGAAGTTGTGTCGTTTATCGGTTAACATATTTTTAAAGGCTGAGAACAAACGTTTGACGTCAACCGAAGTTATTGGGGAATATTTAAAGCAACTTTGTATTGTTGGGTCTTGATAAAGATCTTCGAGCTGAACGTTTTCAAAATTTAGTTTTAATTTTTCTACTTGTCAAAATATTATTTTATACATTTTTTTAAATTTTCGTTTCAATATGCAATAAATTTTGAATTTTGCCAAAATATGCAAAAATATCCAATAACCTTTAAATATGCAGAATTATGCAAAAAAAATCTCACCATTAGCTTCAAATTATGATGATTCGTGGAGATAACTGAAAAAAATCCAAAATTATTAAAAGGAAAAAAATATGCAATTGCATAGAAATCTGCGCTTTACTTATAGCTCATAAACTACTTGTCAAAAAGTTATTAATTGAAGTATTCCAAAAATTATTCTCTGTTTGATTAAAGAATTAAAAATCATGTTGTAATTTAAAAATTTAAAAAATAATTACGATAAAAATAATAAAATATATTTTTTGCTTAGAAAAATATTGTATTTTTTAATGACTTTTATGTAAAAAAAAATATTTTTAAAACGATAATATTTATGTATAGTATTTTGTGTTAAATAAAACACTCGGTACACGGTAAATAGTTAAAAAAAAAAAAAATATAATAATAACCGACAGCAAAAAATCATACGGAGCGCTGTATCCGACACTAAAGTATAAAAAATTCTTTCGCTTTAAATGGTGTGGCCCGTAAACGAGTTTCTCGGCCAGCCAAATATACTTTTATATATATATATATATGTACACAATGATGATGTGACGAAATAACATAAACTACCTATATTATGTATATTGTTACTGTGGTGACGACATCGCACGTCTCAAACACGCACCCGCATCGGCTTGTGTATAAACATAATAGCAGTATGATATTGCATAAAACGACCCACCAGAAATACAGTATTTTATATTTTTTTACCTATACATAGTGAAAGCTTTTCATTTTTTAACAATTTTTTTCATTTTTCCTGTGGCGTTTACGTCATACATGACACACTCGTATTATATTGTATTATTATAGTTTACGGAAATCTACCGCCGAGGATCAAACTTTTTACGGCCACGTGCCCACATGGATTGAGCGCGTTATCAATGCAAAAAACGTATAAACGTTCATCTGACGACAAACGTTTTTTTGACGTCCACGCGACGATAATATTGTTTTTAGGTATTTTACTATAATTTAAAACGCGCGTGTGTGTGGGTACACTTTTTTATGTATTATATATTATGATTACGCGAATTACACGTTATCACAAAATATGTGAAAGTTCTCGGTAAAAACTGAAGAAAAAATAATTATTATAAACGTATTACTTGATGTTACTTGTTTCCATTAAAAATAATTTACCGTTTACGCCGAACGACATTTCCACCGAAAAAAGTTTGGTTATTTTAGGCGTTTATCTCGATATTATTATGCAACATGATATAGTTCTTTACAACTAATAAATAATCACGAAGGTTGTCGATAAAGAAAATATAATTCACGATGCCATCAAAACACGGACAAAAAATATGATGTGTAATTAAACTATTAAACTTTTATAGTATCTAATTAAATTTTTTAAAATTCAATTGATTTTTTTTTTTTTATATTCATGTGATATTTAAAACCCATAATCTAATTGTGTCATTTGACGTGTAAGTATAATACTTTATTTTTCTATAACATTTTAAAATACTTAAATATAATCTGTATGACGTACGATATACCTATAACACTAATAAGCAGTTATTATAATGTGTTTAGAATATTTTCTCATTTTAATGTACACGCTTGATTGATATGTTTGTATAATATATGGTTCCCGCTATAATTGGTGATTAGGTCTTTTCACAGAAATACATTTTGGAGGAAACGGGAGTATTCTGCTATGTCAAAAAGAAGGTGAATAAAAAATTAAGTGGACTTACGCAAACCCCAAAATAATAAGTCACGGATTGCCGGTTACTCCGGGCCGCAGTCCCTTTTCGAGTTTTTATGCCACGTACTAATAAGTATATATAATATTATATAATACTTACTGATATTATTGGCGTCCGTGTCTAAAAATTAAGTCGCTACGGACAATATTATTAAAATATGCACGAGAAAAAAAACGTGACTTTTTATTAGTAAATCATTTTGTGTATACTCTGACCTTGCCAGCTGCATGTGTATAGATGTATCACATAACAGACCTTGACCGCAGTTAAGTTAATGCTGATTGTGGCTGTGCTATCTTTAAAGTGCATGTACCTAATGTGTATGTCTTATGTTTATGTATTTCAATTATCTACAAGTTTATCACCAGAATGCAATTATAATATTATATATCAATAAGTACGTCATAGGAGATAATGTAAACAATTATCAGCAACCGGACGACGAAACAAGCGTTGTATACGAATCGAGTAAAAATTTATTATGGTACTACGAAAATGTAGAAAACTGCAGTTAGGATAATAATATGGACTTGCCTGTACGGGATCGATATTTCAAATGGTCAATTTGCTCGGAAACAAAATTTTACTTAAGTAGTTTTTTACAAAAACTTGCAATAGGTAAATATCGTTTATAAATTATGAATTTATATATCTATTCTATTTATTCTAAAATAATGTTATACCTTATACACAAAAAAAAAATCAATCGGCTTTAAGTAGGCAGTGGGCACCTTTATTAAATGCGTCATACGATAAATAAACCCGTTGGCTGTTATAAAATCAAAGCTACTAGATGTTTACAGAGTTACATGACATTTAGTACACGTACGTTATTTGCACAATGCTTATATAGTACTTACGGAGACAAAAGCAATAAACGTCTTTCGGTTCACAATTAAAATATTCATTTTTATTTGTATCTTATTATAACATTAACATATAATATATTGCTGTATGCACGTGGGCATTATGCATAACTCAGATCATTGATTATTGTACTATATATATAATCAATGCTTAGACGGCGGTACTGTATAATCGTGAAAAACACGTATTAAAGCATATATCTAATAGATATATTCTGGCATATTTGTCTTTTGGATACTCTTTATTTGAAAATGTGCACAGAATATAATAAAATGGTCATTGTGTAATGGTTGTACATAAATATGGTGCACAGCAAGCCATGTACTAAATATTTAAATATAATAACGGGTTTTTGAATAGTCGTAAGAATCCCGGGTGTGCCATATGCTGACTCAGTGGCGTAATCACGGGGATCGACCCCCCAGGGTATATTTTCTAACGAGCAAAGTCTTATGATGGCAAATTTATAATTTAATTAGTCTTCAAAATGCCAACTCATACATCTTTTATCGTAATATCATACATAGTATTAGTTATTGTGATAAAAGTTTTGATTCATAGACATTTTGATTTAAACGTGTTATATATGTATATTATATAGAAATATAGTAATCTATTGGCAAAACCTCTAAATCAAAGGATTTAATTTCGTTGATTAAATACTATATATATATCATATACGTTATATGTATCGTAGCGAATTAATATACTTTATAAGTCTTGACAATAACCCATACTGACTTATTTATAGTATACCCTTTATAGTGACTTATAAACATATTTTTAATTTTAATTCTAATCAGTATTGAAAACATAACTGTTTTTGTCGGCCGTATTATGTCTTAAACGTGTTTCTATACGTAGCGTTTTCATAATTAAGTTTCAACTATTTTATATTTTCGTAAAGTTGTTAAGCTTAAACATGTTTATATAATATTCATATAATACGACATCAACAAGTGTTAAACGCTTAATATAGCTAGTCAAGATTAGTTTTCTGATAATATTAATATGATTAGAAGTAGTGTGATGTTCAAGTATTCGCGATCACATGTTACTAGGGCATCGGGTACATAAATATCATTTAACGACAGAAAAATAGGTAAATTGGTTATTTTTCGGGTTGAACGGAGTAAAAAAAAGAAAAAAAACGAGAATCCACCGGATGGGACATCGTTTGACTATATTATATAGGACCTTTATCCTGACAATTCCGAGAACCTCAAACTAGAAATTTTCACAGATTTCTTTTGCGTTGCTATAACAGGTATTATTTTTACATCAAACGTATATCATATACTATTATATAATGCGACTAGCATCGTTTTAATAATAATAAAATGTCTAAGTGATTCAAGAATCGATTCAGTCGATAACTTCTGTTTTCGTATATCTCGGCTTTTAAATCTGTTTGTTTTCCGAATCGAATTTGTTTGTTTTTTCTCGGAAGAATTATGTCGTAATAAACTTACGAACGAGTAATAATAAATTATGGTTAGACGAGCGCGGCATTGGCGCGAGATTTTATTAGGCTGCAATAATAATAATCCCGCGGTGTTTAACGAGACCGTTACGCTGTTCGATTTTAAACGAGATTTCCGGGGAAATAAGAAGAGTAAAAAAACGATATTTACACCATCGCCGCGTACGCACGACACAAATCCTCTTCGAATAATTTCTACTTAGGTGGTACTATATATACAATATAAAGAATGAAAAAAAACAAACACTACGTATATATACAGGGCGAATCGCTATGAATATTTATCCCTATTGCTTTCTTTGATAATGAATTTATTCAAATTTTGAGTTTTGGAATTTTAAATATACTTAGGCTATATTTTCAAATTTTTAGGATTTTTTTGTACTATTTAAGAATTTTTTTTTTTTTATTAACTATTATATACCAGCTATATTGATTACCTAATGATTCAAATTTTTCTACGAAAATCCATTTTTTTTTTTACTGTGAATTATTTATTGGTTATTTTTTAGAAAGAAATATACGTACCTAGTTCAAAATGTTCAGGTAATGAGTAGTATTTGTTATTAAATTATTTATTTTAAGGATGATAGTCCCATAAGTGGTTTTACACTATATGAAATAAATAGCTGATGTAGGTAATATTAGATCTAGTATTTATTATGTAAGGACAATTTTAGAAAGGTACAAGCACTTGGTGAATCACTCTGTATAATTTTTTATGCGAATGAAAACAGTGCCATACAGCGTCGCATCGCCCGGCATGCAGATAACGCGGGGAACCGTGTTTTTTTTTTGTTTCCGTTTTTAAATTCACCGGTTTCCCCTTTATTACCCATCATGCGGCCCGTTCTGCGTGTACATAATCTAAGCGCATATTATAATAGACTCGTATTGGCAACTTTCGAAGATATCGACGGCGGCGGCGGTGGTGGCAGCAGGAGCAGCATCGCATTAACATCGATCACCCCCGCGATGGCCGCCGCTGCTGGGGCGAAGGGACAAACCAATTTCTGCAAACGGCCGTTATAATATATATAAACACGATAATATACCCGCGCTGCAGCAGTATATCCAATTATGCAAATGTAGCCGATAAATTCCTATTAATTGTCCGTCGCTGCGCGTTCCGGTGCGGCGTGTACAGCACTATAATGTACGCCGCGACGTTATATTGCGTACAATATAATAATATTATAAGCGCGTATATTCGTTGGGTGGGTCGGTGGGGTGTGTGTGGTACACGCTGCAGTAGGGGAGAGTTCAATTTTTCCGAAATTTACGTCGTCGTCGACGTACATACATATTATATTATTATGATAGTCGATGGCGGTGGCGAAAATCCGTTTTGAAAATAATGTACGACGGGCTTAAAAAGTTGAGTCGTTAAACTGTGGCTGCGTCTCCGCGTGTGTCGTGCTCATAAACGGTATACACGCGCACACAGCAGCTCCGTCACCCGACAGTATACACATACATAATAATATGATGCCGTTATTATTATTCTTCGCATATCTCGTTCATATATATATATATATATACATAATAATAATATAAATACGCGCGATATTTTGTAATAGCTTTATACGAGTGCGAAAAGCACTGTGAACGTGTGACTATATATACTGTATTTAGTCGCACTGGCGGTTAGGTCTCCGAGTTTTTAACGCAATATTATTGTCCATGCACCATACACATTTGTACATGCATATACATATATATTATAGTATGGTGTGTAAAACGACTAAAACATTTTAATGTCACGAGCCCCATCGCGTACATGTAATTATATAGCTATATACATCGTATAATATACTATGAGTGCTATACGGAACTATTTCGCTTCCTAATCGACGAAGCGCACTCGTTAATACATAATATAATATATACATATATATATTTATGTATATAAATACTCTTAAAATTAACTCGGTCTGATAGTAAAAGTCGTCCGAAAACCGTTTACGATCGCATTTTGCAGACGACCATGGTATTCACTAATATTATTGTTATGTTCGCTTAACATACTATTGGTTTAACGACGATGATGATAATGATAATAACAGTAATAATAATAATAATATTAATAATTACGAAACGGTTTTACAGAAATGTGGCGACGTTTACAATTATTTACCGCTGTATGATAGGTGCGCGCGTACAGAGTAAAACTGATAACCATGAAAATATAACGTTTCAGACTGATAGCAAAAGAGAGATCTGTAGAGGAGAAAATGTTGTTAGAAAAAACACAGCGTACAACTAAGTCTATTTATATCCATTTATAATGAGAGAGAGAGAGAGAGCGAGTGATAGAGGGAGAGAGAATAAGTAATAGAGAGGTACTAACAATGTAATTACTACTAGACAATCCATAATAGGGTAACGGAGACGCGCAATCCTATATAGCACATTCAACAGATGACAATGCGAAAAGGTTTCTTGTTGCCTTTTTCTCACACGTTTGTATGATCGACCAACCGATACGCGATTATATGGAGAATTTTTTTCATCGGAAAATTTGCAAATAATATGTTACAGCTCACACTGGACGTTACGTCGCCAAGACACTGCGACGGGCGACAGAGGGTACTCAAACGCGGATTTACTTAAGAACTATTATATTATAAAACCCAATGTTATCGGCACTCGAGACGTCATAAATCGTTTATAATTACCCGGAAGGTGGCATGAAGATAGTATTTAATTATAATGAGGTCGGGACACCATCACGTGTTATCATTATTTTTAAACGCGGGGACAAGGGGTGTTGTCGGGTCTGGTGCCACAGACGGGTGTGTTGAAAATGGAAGGGGAGGTTAATTTCATTGTTTTTATTTTTTTATTATTTCAGTGCTTCTTTAACCGCGGCCATTGAGCGGCCTTTGTGCGGGGTTTAATTAAAAACACAGAAAGCCGAGCTTTGTCATTGCATTCAATTTTTTATCGCGTGTTTGTTATGGTATTATGTTTGTTTTACCGTATTAAAAATTGAAGTAACCCTTATGTACCGTTACAATGTTATTGTACGAGTATGTACTAAATATATACGTGTAGCGTATTTTGATAATATTTTACGATAAAACATCATCTTCGTAACAATAACGTAATTATATTGTTTTTATTATTAATATCGGTAAAAACTATGTATTGTATACACGTGTTTCGATTACGTAATAACCGCGGGGAAAACTAATATTTTAAAGAAACTAAACCGGTTGACGTAAGCGGTAAAACGATTGAATCATCTTAAAAACCAAGACCTTCTTCAATCTAGCCGATTAAAGTGATTTTTTTTTTAAATATAACGGTTGAATTCTGAAAAAATTAATTAAAAAAAAATTAAAAACAATATACTATTAATTGTTTAACCCAATGATAGGCACTGTAGGTGCCTTTATACACAAATTAATAACAATTCAAAATTTAAAACGGCACAATAAATATTTCGAGAAACGTCTGACCTCCGCCGACCGCGTGTTCTCGTATAATATCCTATACAATAATGTGCTTTTATCGTCCGCAGCAGCGCGTGGTGCAACGGCAGCGTGGATTCCTATAACAATTTTAATTACAACAATATTATTTTCGACGTACGTATGTTATTCGGTTCCGAAATTTCAAACCGGCCGGTATACACGTTGTTGCAGTTTCCGGTGCGGTTGATTGAAATATGCGTTCGTCGTACACACACACGCACAAAATATATTATGCGCGTTCGGAAACGGGGTGCGCAATGGACCCGTAAATTAATTACACGCAAAAGCTGTGACTGTACTCACTCGCGTATTCATAAGAATATGCGCCGCCGCCGTACGCTATACCGCGACGACGAGGAAACGGCGGACGGCGCATGGCGGGTGAGGCGCGTGTGGGGGGGGGTAGATCGAGGATGCGGCGGATGTTGCCGATTCGGCAACATCGTGTGTACGATAATATATTGTTATTACTATACGCGAACAGCGTTATTTCTATACACGGCCGTCTATGAATGAGAAAGACTTGGCGCACAGTATTTCGCGGGGCAATATAGCTCAGCTGCACGCGCTCGTTGCGTTATATATATACATACATACATACACGCAATAATATACGATATTGGCCATAATCGCGGGCTGCACATGTATTCTGGTTCGGCGTGTAACGACGTCGTACGTTTTCGGCCCCGTACAATACAATGTATAATGTGTGCGTATACGACGTCGTACGTTATGTATAGATGACACGTGTTCGCGGACCCGGACAAACGGCCGTCATTTCGAACGCGCACACAGCCACTTTTTACACACGCGTCTCTGTCGCGGTCGAATCGAGTTGTCATCATCACCGCCCCCGCCGGGTGCGTTTAACGGCCGAAACGGGCCGCGGACACCGCGCCACATTCATACCATAATGTGCGTTATTACCGCGGCGATAATAAGACGATATTTGCGGTTTTTCTCGTCTGTGCGTGTGCGCGTCCGCGTTTTCAGCATTATTCCACATAGGTTTCTTTTTTCGTTGACACTGCTGTCATCGCCCAAATTATAAATGAATGTTTTATGCGGATCATACGATTCCGGAATCCATACAAGCGAACAATAACAATAATAATAATAATATTGTACTCGGCTGCTTGACGTGGTCTGCGTAACAGTCGCAACCGCAAGCACATTACGACGTGTGCCGACGTACCGCCGACGCTCGTTCGTATCAGTCACAGTCGCTCCGGGACAGGTCGATACAGTCGAATTATGGCACTACAGATTCGAACCGATCGGTTAGAGTAAAGCGTAAGACGAGGCTGACGACATTATTCATACAATACGTAATAACGATCATTGCGTTTTGGTAATTGGAACCGTAATTTTATATACTTTATAAACTATATGGTGCCTGATCGGGTTTAAAACTGTATAATAGTTTTGTACAGCCTACTATAGATATTATGTAAGACCGGCGGCCATTATCACTAATAATTCGAAATTGTCTTTATGGTAAACAGAATTGTTCCGTTATCATCGTTTAATAGTGAATTAATGTTATTGATATTAAATAATTTAATAACGGAAAAGTACCATCTAAATAACAACGGATACGGACTCAAATATTCTAGGTGCGAATACTGCAAGTGCATTTTATTTTATTGCATCGTGTTCGGGAGAAATTGAAATTTTTTTTTAAATATATTTTTAAGCGAAACCATCGATATAATAAGACGATATTTTCGGTTTATATATTTATAATATTTAAGCGGTACCTATATTATATTTTTTAAATTTTTTATTTGACTAGCCAGCAATAACATAGGCCATTGTTGGAATTAATATAAATAAACAATCGTGTTTATATAGTAATTACGAGCTAATAAATATAGTAATATACAAATATAACGGGGATAATCTTATTATGTATACACTATACAGTTTACGGTATAATACTAACAATACAATATATATGATAAACTATTAATGCATAAAGATTTTTTGCTTTTAGATTAAATTATATTATACATCGACGGTTCTCATACATATACGTGCGTTCACAGTTTATGGACAACATTAATTAAAATAATCTCTTTTCGAATCGACGTTCGCTCGTTCAAATACGAGGGGCAAAAGACTTTTTTTACAGTGCGTTTCGACAACAATTCTACATCCGATTCTCTCTCTCTCTCTATATATATATAACAATATTGTATCCATTTTAAATGCACACGAAAATCCACCGATTAATTTATTTCCGTATAGGGTTTAATAATACAAAATTTATTTTTATCGGCTCTGTGACTACTAATTAGGCATCAGCGTAAAATATACGCGCGTAAATTTAGTATAATTAAAATGTATATAATATATATCTTTCATATGAAATACAATTTATATAATTTGTTGTAACGTGTATGTATAGGACATAACCCAACAATTAACATAGTGTAATGAGTTTTAATTTCTATGTGAAAAATTGTTTGTATAAACTTACACTCAAATAGGAGAGTCAGGCAGGGATCTAGAGCAAAGATCTGGGGAGAGGCGTACGACACAATTTTGTTACAATACAATTAATAAAATTATCAATAATCAATTTATGTTTAATTACAATTTTTTTCTCCAATATTACTATAATATTAATATAATTAATTAACAATTATGTCTTATATAATAAAATTCTAATATTTTTTGATTATCATTTAAATACAAAATTTGTTCTACTTTATTTACATACAAGTAAAGAATTATTCTTAATTTTTATAAAATAATTTTTTTTTTATAAAATATCATTATTCATCATCATCATCATTATATTCGTTACAAAACGTGTACATAGTACATAATTATCATAATAATATATAATCTAATAATTTTTTTTTTTTTTTTTATGGTGGGGGGGTTATTTTAATCCCAAGGCCTCGCTATATGGGTATGCCACAGTTATACAGTATACAAAATATATAGAAATATGAAATATTTACACGCGCAGTGTATACAAGTATGCAATATGGAAAATTTTACAAAATAATATATTAAAATCTCTTTTTTCTCTTCTGGTCTCAAAAATAAGATGCAACATGCAACGATAGGCTTGTTGACGCGTGTATTATATACCATTGATGTAATTATTATTATTGTTATTACTTTTATCTGTATTGTTATATTATCTTATTCTCTCCGATATTGGTTTAATAGACCTTCAATTATTATATTATTTTTTGTAGTGTGTGTTGAACAGCGTGCCCATGTGCATATACGTGTCATCGTGTCCGTCTCCGCAAAATAAATAAATTATTAAGTTATATAAAAAGTGTGTAAGCTTAATATATTAATAAAAAAAAACTTATACAGTCCACTAAAACCGACGGCAACAAGGCTAAATCAGTGATTCGTGAATTATTGACAGACAAATTGGCTGGGTGTGTATTGGTACAGTCTGTAATGGTATATTGTTGGAGTAGGATGGCACATCTGTTTTCGGCTTTTAATGGTCAATAAAAATAAATTTTTTTATTCATAAAGTACGAATTCGCCATAAAACATAGCGATGCGTAAATAATGAGTTATTATTGCTATTTTTTTTTTGTTAACAGAACTGATTTGATTTTTAATTATAATATTAAAAAACTGATATTTTTATTAAAATAATAAAACTGTCTTACAGAAATTTTTTTTTTATAAAACCTTGTATAATGATCATAGGTGTTTATTTAGGGGCTTAGTAATTTTTCAAATATTTCTTAATTCAACTTCGCTAATATAGTAAATTATGATAATACTTGTTAAATTATATTTCTAACATTCTTTCCCAGATTCTGAGTCAGCATTATTACATCTGTGTGTTAACACTATGTCAATGTAGGAGATTATCTACCTAATTATGTAGGAGTTTACCATTCTACTCCAGTCAGTCTAAAACAATGATTTGTGACTATTTTCTGAAAACTACTAGTATATAGATTAGGTTAGGTTAATATAGGTGCTCTATTGTATTTGTTCGAGTCCTAACCATAAGTTGTGGTGTTGTGATTTTTTTTTTGTCTATTTTACTATATTAGTAGTCTTATTTTATTCTACTATTCAGTTAAATATTATGCTGACAAGTAATTTAATTATTTACGTGTCGGTGAAAATATGTGTGTTGAAACACTTATTTTAGGTACATACAAAAATTGATTTTGTTGTAATTCAAAAACCCATAACTATATAAATACTTGATATTTTTATTAAATATTTATAATATAAATTGGAATTTTATTTTATTTTAGTATTCTAGATATGATATAATTTTAAAAACAGTTTGGATTTTTTTAAAGCTATATTTGTATGGTGATTTGAAATATTTTATTTTCATTAAATTTTAATTAAGCTAATATGTATGACAACATATTTTATTGTTAGTAAAAATACTTAAAAATCATAAATAAGGTTCTTTAGTAGTTTTTCATATTGTTATTCAAGAATATCGAATACAAATAGTGAACAATTTAAGTCCAAATTTTGGTGAAAATTATCAAAATTGCGAAAATCTGCGATCTATTTTTTAGTTTTTATAATAACAGTTAGATTAAAACAACGTAGTACAAGGTTCGTCATAGGTTTTAAGTACATACATAAAAATATGTTATGCATAAAGTCATATCATTTTTACCTATGGCTTTGTTCATGTAGAATTGTTTTACATCATATAACGTATGTACACTAATATTATCATTAAATTCGAATTTAACACATCCGTAACAGTGACCCATTTTTTCGCAACTTATGCATTACAGTGACCTGATGAGGTATACACGAATTTTACTTTCAACTAATACTTATTTGATTAATTGTTGATTATAAATAAATATATATATACATGCGAATTATTTAGTATTAATAATCAATGGTATAATGTATAATTTACTTATTTGTTATATTTATTATACAATACATTAATCTATTTGTTGGGCGTTTGATGATTTAGTTTTTTTCCAGTGCAGTGAAGTGTTGTATAATAATTTTAATAACCTTATTAAAATGTTTTAAACTTATAAAAAAAAAACAATGAATTATAAATTTGTATTTAATTATGATAAGTCAATAAATGTTTTAATAAAATGTTTAATCGTACGTAAAGAGTATAACTTCTAGAATATAAAAAATATATCATATTATTTGTGATTTATTTAATTGTATTTATAGATATGATATTAGCTTAAATTTAAATAGTTTAATAGTGTATAATTAACGTCTTACTTTACCGTAAATACATTAATAATGTACGTTAACTTTTTAAACATTTTTACATAACTTGAATTACTTTTTCAAATTATAATAGACCACGATAATTTAGTAAAATAATCTTTTTTTTATATTGATATCTATTATACCTAACTTATGTGTATACAGTAAAATAAAAATATATTCAAGTGACCCGTATTGTCAGTTAAATGTGGTGTAATTACCGTGCTGAAAAATTACAACATCCTGTGAACATACAAATATAATATATTGTATAATTGTGTATACTAATCACATAATTCATAAGCAAACGGTATTATAATTTAGACGTATAGAAATTTTACGAATTTCACTTAAATGTAAAAGAGAAAAATTCCTTTAAAAATCGTTAAATTTTCCGCACGGGTTTTACGAGAAATATTATACACTGACACATTGAATAAGTATTTTATTGTGTTTAACGGCTTGCGACTAATATTGAAAAACTAGTTGTTTTTTATCATGCAAATTTATAATAAAGCGAATGTCATTTGAATATTCCACATTAAAATAGTTTTCCACAAAGTATATTTTATTTATGGGTTTTTTTTCGTTTACAATACAATAAAAATAATTACTAAACCAAATAATTAAATCTATTCAAAAACATTAAAATATGATAATATGTTGTTTATGATTAATTCATTCCAAGGCTGTATATTTTAACGATAAAATGTAACATAATTACACTGTACATATCAGGCACGTAAACAATATAAAATTTCGGGGGGGGGAGGTTTACAGAATATAGCAATACAAATTGTACTGCAACATAAAAAAACAATTTCTTACTCGTTACTCGAAATTATTTCGGGGGGTCGGCCCTCCTATGTATACGTGCTGGGTACATATTATTCTATTATTATGGGTACAACACTCACCATATTGATGAACGTCAAGTTTTAACAATCAATCAAATATATTTTTGATTACAGAAATTAAATCTTGGTTACAATATGTAAAAATAATTTGAAATGGGGATCAATACAACAACACGGATGTCATCTATTCTGTTTTATATTAAAAATACGCTAATTATTTCTTCACTATTTTATTTATTAAAACGTTTTGTTTTTACATGATTTTAAATACTAATTTTACGTGTGTACTATGTATCCATATTATACATTTAATAATTGTATGGTTTATCCCTATATGCACGTTTTAATAACTAAAATGTATAGTAAAATTATATGCACATTGCACATATTACTTATTAGTTATTACTTATATTTAGAATTACTGAAATTAGAAATAAGAATTTTAACTCATCGTTGTGTATGTAATTGTACATATAATTGTATACATAGTTGGATGTCAACGTTTTCTAGGAGTAAAATATTTAGTGAAAACTCTAGATGAAGCAAGACTTACAAATGGGTGAAACCGTTGTACTACTTGTACTCTTCTGTACACTATAATATTTAAATATATATTAATATTGTTACGTACTTCACGAGTCTGTTGAATGCAATGTAGTGCACCCCAGTCAACTGCATTATTGTTATTATGTTATATATTATAGATTAATGTTATGCTGTAATTGGAAATGGTCCTAAAACTCGAATGATTTAATAAAGATGTACACGCACATTATAATTTTGTATATATATATATATACTGCGTGTAAGAGAGATTTCGCGAAGAGGGGAAAACAATGAGATACGACGATGGCGACAGAGTAGAAGGGCTGCAAATTGTCTTTTTTCCAAACGTCGTCGTCGATCCGATTTAGTCGTCGCCTACATACACACCATTCACTCAGAATATTCAACACGCACACAACAACAGTAAATATATACCGTAACGAATTTAAGTCAAAACTAATCGCGAACCCAAATCCAATTCCCGCGCCTCGACCCCTTTTGTAATCGTTTTCTTCATTTCGAAATCAATTTCACCTGCGGTAAAATGAACATTTGGCCCGCGAAACGTGTACGAAAAAGTATAAAATAACACCATGGCACATATTATTATAATATTGAATTTCCACATCCTTCTTTAAATATAGTATATGCACGTGACGTTTTTCTTAAGGTTAAAACTTTTCTCACGTACGCGTGGCAGTTATTCGACTTTATAATTGTCTGTTCAATATAATATTATACCAAATGCTTACCATATCGAGTGTGCTGTCGTAGTCTAATAGTAGTGTGGTGGTTACAGGTATTATGATTAACTTATTCCGCGATGACTGTATAAATTAAATATATACTTTGAGTTATTTGTGACGTTCTTATATCATTGTAAAACGATCATTTTTAGGGTATCATCAGACCCGCTAATAAAAAATGTTTTTAAAAAATGACTCATGATACCGTACTTATTATATTACTCGTAGGAGTGTTGGAAAAGGTATTTGTGTTGACTTATAATATTACAGACGAATATATATTAAACGCATTTATGACACATTTTTGTACACAGTTATTGATATCCATAAAGTTATAGTTCTCCGTCTTTGACCGATTGACTCCAATCACACAAGTCATTATTTTACATCTGATTTAAAATTGCTTACAACATACATTTAAAAATGTTGAATGGTTTTTTATTATAATAATGACGGGGGAGTATTTGATTTGCACCATAATTGACCGAAATTGGTGAAATATAACTAAATTTTTTTAATGACGTTTAAATTGATACGATGATGCCACTAGTGGCCATATTTTGCAACTATTTGCAACACGTATTTTTAAATTATGAAAGGAGTTACTAACATTCGCAACTAAATTATGACAATAATTATTGTTAGTTTAATATGTTATGGTTCCAAGTTGAACATTGATTAAAAATTAAGAGCAAAACACACTAAGTATAGATAAATAATATCGTGACATGTCTTCGACGTGTAACTGAACACATGCAACTACCCGAATAGCTAGAATAATATTTTTTGGTGATAAAACGCTAGGCAAAATCTCTGTTATTTTATTCATTATCAAACTATTTTTAAGAGTGAAGATAACGCACTATTAATTTGTTTAATATTTTAATGGACACTTTGTAATACACCAACGGTGTTTATCACGCGGGAAAAATTTTTATTGTACGATGTCTCTGTTTCAAGAAGATGTTTATGTCCTCCCTTTCCCCGTCGAATGACTTCCAAGACATTAACTTCGTATTGTCAGAAAAATGTTTTTCTCGGAATACGCACACCTATATAGTATATAGTTTGGTATTGTAATTTATAATAATTTTCTACATCATTTCCAATAAAATAATCACAATGTTTTTGATTTAACGAGAGAATATATAACATTACGTTTGTCGTATTTAATACTGTATCATTAAAACGCCGCGCGTGTTTATTTATAGGCATGTAAAAAAAAATCTATGCGTGTACACTAGTACATTACCATTAAAATATATAGTTACGTTTGATGAGGTATAAGGTTTTGTATTAAGCGTATGTGAAAAAAGTCATGATTAAAGAATTTTTTTTATACTTATTGAAAATACAATTAAAATACGAGCGTAAGGGGAAAAGGAAAAGATTGGTTTTTGCATACAATTTTAACTCCGATAGTTTGTAATGAAAACAACGTTTAATGATGCCTGACTATACGCACTTGAAGGAGAATTTGAAATGCTATGTGCATAATCGACACACACATAAAAAAAAAAAAAAAAAAAACGATTTCAACCTTTGACTGAGGTCGTAGAAATAAATTTATTATTACTTTGTTATTTATGTAGAGATGTAGAGGATGCTATTAGTATAAGATTAAAATTTAAAAATGTGCCAACAAGAATCATTAAAGAATATGTTATGATGATAATGTTGTAAAATGTGTAAACTTTTAATGTAAGTGCTGCATTACTTATTTGGTAAGAGATTTATAAAATATTTATATATTCTAGAAATAAGTTGTAGTTTAGGGGGAGAAGATATATTTTTCATTATGTATAATTTTAACTTTTATTAAAGCATACAAAGGTATTATTGCTATGACGCTTTAACATTTTTTGCTTTTAAAACGAACTGCTTTATATGAATCTAATATTCATTTTAAAATTTGAACACACGCAGGAAATACAAAACAAGTGTCGTCTTTGAAAGGTTATAAATCCACATTTATCCTTTATATAATATTATTAATCATAATATATCATAATTTATGATATATGTTTAATTATTATAATGTATATACTATATGCACGTCACCCATAGCTATAGTTTTGTGTTTAAAGATTTAATATTATACATTTAGTCATTTATAGATTCATATATATATATATATATATAGGTACAATATTTTAAGATACACAGTGGATTCCGCTTAATGTGGGCACGTTGGACCAACCCTGTTTGTCCATAAAAATCGAAATTGGTTAAAAAAAAAAAAAAATTATAATATAAAAAAAGTCAACAAAATCCCTTTCTGCATGAATTTTTATTTTTTTCCGATAAAAATGTATTTTTATTGTAAGAAACACCAGAAGGATGGGGAAAATATTTAAAAAATATTCAAGTGAAACTACCCTTAAAAGTTGATTTAAGATTCATTTTTGACACAAAATTAGTTTATGATGTATTTGCGAATATTTCAATAAGTATTATACTTAAAAATCTATACATATTTTTAAAATATTCTGGACAAAAGTACTACAAGAATACAAGATAGATATTTTTTTTACCAAAGATCGGTAGTATCATTAGTATCAAATTGTTATTGTTGTGACATAAAGTGGGTAGTTTTTCACTTTGCACAACAATAATATTTTCAGTCGTTTATTTTTCGTCTGAAGTTCACAATTTTACCGCTAGGTAGATGTAACTGGCCATATACGTAGTAACGTTGTAACTTTATTTTCAACAACAGAAACCACGAAAAACTAATTTGTGCCATTTTTGGTACAATATGCAGAAAAGGGTTTTAAGATTTAAATGGTACCTAATGCTTTTTATTACTTTCGATGAACATAATCTCTTAGATATGACGAAACCCGATTAAATTAGTCATTTTCAAATGCATATGCGTATATTCTAACACTATGATAAAATAGAAATTGCCCACATAAATCGAATCGATTGACCATATTCCGCGGCTTTTTTTAACCTCGTTAATATACATTTATATTGGGACCAGACCATTTTGCCCACATTAAGTGGAATCCACTGTGTAAATATATTAAGGAAAACTTAAGTATTTAAAGTGTTGACATCACCCATATCGTGTGGGGGGTGGGAGGAGTGTGGATATCCAAATTTGTTTGCATATTTAAATGTAAGCTATATTTAAACACATACCTATACATAAGCCCTCCCGTCATAAAATTCGATTAAATTTCCACCCATGGCGTGTATGCCTGTATAATACGTCTTACGCATAACATTATTCCGACGTGTGCGGCGTGAGTGTGAATAGCGTGAATAATATCCCATAACACGTCACACGTATTATTATTGGGATGGCCGGCACGTACTAGATTTTCCGTCCCGATTCGCTGGAAACCCGTACGGGTCCGATATAGCTCGTTTTCATTTTTTCCCCATTTCTGTTATTTTTCTTATTTACGCGATTTGCCGTCTTCGCGGCGTCTCATCAATAAACATGCCGCAATCCGCGGTGTTATATTATATTTAGGTGTACGGGAAGAAGCGACTTACTCCCGATAACCCGTGCGCGGGGCACGGAAACGTTTCTGAAAGGGTGAAAAAAACCCCGCGAGTTCACGACCGAACGAGATACGACGACAGCGGCGGTCCTCCGTTAAATCCTAAAACGAGTGGCGACTGGCGAGCATTGCCGAAGAGCGTGGTTTTCATTCAAATAGTGACGGGGGAAGGGATGTTTAAGACTACGCGCCTGTACTCATCGATTCGATTCGGGAGAAAAAATTCACTGCCCAAATGTCGTGTTGTTGGTATAAAGTTTCTAAAGAAAAAAGTTCTATATCAACGAAAATAAAATCCAATAAAATTGTCGTTAACATTATCCGATTTTGATTTAACGGTTTGCAGCCAACTGCACTCAGACATTACAACTCGTTAATTGTCTATTCATTATCGATCTTATTCATAATGGTTTCACCTGTTTTGGTTCGGTCGTAGAGAAATAACAGTATAACTAGAAATATCCCGTTTCTGATTATTATCGACATTTTTAAATTCCACACGGTTATCAACGAGATTCACTAGAAAAAATCATGATTCTCATATTTGCAGACAAATAATGTTACAATAGTCGGCGAATTACGTTATACTCCGGATTTTCGTGAATTATCACCGTAATACATACAAGGTACAATAATAAAAACAATTTTTAATGCAGTACCTACGTTTTTACCTATTTTGTTGAGGTAAACACTGTGTTTTGATAAATACGATGTTTGTGTTTTTATAATATGAATAACAAAAATGTTAATTATAAATGTGTACGGTTTGGTGTTTCACTCAAATTCCTAACACGGAGGGGCACTATCCCCACTCACCGCTTATTTTTAATTCCCGAGGACAGATGTGCAGTAGTTCAGTGCATTATATCGGGTGCGAGGTCTTGTTAGATTGCTAAGTCACATCGGGTTTGGCGCCAGGATGTGCGCATGTATACTGCGTGTAGTATATTATTACGGCGGTGCGCTCGAATAAGGATTGCGAGGATTTTTTTTCCTTTTTATTTCGACTGCCTGGTCCCTTTTTAATGGGTCGTGAAACGGTGCGTACTTACACACCCTATTCAAATATTTCCCGCTGAAATATCCGCATTCGGCCTATATAATATATATTTATACGCGCAAAGGCAAAACATATATGCACTGTATATGTATAATATAGCAGCAGTTTCTGGCTCAAGTCTAAGGCCTTTATTGCAGTGTCCGAAAATGTCAACTTGGGTATACATACATATATATAATATGTATATAGTGTGCGGCGCGATACGGGGGTGTTGAGAGCAGCTGTTTGTGGCAACCCGACAGCGCGCATAAACCCAATAGCATTCAATAAAGTGCTTTCTACCGTAGTGTACTTAACGCCGCGCACAATAGGACGTTTACTCGTTTAAGTCCCGAAATTTGTACGACAGACATTAGCGCCGTTTAATTAAAATGCCGCTGTGGCCTGACAACTGTCGGTGGGTGCGCAGACTTCCTTCTTCTTATTATTATTATATTCATCAGTCCCTGGCAAAACTATAATAGTATGAACTTTTCACGTACTCTCCTCCTCCCTCCCAACACGCGGGCATACGACTGCGGAGGCTATAAAATTTTAAACCGAATGCGAACACATCTTGCTCCGTCTATATATTATCATTATATTGTGCCCACGTCGGTCCGGTTTTGACACGTATCCCCTTAATACACGCGCGGCATGATTTGCTCTCGAGTGTCAGCTATAATAATATATTATTAAATTAATTATTATGATATTATAATTCTACGTGTTCGTGTTCTCTGGTATATAATATATATATATATGTGTGTGTGTGTGTATATCAGAACGTCACAAGACATTTGACGGTTATAAGGGGAAGTAGGTTGTTTTGCTGATTGCACGCCGAGCATTAAATTCGTCGAGCAATCAATAAATTGTTTTTACTGTTTTGTAATATCATACCTACACGTACATATGTTTCATACATACGATTATTCGATTCTTAGGTAAGAAAAATAAATTTTATCATTGGAACCATTGAACTACTATCACACGATTATCTAATATATATGCACCATATATTTGTAGTTGTACAATTAATAATTATACTAATAAGTTATTGACAATAATGTCAATAAATTCCATTTCAGTATATACTTGAAAAAAGAATACTTACTTTGATATTACTTTATATTAAAAGTTCAAACATTCATATCGATCTGCTCGTGCCTCTGTTGCATCTTAAATAATAACGATATAAATCTTCGGACTAGAAAAACGATTTCGAGTCGAGTCCTATTGTTGCTGACTTACCTACAGTACCGTGCATTTCTTCAAGCGTATATTTTCAACGGTTATCGGTACTTTTTTTCTTGCGTTCACAGAGAATCAAGAAAATTGAAAAACAACCTCTTCAAAGTGTACCATCCAAACACGATTTCCGTTATTCGAAAGAACTCTCGCGGAATAAATTTAAATCAATATTATATATTGTCTGAAATACATCGATAGTTGTTCAAAATTCACGTTTTGATTTACCTAACGTACGATAAGTTATTCTTACCGTCTGACAGGTGTATATTATACTGATATTTATAATATAGCGGACGTCGTAAAATAATGTAATTATTGTTTTATGTGGTGGAAGTTGCGTTTATATGAGCCGTCGCCCGTATTCAATTTTAATTTTAATTTTTTTTTTCTTTTTTTCGCTTGACGAAAATTTGTTAATGTTTAATCCTTTAATCGTTAAATCTATATACGTAATACAGTTGCATACCATTTAAAACCTTCAAAGTCTTTTCTCAACCTATTATAATCGTTCAAATACTTCAATCATTATTATTTCATTTTTTCTCATTTTCACTGACTCCGGTGTTAAATTAATATCTAAACCTCTATCTATACAATCGGTCCAGTCATGTTTAATTGAAAAAAAAATATATATCAAATAGAAAAAAAAATCGACAATAAGGTGTTTTGAATGTGCAATATCGCTGCAGCGTGGTCCAACTGTTTAAGGAATCGTCGTCGATCGTTCATCATTTGGTTTTTATATTCATCGTATAAAATATCATAAATAAAATCGTCATCAAGTATTTGCAGTGGTGCGATAAATTCTTGTCGCCGTATGATCTCGATAAATTCGAAATGCAGTCATGTAGGTGTACGCGAATGGTGACGACTGACGGTTACTCCAGCGCCGATTGCATTGCGACCGGAACGAGCGCAAAGGTCTTGCGTGTTTATACATTACGCTAGTACACAATACCGGCGTGGCATTTGAAATAATATTAGTTCACTCACTTATACCGGATGATTCATTTATTATTTTCAAAAACTATAGACGTTTTTGAAAATATTTTTTTATTTATTATTTTTATTTCGAGTCTTTGAACCGATAATATATTTTTACCATTTTTATATTTAAATATAATTTTTTAATACCAGCATGTATTTTTAAAATTTTATTCCTAAGTAAAATATTTTTTGTAATACTTCGATGTTTAAAAATTGAATTTTTTACCCTGTAAAATGTTGGTCCACTATCCCGTTCGTATTTAAACTCATAATACTCGTACTAATAACAAATTAACTACTTGTTTGAAATTTGATTATTATTGTTCGAAAGATTCTGAATAATATTCTCTCTAGAATATAAAATGTATGTTGTTATTAAAAAGGATAAAATTAAAAAAAATTGTCAATAATAAAAACGATTAAAAATATTTTTTTCAAAAATGTTGTACAGTAATGACTTAAAATTGTAAATTGTTATTTTTGTAATATTTTAAAAAACGTTAGTGTTTTCTACATTAAAGAGGGTGTCTTACGTTAAACGGATCACCCCGTATTATATACGTATACATATATATTTTAATAATAATAATATAAGCGAAGGAGAAGAAGTTTTAATAGAAGCACACCGCCCCGCACGCTGTTACGGTATACTTTGGTATATATGGTAACCGCCACCGCCTCACGTCGGAGTAATTGTATCTATTGTGCGGCGCCGCTCGGAGGGCGAAGAAACGAGCTTGTTTTGAATTGGTAATCCCGAAGCCCGACCACGGCGTGCACTGCGCACCTCCCCGTGCTGGCGCAGCGGTGGTCCACGTGGCAGTCGTCCGCTTGTTAAACGCACCCGTTTTTGCCGCCGATGAATACGTAATTGAACTTTGTGATGTGCATGATGCAGTCAAAGTGAGGGGCCACCGTGTTTTAGTCGCGAGCGCGCCGTGTGATATTCGCGTAGGTACTGCAGGCTATATAACATTACCTACTTTTATGCATATACACGATTTCCCGCGGCTGAGGAGAGGAGAGAAAAAAAAATTGTAATATTATTATTATTATCATCATCATCATCAACAACATTGCGACGGTGGTGGCGGAAGTCTCTCGGGCACTTGGACGCATACTTTTTAGTATGATAATGACGAAAAAAAAAATATATGTAATATTCATCTCGAGATCGAGTGTAAATATAATGATAAAAAGGAAAAAACGCTTTCGTAATGCGAGACGACGTCACGATTTAAGATATTATTATAATATTATACATTGTAATTTGCCCGTAGCAAGTGTAACTGTGGAAAACTTTGCTTGCTGGAATAAAAAAAATTACAATAATTTGACGAGGTGAAAATGTGAAATAATAAGCTTTGGTGGCGACGTATCTCGTTTTTAGTGTCGATTCTCATCTCCTCCATCAACCGCCTTCATCCCGCAAACAGAACACTTCTATTATTATCTACCAAAACGAGTGATGCCGTTTTGAAAGTTTGGTAAATATTTTATTTTCTATGATCTGACAGGCAAGTAAAGTCTTTCAATAAAACGGAGACGACAGAAATAGGAAAAAACTATTAGGTATAAAGTACCACTTAATAATGGAAAATATAAGTGTTACATTTTAATATTGTTGTAGGTACTGGAAATTATTTGATAAACATCAAATACAACAGCATAATATATTTATACTTATAATATTATCACTTTATCAGTGGTCTTTGTATTTCATATGTATAGATTATATTGTATATTATTGTAATACACGTGTATGTATACTTTTCTATGATTACAATATTATTATTTTATCAATTTTTTTTTTGTTTTTATAGATTTAAAAATAATGTATTATTACTATGCTAGTCTTATAACAATAATCGTCTAATCTTTTTTTCATAGTTTTTAGGTTCATGCATACACATATATATATATATATATATATAATTAGTTACTAATATAAATGTTTAATAGACACACTTAACTGAATAATCATGTGTATCAAAATGTGTGTGTATTTATTTATTCACGCATCTATTGCTTAAGTAAGCGAAATACTGTCGCTCATTTCCATCACTAGTTCAATAAAGCAAGTAAAAAAAAAAACATTTTTAAATGAGAAAAATTTATTTTTCTTTAATACGATAAAACATAATCAGACTAATTCGTTTACAAAACAAAACATTAAATAATTGTCAAAATGTTATTAAGTATTTTGGTAATATTTTCAACATGGGTATACATGTAGAACAAACCCAGTGTTCTTCTTAGGTCTTCAGTTCTACATTATGACCACCATTCAATGAGTCTTCTGTATAATATATTATATCCATGTTCTGAGTGTACAATTAATACTAAATAGCTGCTTTGTGTTATTACATTAGTATTAGATGATTTATGGAAATAATATAATTTTATAAGTGTACTGAAATTAAACACGTTATGAATAGTAAGAAAACTGTAGGGACTATTTTTTTCAATATTTTGTGTTGCATGCATTAGCACAGGTAGTGGATATACAGTACACAAACACGTGTGACTGTGGGGCGTTTTGACATATTTATTTAAATAAAAATGATCATACGAGTACATATTATTATAGTTTCTTTCTACTGTACCTACTTCTGTATTTTTAAATGATTTAAACATAACTACATATTTAAAAAAATTAACAGAGTCTGGCATTCTGGATCTCGGAATCTGGGATCTTAAATATCAAGTCTATAACTGATAATATAATATTAGAGCCGTCGAAAAAAACACCAAAGCCTATAATATATTATTTATTTTATTATATTAGTTAAACATTTTTTTTACACTTATTGTATAAAAAACAATAAAATAAAAGTAATTAAAGTAATGAAATAAACTGTTGCGAATTAATACACGATACTAATTTATAACCTTATACAGCACATAATGAATTTCGTATTATACAGGTCACAGAGTGCGGGGTTTTAATAATACAAAAATGAGTGTCCTTAAGGGAATAGTCCTGACTAACAAACACAACGGAAAGTGTATTATTACATTAAGCACACCTATGGTATGTATGTGTAGTCGGCAGTCGCATAGAAAAAAATACTAAGGTACCTATAATATTTGCTTTCAATTAAAACTTTACCTTTTTGAATGTTTCGACTTGACGGGTCACGTTTTTGAATAAACGAGTTCAGAGAAACTTTTCCGCAAAGATTTTACATATTATTATTATTATTATTATTATTATTATTATTATTATTGTATTTAAAATTTTAATCAAATGCGCCATTCAAAGTGTTTGATTTTTATAAAGTTTTTTTTAGTTATGATTAAAGTAAAAAAAAAAAGTAAAAGAGTAAAAATAGTGTCCACTGCGAAGAACTTTAAACTTGTTTTACCACAATGTTGAATCAAGCCGAATTTTCAAAAGTAAATACTCGTTGTTTAGATGCCAAGTATTATTTCGTATTTAAAACTCACTTGTATGTGTTCTTAAATACTTACAGAAAACAAAATAATCAACTAGCGTTGATCAACTAATCTCGAACTTATGGCTGTTGAGCACCGTTTTCTACAAAAGCTAGTCCTGTTTACCTATATGACTTTTATAAATACTTATTTTGGGTCAAACCCAATTCCTTCTTAATTTTTCATAGATTTACCCCCAATTACGTTCATTTTTTTAGAAATAAAACAATAGGTTTTTATTCATTTCGAATCACATAATTGTAAAATCAATGCATTATCACTCCACTCAGAATTTAGAACTATCGTAGTTGTAATTTTTGTCAGCAATATATTTTGTTGATATATTTATGTTTTGAATCACGAGGTTGTAGAAAAAATGATTATACTATTCACCAGTCTAACAGAGGCCAACAATTGTAATTTAATTTTTATTTTTTTAATGCTTGAATTTATTGATAGTTTCTAGAATTTATTTTACTTTTCTACAGGATTTATTAAAAAAAGTCGTATGGGCATCTTATTTACACATTCCCTTTCGCAAACGTCCCTATGCTCATATACACACAACACTCTGTACTAAGAAAAACCTTTCATTTACTCGTTCTTTTCGTATTTGAATAAAAATTATAATTTACGTGTATTGTTAGTATTTCCTATACGCGTTGTAAAATCCGATTCGTTACAATAAGTAGGCAGGTATTGCAAAATTTTCTTGGCCAATAATGTAAATATAGTTTTTTTATAAACACTGTGAAAAAAACGTAATAATATATGTGTATATATTTGAATATCTCTTAAATAAATATGTTCAGTGGTTGTATATGTATAATAATATATGTATATAATATCATCGTGGATGTCTAGTGCAAGCTGGAGGGTTACGTTGAAAGTCAACAAATCCATATTTAAAAAAAAACCATAGCGGTCGGGCTGCTTACAATCGATATTGGGGTTTGTGTTCAATGTAAATAATCTATACTATTATGATGTAGTCGGGATGAAACCTAAACCCTACTTGAGTAATTCGATTCATGTACTCGTATATACCACACACACACACACGCACGCGAGTGCACGCGGACGCGCATGTATAACGTGTAGTAGGTACAAACATTTCTGCTGTATTGATTCTGGATTTTCAGACGTGTGTATGGCTGAAATTAGTTGGTACAGTAATTAATGCTATTAAACTAATTTAAATTCGTTATTAATTTATGAAGTTAATAATCATATTAGCTGGCATTAGTATTAAAATAATACAATTATTATTCGCAGTTAATTTCATTATCTGTTATTTACAAAATGATTTGAGCGAATTATTATTTTTTATTTTATTTTTTGTAATTATTCCGCGTGCAATTTCATACGTGGATTTTCCACGTCGGTTTTGATGATATTTAAAACCACATTATCTGCTTTTATTTAAACAAATATTGAGTTTGGAGTAAAGCGTATGTATGTTATTATACTGGAGCTTCAGAATATGGAAGCACTTGTACACTACTTAATTATATTGTGTTCCGCGCTGTAACTAATAACAATAAACCGCATTAACATTGTATTCAGTAGCTACAGTACTGACGAGTTACCGTAGCAATTTAACAGCAAATAACATCGTTTGAACGGTTTTTATTAAATTTATGATGTGTAATTTAATTCGATATTGTGTCATCAGTCTAATATTATTATTCTTAAATTTGGCCCTAATCCATGCACACAAATGTTAGAGTACCCTACTTATTTGTACCTTCAAAAGTACTCCTAATTTTTCCTAAATTTAAGCTAATACAGGTAAACCATTTTTAATACATTTAATACACTCCACTGGGTTATCCGATATAATATCCTAAGTTAGTAACGTTCTAATAGGTAGGATTTTTGGTTACTTACGTGTAATACCCACGATGAAATGTTTACAAAACAATAATATTCATACAAGCATTTGATAAAATTTTAATTGAAATACAAACGTCATGATAGAATTCAATTCGACATCAAAAACTTCTACATATTAACTCGTGTTCAACATTTTGAACCAACACGAGAGTTTCTCTGAAATTAACTCCAGTCAACCATTTTTAAGGACTTTTATCCTTAATATATGATCAATTCAATACCCGGAAAAACTACTCGTTAGAATTTAAAATTAGGTACGACAATGTTTTAAACAAGAGGTCACCCACTAATTAATTTACAGATAAAAGGAGATTCTCGTTTGGAAGTTTGTATCGTTACTGGTTATTTCTCGAGTAGTGCGAAAATCTTTGGAATTTTAAAATACAGTCTTTAAGTAGATATATTTAAAAATTCCAAAAACCAGGATTTGAATAAATTCATTATTAAAATCGGAGGTGGGCATACTCGGTGAATCACTCTGTACGTATATATATACGTCATCAGCGTGTGTACGTATAACAATGTATAAAAGCTTATTATTGTCTTTGGAATTTACGTTAATATTCTTGAACGATAACGCGCTGTAATATACGCCATACTATTTGTACACAATGGTATAGTATTTCGCCGCCCGGAAATGTATACGCGAGTCGTTTGCGTGCATTGTGCACACAAGCACAACACGTACACATGGCACATGCATATTATAATATAGTATTATCTATATATATATATATATGTTGCATATTCCTCTTTGTTTATGATAATGATATGTATGATGATCGTATGCGAAATTCCGCGCGGAATTAATTGTCCAATAATTCACCGTGTTTTAATGTACTGCGTGCGTTATTGCGTCGTGTACCGATATCGCTGTCCACATGATGTTTAGACGAGTATAAATCTAATGATAAAGTGCTGATAGTGTGCAGCTACCGCGTGTATAAAGTATGCATATGCGCACACGATTTAGAACACTGTGATGTAGTATACAAGTGTACATAATATCATTATTGTTATTATCATACGTATGTGCGTGTATATACAAATACGCGCTTTCGACGGGTTTATGTATCTCGACGATTTAAAGTCATATTGCGTTGTACGTACACACGACAACACATTTATATTTACTGTATATTTACACACCGAGATGCAATCAAAACGGTCGTTTGGTAAACAATTCGAACGTACACGCAACGATAAACCCGAAAGTATCCGAATTAAAATTTGAATTTGTATTATTGTTTTATCGGAGAGTGCAGAATGACGTGTGTAGGTATCTTTTACAAAAAATTTGATTTTTATACATCATTTCAAAATTAAGTTTTATTGAAATCTATCGATCAATTATTCTTATTTAATAAAAAAATAAAAATATTCATAATCGGTGTACATCAAGTACAAATAATTATAGTAATGTATAAACGCACGAGCTGATCAAAGCCCCATTCCTTCCCGATACAATGATCGCACTAATTTAAAATCAATTTATTTGTTAGATTTTCGTTCAACGAATAATATGATTGTCACAGACGGAGTGTAGGAACATCTTGGAAGAATCCTATGAAATAGATTGGTATTGTAGGGATGCAAGGTTGTTTCCGTTTCTGTGCACTTTTGATAGGCTCGGGATTAACTAAAATTCATAAAATATTACTCGACCGCGTCATTACTATCGTACCAATTTATTATTGTATGTGCGTTTTAAACGATGCAACGGCCAACGATAAATTTTACAAGATTTTTATTCATCGAGATTAAAATATTATATATTATATCAATTGTAGTTTGAGTAGGGTATGCGTGTAAAAACCGAATGACAGATTCCGAATTAAATCTATTTAATATTAAATCGTGTCCTGAACACAAATTCCGAATTCACATTCCATGCGTTTCTACAGGAGACTTATGGCATATGCATATTTCATGTTATAACGGTTACAATTATACTTTGATTTTTAAACAACACACACGTAAAACTCATTAACAAAACAACTACGCGTATTTAATATGCCATCTATTATCGTGTATAATACAATTTTATACTTATATAATAACAGTATGACTATGAAGTAATTTTTGCAACGTATCAGCAGTTTATTGTTTAAGTCAAAAACACTATTTACATGTATTTATTTAAAAACATACGCGTTGTGGCTGGTGGTAAATCAATCCATTTTCATTTTAGACAATTAACTATAAACGTGTTTTGTCGAAAATTTGAATTTCAAATTTACAAAATCGTATCATTTAATATGATTTTTTTTTTTAAAAACACTCATTATTTAAAAATCTATCAATGTTTTTTGGAAATATATTTTTTTAATAATTTACGGTCTTACACTTTTTTACAAAAATTCCATGTTTTTTATAATTTTTAAATTTACAATTCCATATTCCGAATCAGAATATATTTTGGAGTGTTTTGATATATTTAAATTGAAATTCGGACAAGTAATTTATGAGTTATAAATATTTAAAGTTTTAGTGAGTGGAGCTAATATTTTGGAGAGTTTCTTTGTACCACTCCACTCCGCTTACACAAACATTAAATACTTATAACTTATAAACTATTCATATGAATTTTGATTTTTATACACTGAAATACTCCGAAAAATAATCGGCTTCAGAATATGAAATTAAAAATGTATGTTGTCATTCAAAAAATTAAAAAACTTTAAAACATTAAAACAATAAAAATATAATTGTATTTCGACTGGAAATTATGTAAAAAGAAATATTTTCATAATCGTTAATACATTTTGAAATAATGCGTGTTGTTCGATAAAAGTATCATATAGGTAATTATGATGTATTTGCAATCGTAAATTATTTACACCCGTTAAATATGTTTTATGAATAAATAAAACTAATATAATTTAGAAAGAGAAATCATATTTTAATTACTTTTCCTCGTCATAAACTGTTCTGCCTTAACTCGTAGAAACTGCCAGCAATACGCTGATTTAATTATGATCAATAATTACCTTCGTTCATAATATTATACATTATAGCTCGTTCTACTTATATGGTCGTATGGTCCAATATTTACTAAAAATAAATCGAAACAAAAAAAATACAAAAATCGTTGGGTTATACGTGTGTCAGGTGGTATAAAATTTTAAAGTCTTAAGTAACAAAACACATTTTGTGTGTCAATAGTTTCTTCAACCAGTCCAATAACAAAACGACAATAATTTATGAGGTCTTGACCGCAACATTTGGATAAAGGTTCAAACCTAAGTATTCAATGAATACCATAGTTCACATAAAATTATTTTATAGGTACATATATTATACATTTGGGCGCTAGCATTTGGTTTCAATGTTTTTTTTATACGATTATTTATTACGGTTAAAAATCAAAATTGTATTCACGTTCATACATGACCAGAAAGTCGTATCAAACTTTCGGGGAAATAATCCTTTTAGTATACTGATGCGATGTGCACACAACTATATATAGTATTGTGTGCAATTTGTTGCGTACACATACATGCATATTATACGAAATGCACAAACACCACTGCATTCATTACATATACACATGCATAGTGCATATACATACATATATAGTACGGTATGACGACGGGCCGTTGCAGCCCCGTGTTTGCTGCACCTTGCGCAGCGGTCCGCTTGATATTTCCGGTCACCGACTATTGTAATTATTATTGTCAATACTAATTTGATTCCCGGTAATAGATTAGATTGCAAAGGGTAAACTGGCGCGTAAATGAGAACAAACTCCGTACTGCGTACACATAATAATAATAATTATTATAATAAATGAACCTGTGTTACATGCAGTAACAGAGGTGGTTTAGAAGAAAAACCCTAACGGTGTTTAGTAGGCGACTCGTCCCGAATTAATAACGTTAATTGCAATCAGTATTTTGATCATTTGAGCGCATTGATTTTTTGAATATAGTAGAACATAGTACAATGCGGTGGTCGTGAAACACTGTTATAAACACTTTTATATAATATATAAAATATATGATCATACAATAATATAAATAATGTTATACTCGTACTTCTTCGAAAATGCACGTAATCGATTAATAACTAATATAGTATTAGGAACTACATAATAAAATATAATATATCTTATATATATTACAATTATAAGTATCTACATTTATGGTATTCACAAAAGTAATCGGTATACCTATGTCATTTTTTTTTCGGTGTAAATACCATCTTTACTATGTATTATTAGACCTTTAACAGTTTTTTAGTTATTATTGAGAATTTTTTTAATATGTGAACTACTTGCAGTGTAGTGTTGTGCATTGATATGCTAAGAAAATTAATCATATATATGTGTTTCAACACATTTACTTTTATCTAATACGTATGTATATCGGGGAAATTTGTTTTGTAGGTATAGTCACATTTTTTAAGTTTTTTTTTCAGGTATTTTTATTTCAATATTTATACGCAATTATTACATAGTCACCTTCTCGTTGTTTACACAACGATATAGCTACACGTGTTTCGTAATAATAATATTGAAGTTGTGAGGATTATGTAACGAAAAAGTCACGTGCTGCAGCCTGCAAGTATTCCCAACGCCGCGAGTAGATAAGAATACAATGAATCGTGCGATAGACAGTTTATAAAATGATTGTGTTTACCTTACAGAAAAGTGTAAACTTTGTTGTATTATTTACTTAATAGTATCATCGTTTCGGAAAATATGTCAAAACTTTAGCTAGGAATGTACAGATTATCCACGTATAATATACGAACCCTGCCGCAAGTATTATACGTGATATAATGCGTGTCGCAACTTTGTTTAATTTATATCGGACAGATTGTAAATTGCAGTACTGAATTAAAAAAAAAAAATGTCAAATTTATACATTTGTCAGAACTAAGTTTTGATCGTACTTAGATTGCGACATTTCGTGTACCGTATACTTAAATGAAAAAAAAAAATACAATAACTGCTGTTGTATGTATATAAGTACAATATAACTGACTACCTAATGAGATTAAATAAATCATAAGTTCAAGTTTTTCGTGAATAAAGGCGATGATTTCACGACTATCAGTATAATTGTAGACTTAACATTTTTTTTTTATTTTTTAAAATATACGGTCTCTATCAATTATAAATGTTTTTTTTTTTTTTTTATGACAATGCATTATTCTATGCATAATTATGTTTCGTTAGTGTAACTTGTTACACTAATCTTAGTACTACATTTTTGCAGAAGCCTACGACGGAATCATTGTGAAGCCGATAAAACACTACATTGATTTGTTTTCAAGTCACTGTTCCAACTCTCCCCACCCCAACTGAATATTTCGAAAAGCACTAGGAATTTTCATTTTCGACTTCCTGGATTTAATATTCTACAAATAACTACTTAAAAGTTAAACATTGAAGAATTTTTTCTACTGTAACTCGTAGGTATATAAAATATGCAAAAAAAAAAAATAAATAAATAACATTGTAAAATAAATACAGTCATCGCTTTGCTAAGAACCAGGTATGTACACGAATAAAATATAACAGCAATATATATATTTTACATATATAATTATTATTATTATAATAATAAAAAAAAAAGTGAATGGAGTAAATTTTACTTAAAATTATATTATGATTATATTTATTGTAAATTATTATATTACATTAATATTATTATTAATATTGAATTTTTAATGGAATTATGAAGTAAAAAATATTACCGGGTTTTAACGATAACTTTATACTTAAATATAAACGATTTAACGTTATTAAAGTACAATATATTTTATTTACATTTACATTCTCTGCTGTAGGGGGCAAGCAATTTAATATACAAACTTTGCGTGCCCCGCAATAATAGCGCGCTTAACAAATATTAATAACATTTTTACAAAGAGGATTTTTATTTTTTTTTGTAAATAATAAACGCTTGCTGAAAATAAAAACGATGTGCTTCTTCGTAAATTAAAGGTGAATTTGTTTATTTATTTTTTGTTCGAGGGTCCGCGAACGAAAGCCGGCTACAATATTTTAATAACTTTTCCCTTCGTCGTCTTAGCAAGGTGATTCAATTTTCATTTTTTTTTTTTCATTATTATTTACAATATTTTTTTTTTTTTTTTTGTTAAATTGATGTTTATTAAGCAATTAGAGGGTAGTCGCCGAGCTATTTTGTAATAAAAATATATTTGCAATTCAATTAGATGGGGTAAGATTTTTTTGGGGTTTAACCACCCCTTCCTAGAAACACCGTTCCGCCTCTATAATAATTTGAAAGAAAGGATTGTATCTCATGTTTAATTTTTACCAGAAAAAATATTCCATCACGAAAAATAAAAACTATTTTTCCTGCGGCGTGTTAATGCCGTTTAACAGATAATCGAATTTAAGACAACATAACGAACTAAATAATATATATATATATACGTAATAAACCAAGGAGGAATCTAAACAAGGGTGATGATTGAAAATTAATATCTCCATTAGGCGAAGAAATAATTTATTTTGTGTTTATACAAAAATGTAAATTGTTTTACCGTGTAGATTGTGATTTCCGAGGTGTTTGTTTAAGGGAAAATGATAACAAAAATTACCAATTCATGTTCAGACATTACATGTAAACAATATTTTTTTTCTAACTATTAGATAGTATAAGCTCATGAGGTTTTATCGTTATTAATAGGTAATAATAAAAATAATTTTTATTGTCATAAAAATTATATTTACATAATACGTGATATATTTGATAAACGGCGTAATAACGAATTTAAAATGGTTTTTTTATTTCATTAGTACTATGATAATAGAAGGTATGTACCAGTTTACATTATATCGGTTCAAATCATGACATGCATCAATTTAACAATTTCGTATATAATAACATTAATATTAAATTATTAACCAATAGTTAATTAATAATTATTATTTAAACATTAAGTGACACATTTGTAGTATTTTTAAATTTTCCTATATTTAATTTTCAAATTATCGTTTTTATAATAAAACTTTACCTTTTTAACGGAAAGAAGGGTTAATCTAATTAAAATAAACTATTTAATTTTTTTTATAGGGATTAGGCATTTAATTATCCAATCAAAGCTATTGATATAAAATGAGAATTATTTAATAATAATAAAAAAAAAAATCACGAATCCTAAAATTACAAATTTAAACGGTTATTCATGCTATCTCCAAACAGTTATTCAGTGCAAATTGCAATTTTGTCCCTGAATGACGTGTTCATTCAAACGTTTAATAATCGAAAAAGTTTTTAGTTTCTGAGCAGAGCGATGAATTAATTATTTTTTTTGTTAGTCTGTCATTACCTCTTGGAAATTCGTATTGATATAAATTTTAAATTTTTGCCTTGTTTTAGTTTTTTTTGAATTGTGTACGTTTATGAGTCAAAATGTTAGAAAATTTAATACAATGTTCTTCATTGTATTCTGTTAAACAGCAACTAAAAATATCAAAAATACATGATCATATTAAGTATGTTTAGATATTGCAGGATATTTAATATTTAATATTTTTAATATTTATATTTTTTAATGTATATTAAAAATATTGATTTTTTTTAAATTATTTAATGTTATTAATTAAATTTATTATCAATGTATTATCGTACACAATAACATTTTAAAATTAGACATTTGAGATTTTTGAATATTTCCAGCTTTTTGCTTTATGTTTTTATAACAATTTTTTTACTAAAATGTTTGAAAATATAAAAAGTTCTTCATAAGATTTAATTATAGTGATATAAAATATTAAAAATGTATATTCACAATTATTTGTGATCAAATTTAAAATTGGATATTTAAATTAAAAGAAAAAACAATTTTTCATCTAACAATTTAAGTTGTTATGCTATAATGCAACAAACATTAATTTTTCAAACACGAAACATTTTTGTATTACGCATTATTTTGTTTCTGTATTATGAAATCATTTTCCAAAGCATTACGATTAATTATTTTAAGCTATTGAATAACGTTAATACAACGAACTTATTTATACATTTATATTTTTAAGTTAATAATAACAACAATACATGATATATATATATAATATTACAATTATAATATAGTTATATGTCATAATAGGTATATGCAATATATTTATTTTAATTTTAGATTAGTATTATATTATATGTCGTATAGGACGCTTTATTTCTATTCAGTCAAGTTACGAAGAGTTATATTGTTATAAATGTATTCTCGTAAGTTGTGATGTTTGTTGAACGTGCGTTAAATAGTCGTGACTCGTGAAGGAGTAGTGGTTAGCGAATAAACATGTATTATATAGCACGAAGATACTAACTCAATATATTATGTTTATCAAACAAAAGTCGAAGAAGTACTAAGAATCTATACATGGACTATTAGGTACGTAAAAATAATTACATATTTTTTGTTACAACTGTATTTATTTGTAATTAATGATAAACGGAATGTTAAAAAAAAATATAAGGTTAATATCTTAGGGTTTGCAATGATGTATATATGTGTTTTTATTTATATATTTTTGTGTCCGTCTTTTGAACAGTAAAAAAAAGCTTTAATCTTATCTTAATTGAATGTAATATATTTTCTGGTAGAATATTGAATCTATTAGTACTTACATAGTATAATTAGAAAAAACGGAAATTTTACGCAAAACCAGTTTTCTATAAAATCGATTGTAGTATCATTTTTTCGTTATTTGAAAATCAAAATCACTATAAATATTTTAAACTATCGTCAAATGTTTATAATAAAATCTTAAATACAATTAACAGTGCGTAATTTTTAAAATATATTTTCTTTTTAAGCTATTTATATCCCATTTTCTATAAACATTATAACATTTATAAAACATTTTCGTTCAATCAAAAACCTTGAAAATGTAGTACTAGACTCTGTGTAGTTGTTCTTTAACGACATACTTCTATTAAAAACTCGTTGTGTTATGTTTAAATATTTGTAAAACAACTTTGTTTTTTAATTCCAATGTAGGAGGTTGTGGGGTTGAGTTTAGACACATAGGTACTTTTTAAAGCAATACTTAATGTAACCGTGATAATGTTTGGGTAAATGTCAATCAATAAAATTAATAATTTTATTTTAAGACATTTATAATTATAAGCTTAGTAATATTATTTATAAGTTTGATAAAAAGAAAACATTAATAATTCGATATAACATTGAACATCGTGAATTTTTAAGGCTTTGTAACATGGTTATTTATTAGAGTAAACGACTGAATTTATATTTGTAATTTTGTACGATTATTTGATTATCTATAAAAGAGCTCAAAAAAGTAATGAAGAATCTATAAATATTGTCAAATACAATCCAATACATCTTTAAAATAATGTAATCGAATTTCTACTGAACGTATAACCCCTAAAATGTGATAAAAAAAAAAAAAAAAAACTTTAAAAAATACTTAAAGCCAATGGTCCATGTAATTGATGCGTATATTAAATTTCAAAATGTTTGATCAAAAACGAAAAAAAAATTAAATCTAATTTTTCGATGCACAATATTTTTTATTTGTATAAAATGTAACTTTTGATTGTACATAATATAGTCATTTAATTTTATGCTCATAATAAATATACTTTATTATCTTATTTAAGATTAAACATAGCTTGGAAAAATGTTTTAGCAAAGAATTTCAGTGGTTTATAAATTATAAAATATAGTTTTCGGTTCAGATTCATAGAAGAGTAAGCATTCAAGTATATTTAAGTACTTTATAAGTAGATATACGTTTAAAAAACATGATAATACTTAATTCAATAAATTTCCCGTGTTGTGTAAAATTGTTTATTTATTTATTTGGACGGACAAGATGACCAATGCATGTTGAATCATACGAGCGGTCAGTAGCCTACAATTTTTAAATTATTTTCTCAGTGGTTACGACATTCTTATTAAATATATAGTACATTTTTGATGTTTAGGTATTCTCTCGGACATTTAATTATAGTTTCATTTAACTTAATACGCTTTTAAATTTTCATAAAAAATGAGAACAAAATTAAGTGCATGTGTAACGTTTTTACTGACGAAAATTTATTGTTTCACATAACTAACTGTTGACGGTTTTTAGTTTTAATTTTTTTTTTTTTTAACATGTAGAGCATAATAGTAATATATGTGTACATATAAATTGTATAACTGCTCTCTTATATTTCAATGATTTGTCGTCCCTACGGTTCTAATTCTTAGTGGGGGTTGACCGAGTAAAAAAATACGGAGGCAAATACCCTACATCAGTTTTGTAGTAGTGTATATAGATAAGATAAATCATACACGAAGAGCGGGGAAAGAAGCGTATCCAAGCGAAGTAGTCGAGCCCATAAATCTCTTTTACAATTGTAATCAACATTCTCTGTTTTTGTTTTTTTTTATGAACAACCGTGTGATTCGGTATTCCGAATGAAACACTTATGGTATTGTATAATGAAATAATATATTTATTTTGAAACTTTTGTGCGTAAACTGAAGGGTGACTTTATGCGGAAGCTATACTGTCTTGTTTTATCGCGAACGCGTCGCTCTTTCTATGAAAATAATAATAAAAACATAAATAATATTACCATGTATAAAAATGAACAAATGATATATAAACGTTAAATTAAAATTGTGGTGCATTTCAAAAATGATATACAAGTACCTGCGATATACGCGTCCATGTTTTACCTATAAACAACGAGATTATATAATGAAGTCAGTTTATATTATTTACAAATTGTTCAGTAATTTTACGTTTGACTTGATAATTTTTAATTTTTAGTAACTAAATTATGAAGAGTTATGTATACAATTTTATCTAAATAACAACGTAAAAATTTCAGATATTGACGAGTTGCATAAAAATTTAATCTTAAAACGGTGATGAGACAAACTTGAATATTACGATGAATATTTTAGTCCATTTACTAGTTTTACTTTTATTAAAAAACTAAATTTTTATCATTTATGAAACGAATAAAGTAGAAAATTACAAATATCTATAAATAACACAAAGTAAACACGTCATATTATAATAGATTCAATTGCTCAGTTCTTAATTTAAAAAATATTTTTCAAATCTTTCAGGATGTCAGTAATGTATATAGAATAGATACTTATATACCTATATAATATTAACCAATATTTTATACATAGAGAATAAAAGTGGATACTATGTTTTTATAGAACCCACGCGAATAGAAAGATTTTTTAATGATTCCTCTGCTGCATTCAGAAATGCTGTGTCCCGGGGAAATAATAATTTGACACTCTTGCCTAGGGTCAGTATAAAAAAGTAACTTTTATTTTTTTTATCGTGTTGACAGTTTTACAAAACGTATTAAAATATTATGAAATATTACATTACTGGTACTTTATTAATTTATTATTATATTATGTCAACACGGAACAGTTGTCCCCGTCATCTCTGCATTAATGTTGCCTTGCTATTATCCAAGGGATCTTTTGTATTTTTGAAAACCTTTTTTTATTATTTTATCATTCAAAATGGTCAATTTTAGGTTATTATATAGAAAATGTATTCTTAAGTTAATATTCTTAATACTCTACAACTAGTACCATATTATTCCTATGATAAGTTCAATGAACAAAATAAAATTGAAATTAAATTATACCAACTTTTAAGTAAATAATAAATTGATTAGATGTATTATACATGTATATTTATATTTTATATAAATACTGTATATTTTATTTACATATAATGTTTAAAGTTAGATAAGTTTAATACGAAATAATTACCATGCCTGTCGCTCTATAAAAATGTAATTTTTGAATAACAGTTGTTTACACTACATTTTATTACGAAAAAAAAAATATGAAATTATATTTATACCATCCCTTAATGATTTTGATTATACGTTGAACCGATCAGGTCCCCCTATGTGGATCATATAAAAATTTGACGAATGACGTGCGTCATCCATGTTTTTAAAAATTAGAAGAATCGTCGTAAATAACGAACGTGTTATTTTTTTAGCTATCTTCTGAGAATAACGAAAACACCGGAGAAAACATGTCCACAGGGTTTTTCATTAATATGTTATTTCGTTTATTATATAATAGCCAGTTGTACAACGAATGACGATTATCGTTTATGTTATCGGTGGTGGTGGTGGTGGTGGTACTACATGTTCAACCTTCAATATAATAAAATACTTGTTTAAATAATAATAATAATAATAATAATAAATAAATAACATTGTCGGCGACGGTTAGGCACAACGAACCGCGAAAAATAAAATACGCACACGCGCGTTCAGTTAGTTTTGGTTCGGCCACAGTCATGGGCCGACAACATCGAGCGGTTATCCACCACCATGCGTTTCCAACGCTGTGCTTGATCGCGATGACTTGCCTGGTAGCGGCGACGGCGACGACCTCCTCGAGGACGACTACGACGATCGCCGCCGACTCGTCCGACACACGCAACCGGAAGTCGGCAGAAGGAAGTTCTGCGACCGGAACTGCCGCCGCCAACTTCGACCACAACAGACACCGTCGGTACATCATCTTTACGCCTGTGCGGCAACAACAAGCGCCGTTGTCGCAACAATCGCGAAACTCAATCTTCCGTTCGCGGGCGTTCGACAAGAAGTACGGCAAGCTGGTCGCCTACAACTTGCTGCGAAAGGCGGACCGCGACAATCGTTTGTGATATCCGCCGTCGAATGACGACGATATCGCACATCGAGAATATCGCGATTTCGTATCGTACTATTTATGCTCAAGTACACGCACGACGACAAAAATTTATCGATGTATAAATACTATTATCGAATAATTAATACAGTTATTTAACGTGGCCGATAGTACTGGTGATGCCGACGACCCTGCTGCAGGTTAACACTTTCATCACGTGTAAATATTGTACTAATGTTATTTTATTTTATTGTTATCGTTAGAACTTAGAATTTTCAGATGACCCTAAAACCATTTAAGAATGACTGAAAATAAAAATAGATAAAATATTATGTCCTAGCAAAATACAGTTTTAAAGCAGTTTAATTCTTTGTCTAATTTTTAATATTAGTATACTCTATACAAAATAAATAATATTTATTTTAATTAAAATTGAAATACATTAAATTAAACTAAAAAAAAAAAATTGAATGTTTTTGTATTTACAATTAATAATAAAATATTTTTTAAGAGTTGAAAATTGAATTTTTTTTAATATAGATATTGTATTTGCTACATTTGTAAAAACAATTTTTTTATCAAATTAATTTAGAAATGATTTTAATTTAGGTATTTTAATCATACAATATTACATAATTATAAACGGAAAAATATGTAATGATTTTAATAAGCAGGAAGTAGGTAAAAATCATGAACTTCCGATCCAATTTATCATTTCCCTGCAGGTTGTTGAATATTTTGGCAGACTAGATGGTTTTGACCTTTACATCAATAACTTTTTTTTTTCATTATTACAAAAATATATGCTTATAATCATTATATAAACAGGGTGATAAGTACAATCATTGATAGAATAAGTAGACGTATTTATATTATGAGTTAAAGAAGTATCAAGAGCCATCACTCAAAAATCTGTTTATTATCTACACAATACTACAATACGCATGTTTCATTTTTTACTAAGTATATATTATTAATATTAATTACTTATAAAACTATTGCTGTTACGTATGCTTACATATTATATTATTTTACATAAAACACTATCAAATTATACTTTAATAATTATTTGATACGAAATAAATGGTATGGGTTTTTAATTAATTACATATATATTTTAAAATAAATCAATTTATCCGTAAACTATCAAAGATAATAATTTAAAAAAATGTATTTTAGTCTTTTATAAAAAGACGTATATTATGAATTATGTATTGTGTTAATAAACCGCATGATTAGACATGTTCATTTATTGTATACAAGTTATTTATTGCTATTTTTATCTTTTACTAAATTTTGTTAAATTATAATTAATTATGTAAACATTTGTTTGTACATTGCAGGTATTTCAATATAAATAAATACTTGTGGAATAATATTTAGAAGAGTTTTATTGATCTTATATTAAATATTTACGACAGAATTTAGCTTAAAATATTAGAGGAAATTGTTGATTATTTCCATTACCAGATTAAAAAAGTTTAAAGTGGTATACCACTTCAAAAAACAATAACAATTAAAATTGAAGACAATTTTTATTTTTAATGACTAGATAAAAAAAAATATTTCCAATATAGTTTCCAAGAAAATTAGTAATTTTAACTTTAAAAATATCACATTTTACAGTGCTATTCCAACGAATTGCAAAGCTTGCCCATTTAATATGTATAATATTATTTTAGGTAGCTTCGTTATAGACCTCCGTTTTGGCTATAATTATAACAAGAATTAAGGATATTGCTTTACACCAACTTAGTGTGTATAAATATTAAAAACATAATATTAATTTGTTGAAAATTTTTCCTGTACAGGTATGTTAAAATTAAATACATCGAGGTGTATTGCACACATATAGTGTTACAATTTAGTTAGGATATAATACTATATATTTATTATGTCTACATAAATATTGTTATTGTTATTGTTATCATTATTATTATGATTATAAGTTATAACACTTATATGATATTTTGGTATGTAAATGCATACCACAGACAATGACATTTCATTCGGTGACGTAAGCGATTAATATGAGTATGTTAGGGGCTATAAGGGCTATTTAATATTTCAAAATTATCTTTTTCGCTTATTAGCAATTTTATAAAATGTGTAAGTATCGTTTAGTCTACTATTAATATTAACATATTTTACTAACTCTAAATCATTTTTAGAAATAATAAGGAGGTGTAGGTACTCAATTTATTTTTAAACATTTATTAGTGCCTATATTTTTTCGTGTTTCACTAATCAGACATGGATCTATTATTGTTTGGTAATAAACGATAAAAAATATAAATAATTTAAATGTGTAACAGTAAGCAATGTGATTGATATTATGTTTGACACCGATGTTCTTTAAACTACAAGTGTGTTATTTTACAATATTCCTATGTTTATTATTATAATACTATTATTACATAATAAAACATTGTAAGTCGAAATTCCATAATTTCACAAGAATGATATTACAACCGTGATAATATTTATCAATAATAATTATGATTTATTAGATTTTTTTCGTTAATTTTCCTTTCTAAATTGTATTTATTATGCAGTATTTATTATGCTAAAAAAAGTTAAATTTCGAGGTATTATAGCTATTTTACTAAAATTCGTCGTGTGTAACAATATAATACAATTAATTATATTACATCATGCGACAGTGGACGCTCTGAATTTTTTTTCTTAGGCCACCATACAGAATATCATATATTCTGCTGAGAAACAGATTTAAATACGCATCAAAGCATTTTACTGATTCAGGTGCTGATCTGACATTTTGATTTGCCTTACTTGATTTCCATTCATAAAAATTCATGATGAATAATAATATTTATAATTTTATCGATATTTTGTTCGACAAATATTTTTTTATACCTAATTTTTCACGCGTTGACCTTTCTTGAGTTGACCACCCTGGCAGGTTTTTCTGGAAAAATATAATACATAATGGCAAACTTCATGTACGATAAACGTTTTTAAGACTACCATTTCTTATCATTATTCTTAAAACAATTCATTCTGAAATAGCGTAGGTACAGCAGTAATTTAAACGTATATTTTAAGTGAATAATATATGACGTAATTGTTTTTTTTATAGATACATCCATACATTATACTAAAAAAAAAATGCTTTATTTCTGACAATTATCACATAACCTGAATGTTTCATTTAAAAAAGCAATATAATAAAAATATAATACATTTATAACAATTATTAAAAGTTAAGTGCTTTTGAGGTTTGTTAATTATTTATAGACTATATCTAAAAGAGTTTACTTTTCTAAAATCATGATGATAGAAAGCTTTAAATCGTGCTTTGAAAATTATTGCAAAAATATGCCTGTTCAGCACGGTAAATCGTTTTGTGTACATTGTTGATCGATTAAATTCGATGTCCTTATTAAAAAAATAAAATAATGCATGTATAGGTATAGGAAATATAGTTATATTTTAATAATTGCAGGTTATAAGTAATGTGATATTATTTATAAAATAATATGTACGTAGATGTAACCAGGAAATAGGAAATTTTTAATTACTGGCCAAATCGCTTAGTCTTGATAACTTTATCTTTAAATCATATCATTATAAAATCATAATCATCGTTGCCGCCAATCTACTATTTAAAATTTTAAAATTTAATATTTACTATCTATACTGTCTTATTTTTGACCATTTATCTATTTTAATGTAATCCATATTTTTATATAAATAAATATACTGGTATTATGCAAATCTATCCCAATTATTCAGCTGCCAAGAGTTATTTAGAAAAGAAAATAACTATATTACGCACAAAACAATAATATTATCTACATAAATAAGTGTTTACATACGAGTTTATAACGCATCATACTGACTATGTTATTACATCATTATATTATTATAATACAATTATTAATGTTGTCGCATAAAAAAGATTAAGTTATATGTAGAATGCACTTAGATATAATCAATATATTATTACAAACATGTTGACGTGATTATGTGTTTGACCACTATAAATTACTGATTTAAATTTACTCAAAATAAGTATTGCTATAATAGAATTAATTATTATTGCCTATTGGTTCATCGAAAATTTTATAATTTTATGTATTATAAATATTTAAAGATAGTTGTAGACTTGTAGTTGCGGGTCAATAGAAACTAAATTATTTTTTTTTGTAAATCGTTATGATTTTAAAAATTATAATTAAATTACAAAAAATACCGAACCGCTAGTATAATAATATAATTAAGTAGATTAAAAATCTAAACATTCATACTAATATCTATTCTTTAAGTGGTCATATATTGCAGTAAGGTATAATTTGTAAAACAGCGAAAAAAAATGATGTCAACAAAAACGCGTCCAGTGAAAATATAATAATAACATCAAGCGTTATTGACGGCGAGGAATGCGATAAAAATCACCGAAACGTACACCGCGTACGTTAGTTTATCAGACATTCGTTTATACAGTGTCTCAAATGTGCGTTCGTAACTACAGGCGCCAACTAAAATAATATATACTTGTAAGTTGTAATACATATTATACACCAAATAATAAATATTGTACAAATAGTATCTGTTGTAAAAAATTAAACAAAATTATTTTACTAGAACCCTACAAACAAACAAGAGCCGTTTCTAGCCGATTACAAATATTCTTTTACAAAAATCGCTTAAAATTTTTTTTTTTTATTAATTTTATTAAATTTGTACATACTCGATTGTTTTCAAACACACACTTGGTGAACAAAATAACGTATAACGTGTTATATGAATAAAATAGCTACCTATAATAAAAATACAATACTATTTAATTTGTTTTAAATATATTTATGGAACAAATAATTTATATATGTAATGCTGTGTGCGTGCATGTAGGCAGTGTTGAATTCAGATAACAAAAATAATATCTTCTAGCTAAAATTGAAATTAATTTAAATAAAAATATTATAAATATTTATTAAATTTAAAGATAGAATATTAAATTTGTATGTAGACAACACTATTTTAGCTAGATTTTCATCTTACAACAGTTAATTTTTATTAATGCTTAGATTCCTGGCCGAGTAATGTGATTAGGGTAGGCATAACCAGGAAGGCGTATTTTGTGTCAAAAATATTTTAAAGAATAAATATGCGTAAAAAAATATAGTTAGTAAACGATTATTGAAAAAAATACACGTGATTTATAGAACGAGATTTATCTAGAATCTAGACGATTATAATATTACGATAATAATTTTATTTAAATCTTAGATACCAATTAAATACTAATTAATTTATTTATCTAAATAAGATTTAGGTACTTAATTTGTATGTAGATGATTCCTTTTGATACATTTGTCTAGATATCACTTAACACTGTATGTAGGTCGGGTAACTCGATGATAATATTCATAATATAATATTATTGTTATTATTATTGGTATCATATCCATGTGTCGTCGCAGCGTTTCCGTGATCAATCATTTCCACGGCACCATTGCAAACATGTGTATGAACACGGTCGTCATTTGCAAGCCGGACTAACGTTTTGCTAAAAATAATTTCTTTTCCTCGTTACGATCCCGATCCATCGAATCCAGGACTACGTGGTCCCAGGTCGCCACAAGCACAACATACGGAAATGCACCGAAAGATTGCAGTCTTCGTTCTATTGCAGTGTATGGCGATATTCGCGTGTCATCTTAAATCGGATATCCCAAGATCGCAACGATCCATCATCGGAGTGCCGACATTTCTCAGCGATCGTTTCGCACAGGAGCAGCGGCGCACGGTGATCGGCTACGACGGACAGTGCAGACAAATGTTCGAAGACCGTGAACGCTATAGCAGTAGTTGCTCATCGCAGCCTAAAGCACAACTGGCGGCTCAACCCGAAAAACAGCGTAATATACATCTACTTTCAACTTACTCCTCAATTGTCACTATAGTAATTATATTATCGAACAAATAATACGAATTTTTATTGTACTAGAATGTAATGTTAATATTTTATGATTTTTACAACATTAAAATATTATAATATTCAATTAGACCGCACGCGGATAACGGAGAAAAAAAACTTGAAATTAATACATAAAATATACCTATTGACGCTATTTTAGAGTGTAAACTGTGTGCGCATTCTTCGTACATTGTAGATGTATGAAATTATGTTTAATTTTATATTATAATAGTTTTATAAAATAGATATAAATTATTTACCAAACATAGTAGGTAGGTACACAATTCATTTTTAGTCATGTTTGTATATTGTGTACTGGTATTGTTTTTTTTATAAAATTTAAGGCTTTAAAGTAGTATTGTCATGACTTTGACGGGGGGGGGGAAGGATTTGCATTGACGTGTTAATTAGCCTCTTTAAACATTTTTCCATCTCCACAAAAGATGGCTAGTTGAGCTGATTGATATTATTTTGATATACACAGGGTAATTCTTTTATCATGAAACACTCATTATTTCAAAAAGTATTCATGTTTTTGAAAACATTATTTTACATAGTTTTATTTAGTTAAAAAAACATGTTTTTATTAAAAAATTATATTTTTTTTCAGTTTTAACTTTTTTGAATTACAACTACAGTTTTAATTTTATATTTCAAAGCAGAATATATACATATATAAATATAAACAGTGAATTCTCGGGGAGAGGGATCTATACCCCTTCTCTCATGGTGTGTAAAAACAAAAATGGCACGCTTACTGAGTAAATAATAATATTTCTTATGACTTATAGGTTATAGACTATATTATTATCAATGATATTGTGTGTAGGAACTGGAACTTAATAATATAATCATGTTTATATTGCCGATAAAGAATTCATAAAATGTTACAATTTAGATAGTGCCATTGTTTGTTTTTAATTTAATTATCATTCGTGTTCATAATCATAATGAAATGTGAAAAAAAAAAGATAAACTAACAAGTACGTTTATAATTTTCAGAGTACGTGAGAAATGATGACGCCTGGTGGTTGGCTGTAATCGACAATGCCAATAGAAACAACGAACAATTGTTACAACGTGAGATTGAAACTAAAGAAGTGTGTACGAAATTTCAGTGGACTTCACAATATAATCAATAAACCAGATTAGCTTATCATAGATTGATAATGTATATAATAGTATAACATTTAAACTAATATCGATTAAACGTACACTATGTTTCTGTCTGATGCACTCTGTGTAAATAAAATGCTACGAATACAATGGTAGTCGTTGAAATGATTTTTTTTATCATATAATAAACATCTAAAAGATTGAAGTAAAAAATACAATATTAATATTATATACATATAACGTACGTAAATTAATTTCGTAATCGTATTTACATTTTTAATTATTCTATGTTTTATATTTTGTGTGCAAAAATACAATTGTCATTAACAATTACTATTACACTGTGACTATGTAAATCAAAGGCTTATAATCGTATAACCTACACCACGTCAAAATATCAATGTTTTACAAATAATTAAAAATAAACTTATTAAAATCGAGTAAACAGAAACTTAGTAATTGAAAGTAATATTTTGATTTTTTAGAAAATTTGATTGCGCAAAATTGGTCTTTTTATAAATATTTTGAATAAATTTATACCATTAAAATGTACTTACTATTAAAAAAGACTTGGTTAAGTTTATTTAAGGTATAAAGATAATTAAGACAAAACAAGACTTGATACACACCGTATAGTGGTTAATAGCTGATGCATGGACTTGTAATGATAGAATAAAGACCCTAAGTTAATCGGGGACTATTATATATTTCTAAATCATTATTTATTAAATAATTATAACTTGGTGATATTACCTCTCGGATTCCTGTGTTGACTTGCTTGTTGAAATCGTAGTTCGCGTTCAAGATGTAACGTGAGGCGATTTATTTATGTATTAAAATAATTACACCTTTTTTCTTTGATTGATTATTGTAATTTTATTTAACTATTTTTTTAACAAAATTTAACGCACGTACTTTAATTTACTACAAACATATATAATTAATAACTTATTATTATGTCTTATTGCATGAACGATTTGCGTAGTCGCTTATACTAGCTTTTGACCGTCCGCACAATAAGATAATAAAATCGCGCGCGCGCGCGCGCGTGTGTGTGTGCAATATCTTATCGTTAATGCCTAATAGTTGTTATAATTATCTTATTACATATTTTAAATTTAAAGAGGATATGATGGCTTACGCTCACATAATTACAGACTAATTGTTTGGATATTTTAGACTTCATAGGGCTTCAGAGCTGCTGGTAAAGAAATCAAAATAGCATATTCATTTATAAAATAATCAAAACGGATCTTATAAAAACACATTATCGAAACTAAGATCAATGGAATTAAGCTAAATTATTTTTTATAAAGGTATTATTATATATTATTAGGTATAAAATAGTGATAAAATCATTAAAAAATATTAACAAAATTGAACTCGAATATTGAACACATCTTGTTGAACATCATAATTATCATGGTACCATCCGGTATGCATTAGCGTAGAAATAAAAATTATTCCGATAAATATAACTCAGTTTCTCGTATTATAATTGCAATATTTATAATTAATAAATATATTAAATTATATTCATATTAACTTATGTTTTTGTTAAAATTAATTGTGTTGAGTACTTATAAAATATGTAAGCAACAAGTATTTATTTGTAAGCCAAAAAGATTCTTGATTCTATGTTATTACTATAACTATGATTTCTATAAAACATATAACATAGAAGCCATTCTGATGCTCGAGTGTACATCGTCATTCAATAAGTTATAATAATAATAGATTGTTGAATTTAAATTGTTTAAACCACGATAAATCAATGGATACGGAAAAGGATTGTAGATGAAAATTAATTTTATAATAATAATATATAATATTAAGTATATGTTTATTTTTTTTCGATAATTTAATAAAATATAATTTTATTTTGGTGATCCTTTTAAATTGAACACTTTCTTGATAAAATCGAAACAAAAGTGACGTGCGCTTCCCCTCCACCACCAAGACTAATTATTTATTTGAATGATATGTTCTCATTTTGCGAAAAATTTTCAAATACTTGATAATTGGTTTTCAGAATTTTCAAATAATTTCTCAGCTCAATATTTTAAAAATAGTACAAACATTTGGCAAGTTATTTGAAACTATTAATTAGCTAAGCAAGGTCATATTATGATGTTTAATATGTTTGTGTTTTACACTTCAAACACCAAAATGTTTCGAAAACAATGTTTACGTACATTACACAAACAGATATGTATGACAAAACAATATTTCTCCACAGTGGGGGCTTCCATACGTGAATACTTGTTAAAATTTTAACATTTTGTTTAATCGTAGAAACATACATCGTACGTTATCATAATAATTCAAACATTTTTTTAAAGTTCAATTTGAATTTTTCGAAAAACAATTTAAGTTATATTTGTATGTATGTAAAATATGAGAAGAAAGTGAAATATTCTATTAATATATAATATTTAATATGTGCATATATGTTCACAGTTTTTTACTCAATTCGAATTTCAGAACTTGTTTGGGATACGCTCACGAACTTTTGCTCATGCGGAGATACTGTAGTATATACATTTATATTTAAAATGTATGGAGGAGCTGACCTCGAACAAATGTGTTCATCCTGCCGTTAAAAAGTTATAAAAAAATTTCAAAAAGCCGTAGAAATATGCCAATATACGCGCAATATATATATATATATGGTAGTATTCGATTTATTTATTTCGTTTCGATTAGTGAATCGGGTATTACGATTTGTTAGCTCGTTCTACTGTATGTAATTAACAGTTAAGTTTAGACGATATTAGTAAATATTATTTGTTTATTTTCTAGAAAAGAATCGTTATACAATTAACCGTTTGTTTTTTTTTTTTTATATAATAAGCTGTTTGATTAGGTCATAACTCCTAACAAATACTTGGCCTATAATATATGATTTTAGTTTACTACAATAGAAGTCACGCGAGTCTTAAAGTCCGGACGAGACGCGCAGGTCTTACCAGAGAGCACTAAGTATGTACGACGTATTGCATCGGTATCGTAATATATGGTTGTTATTATTATGTCGTACGATAAACGAAAATCGTGGAAATCTAAAAACGACGTCACCACTGCTCTGACAGGTTTCCCGTTACGCCGCGCGTCAGTGTGCTCGCAGACTTCTTGTTGTTATAACCGTGTGTTCGATTCGCGTATAGGTACAATATGCGTCTCACCGAACGAACGAGCATAATATATCGTGCCGGCACGGGTTTTCGCAAAAACACAAGCGTCTAATTGAGTTTAACGGGAACTATAATGTTATAGTCGAATTTCGGGGTGCAGCGCATCCTCCCCTCACCCGTCCGCGGGAAAGGGTAGCACCGGTGATATTCTTCGGCATCTCGCGTGTGTCGCGCGCCCGTTCGTATACACCCCCTACACATACATACCATACACGATATACAATATATATGCATATACTGCAGGCGTCCTTGGGCGTGCTTATGAAAGGCTCACAGCGGGTTAAATCACTAATTACCTTGTCATCCAGACAAGCCATTAGAAACGTCTCGTCGTCTTCTGTGTATATCATTATGATTATTATTATTATTATTATTGAGAAGCGCACTATACACACCGCGCGCAGCGTGTATTATATTAATATCGCAAACACACGCGCGCGCACACACACACGTCACCCCTTTGCAAAAACTCAAAACGTTTCGTCGCTGCCGTCGCGTCCTGCACACACACACACACGCGCGCGCGCGCGCGTTTATATATATATAAGTACATCACCTCTATACGGTACACGCCATATATTCGTATACATGAAAATCGGAGGAGAAACGGTGTGTGCGCGCGTGTGTGTGTGCCGCGAGTCGTCTCGTCAGCGATGGGCAGCGCGTGCGGAGGAAGCAAATGTTATTATGACGTTTGTCGCAAACGCGCACGACTCGCACGGTGCTGGGGCAGCAAATTGGTCGCTTTTACGCGCGGCCGCGAGTGTGTGCGCTGGTATACAACAATAATAATAATAATAATATAATATTATTTGTGTACACGAATAAACAAATTGTGCGCGAGGGTCCGGTGCACGAGATTTATTCGACTACGTACACGTCGAATTTACTATAACTCGATCAATATCCTTCCTCTCTGTCTATCACTCAGTCCGTCCCCTTTCCGTCATCTCACTCGTCCTTTTCGTCCGTCACGTCCCCGACTACTAGCACACTGTCGTCCACCTATCCCGCGCGCCCCGTCGGTTTTCTCTTCGCCGTCGCCGTGTTTATCATCGATGCTAATGACAAGTAGTGCGCGTATCGAAGTCTTACGCGGCAGCGAACGTCCTATACACTCTGCATAGGTACTGCAGACTGCAGGTGCGATTGCCGTGTAATTAATTTCGTTATATTTTGTCTAAAAACAGTCGTTTTGCCCTTTGAGCGGTATCGGGAAGCTTATTATTATTATTATTATTGTGAAGACGCGGGCGCGAGCCATAAAAGTGAGTTCCACCGGTGTGGCCTGTTTAAAAGCTTGATGGAAATTATTTTACCCCCCGTCGACTGTTTGAAATCATAAAATCGTTTGTCCTATTTAAAACTTATTATAAACGTCGTACAGCATTTAAAATGTACATTTTTTTTCATCTAAAGCGACTCCCCGTCATTTTGTCAAAACACTGTGCGTACCGTATTAAAAGGAAATTAATAACTTTAAATTATATGTCAGTATTTTTTTTTTTTTTTTTTTTTTATATATAATTATTGTAATTTATTTTGCATTATAAATACGTCAAAATAATGATATCTAAAACAACTTTGTTTGGAATGACAGTTACAAAAAATTTAATATAAATTCAATAAATAAGCTGGGCACGATAATTTTTAGGTTTTCTTTGTAGTCGTTCATAATATTCGTATTATAAATTATTTATTTTTAGCATATTATTACCACAAGTCGTTGTTTGTCATTTGACACGTGAGCTATACGTTAATACAATACTTATACAATATTGTATAGGTACAATAGAGTATATAGTTGCTAGCTTGCTGCGGGTGTTATACTTCAATACATTCCTATTAAATATTATATTATAACATATAATGTAATAAAAAAATTTTTGAATTTCAAAAATCTCATGGAAAACTTTGAAAAAGTTTATTAGCATCAAAATAACATTGATATCATATTTTGTAGCAATTAAAATTTATAAATTATATTTTACATTCCCAAAATTTAACAATTTATCAATTTTAAAAATTGTGACCTATTATATTTGATATAGCTAATAATTTAAGTAGTTATGTAGTTGGTAATTAAATAATTGCTCTTATAAACCAGAAAACTAAATATATTAAAAATAAATATCAATATTAAGTATAATATTTTTTTTTTATTTAGAACTTAAATATGTAACATATTATTATGTTTAAAGTCAAAAAAATCTGTTGCAGTTTAATAAAAATTATATATTAAATAAAAAGCAAAATTTAAATACAAAACTTCTTTCTTTAGAATACACAGTTTAAAAATGATTTTTAGTATTTTTTAGCATTGCACTAAAAGTACCACAAACAATATAACGGGTTGTCACTGGTATAGTTTTAATCCATTATAAAAATATCGACATCTATACAAAACAATATATTTTGTCCTCATTAAACTTTTGAAATCGTATAAAATTATTTTTTTTACATAAAACTTATTTAAAAATGTCATAATATGGCTTTTAAAATGTTGTTTTTTTTTTGTATTAATAATTTTTACCGTCATTCTGTCAAAACTCTATGCGTACGCAATATTATAAAAATTAATTAAGAACTTTTATTTTTTTTTTTTTTTTTAAAAATTGTAATTTATTTTGACATTGCAAATTATGAAGCGTGACATCCATAACTATGGTGTCGTTCGCACAGTTTTCGTTAAAAACAATATCAGAAACGTAACCTAATAATGAAAGTTGTTACTGTATCGACGTTTATTTTGTTGGGAATTACGGCATCATGTTCAGCTGCTAATTTAATTAAGTCACGTGCATTAGTTTATCCTGGAAAACGTTATTTATTATTGATATTAGTGCACGATAAAGTATGATATACCATTAAAGATTTTGAAAGCCATGAATCAAGAGTGCGATGGTCGAACGGTGCAGAACATAATATTATTTACTAAATATGTATAAAATAAAAGATATGTCATTAGTTGTTTACTAACTTGATGGGGAATATAATAGCAATACTGTATTGGCCCTTTTTAAATTATTGAATGTATTTACATCTCATAAATAATTTAAAAAAAAATTAAGCAAAAACAATAACTATAGTACAACTGTTAAGTAAACACGACAAGTATTGTACTATTATATGCAATTTGCGTTCTGTACGTATCTATGCAATCAACCTATCACCCAAATCGCGATTACACAATCATAACAGCGATTTTCCGATTTTATTATACAATATTATGAGTTATAGTCAGTTATAGACATGAGGTCCAAACTAAATGGGTCGAATTTCAAATTATAAGTTTGGTTAATTTATAATATTATATACTAAGGAAATAATAAGTCGTTTATTTGAATGCTTTATACTCCTATATTAGTCTTATTTCCTAAATATGTCACTGCAGCCGACCTTATTCGACATAGCTAGTATATATACGTAATAAATAATAATAATTGCACCGCTGTCATTGCTGACGTCGTAACCCGTTTTCGGACGACCCTATTTTAAAATGGGTAAACTTACGTATACCCACTACTACTACTAATGCTACTACTACTACTACTACTACTACTACTACTACTACTACTACTACTACTACTACTACTACTACTACTACTACTACTACTACTACTACTACTACTACTACTAATACTACTACCACTACTACTGCTACAACGTGAGCAATAATTAAATAATAATTTTATTATTAAATGTTGTTGGACGCACAAAACCATTTGTAAAGTCGTTGGGCGATGTAATGTATAATATATTATAGTAAAGGTACGACATACAAAAGTGATATGACCGGCAAATAACCAATATACATTATGCATACATACGGGTATAACTCCTGCGGTTTTTATACGAATGACACGTCGTCCGCGTGCGTTAACCGAATCGCATACCTGGTAGTTAGTTATAATATATAATGCATATCATAATGTAATATGTGTCTGGTACCGCAAAGCTTCACGCGCCTCGCCGCACGGGGGAGAGGAGGCATAGTAGATAGGCGTGTGCGGTGTTGGTGGTGACGAGGGGGGAGAGGTCGACGAAAAGAGACGAACGACTTGCGGAGGGTGGTCCCAGGCAAAGGGTGGGCTGCGTTATAGGGGTGGAGGTCGGTTAGGCCTGATATACGATATCTGCGAGTGGTTTTAATTAGAAGCTCCGGGTCGGCCGCGCGCGAGTGTAGAAATATCCTTCTGTTGCACGCCTGTGCATGCGATGTGTGTGCATGTACGTATATAATAAAATATACAACCGCGACGCGACAGCGGTAACAGTATAATACGTATATGCAGAAGTATACTTGTGTGTGCGTGCGTATAATAATGGCATTCGTCGTGCTTAAAGTGGTGGTGGGTGAGAGTGTTTCGGGCGTAGAGGGTCGGGTTCTGTAGCACCGCGGAAGGTGTGCCGCTGCAGAGTTTTAATAACGGTTTAAGGATTTCCACTGTTGCCGTTCAGAGATCGCACATGACATTCACGATGCGACTTGATAAGTATGATTAAACGATGGATAATGTATATATTAATATGCCGATACCGGTGATCGCTGCAGTATATAGTGTTCAATCGACACCGGCGACGACTAGAGGGAGATTTGATAAAAATTTCGAAAATAATTCAGAGTTACACGAGCCCTAGTTTCCGAACACTGCAGGACTGGCTAAATGATTTAATGTAATTTTTTTATTAATAATTAATTTTAAACGTACAAAGATTATCTACGCTGAATTCTATGTTAAACTATTTTTTTCACCCGTTGAATCGTAAGGACATTTTTTGAGATAGTGTTTTGAATTAAATATCTCATTTCATACTAAACATTTGAAAATGCGTAATGCACTCAAAATTTAAAAACGCAAAATTTCAATTTCAATTTTTAAGCGATTCGTCGAATTACGTGTTTGAAATGCATTATTTTATAGCGATAAAATAATAAATGACTTTTGCATTTTAAAATTCAGCTTTAATAATATCTATTATAAATTTAGAGTTTTTTCGCATCACCATCAGAACCTCGTCGATTGGTCACCGGTCACCTTCTTTAGGAATTTTTTTTCAAAGCCGATTTACAACTACAGTCTTCTCAGTATTTTGCCTACGTGTAAGTGGTGAGACGCGAGAGGAGTAGGGTCGGTTAATATTCTTCGGACGTATATTTCACCCCGAAACGACTGCAGCGATTGCAGAGAGAGACTCGTAGCCGGGACGAGGAACGCGTATAATATAAGTAAACAATACCATGTATATATACATATATATTCGATATTGTGTGTATGTGCGCGCGCCCAAAACGCGGTAATAATAATATTTTAATACGAGAATGCGGACGGTCCACGTAGGCCATACACACACACATACATATATTAACACGGAACCCACCCTTTGCATTGGCTTACCCCCTCCGCGGGACAGAGTTAACTACCACCGCTACGGTTTGCCGTCTAAATCCTACGGAGTTGGCGGTGGGTCGTTTACGGTCTCGCGCGCTTTTAAAAGTTACGATTACGACTTCCCGTCGCCACCGCGCTACCGCCCGAGCGTGTAAGACCGCTCCGAAAGTCCTTTCGAAGGGTTTCGCGTGACTCTCCGCAGGCGTATATATTATGTATTGCGCGTATTATTTATATATATATTATTATTATCATCATTATTTTACGTTTATTTATGTGTGTATGTGTGTGTGTGTGTGTGTGCACGTGTGCTACCGGATACCCACCCCTTTCCCCTCACACCATCACAGCAACGAGAACACTATAATAAGTGCGTGTCCCCGTCCTCGAGACGATGGTAATACGGTTTTTTTTGCATTTTCTTTATTGTATCGTATTTTTCGACTACATTAAACATATATACTACACATATTATACGTGTGTCAGTACGCTTGAAAGTGTTTATGGACTACAGAGTGTCCCGTATAGAGGTTTGTGATTTTTAAAGGCTCCGAGTAGGTATCGTGTAATTGTTCGTGCAAACTCCATCGTCTTGTGGCGTATTAAAACTCTAAATTCTTGCTCGACACACCCTGTTCATTATGTACTGTAAACGAGTGACGTCATACTGTATTTTCAGAAAAGATGAAAATTTTGCACACTAAATTTCAATAAATCTAATTTATTATTTATATAAAATTAACACATACGTTTTTTTTAAATTTCGTCTTATATACGTGCTATATAAGACCATATCTACATAATTTAATTTGAACGATATACAACGTAGTGTACTTTTACCGTTTATCGTACAAAAAATACAAAGATTTAACTTTAAATTTATTTGAACCGTATATTATAGACATTTAATTATGAGCATTTCGTTTACGAAACTTTAAAGCCAAACGGAGGTCTTGTATTATATTATTAATTCATTTTTTTTCCATGCCAGTAATAAATGTCTTAAATCGGTATTTATAATTTATATGAATTTTTGTACACAAGTTTTTTGTTAGTAAACAAACAATAAATTTTAATTTTATTTAAAAAAATTCAATAACATTATAATCATAAAAAATATATATTTCAATTTAAAATTAAAACGTTCAAGTTATAAAAATTTAATATTTAAAGCTACCGTAACATTTAATATAATTTACACAGCGTATAAATGTATAGATTAAAACAACGAATTGAATAAGCTATGTATAATTTTAAAGTGGTAGCATTTATTTTCAAAGAAAAAATAATAAAACGTAAAACTATAAATGTTTCTCAGGGATTTAATATCTTTTACTCAGTGGAATTTGAAATAAACAATAACATTATAATATAACTATGCGGTTATAGACGCAGTGATTTATCCAATGGAAATACTTAACGCGGTAACAAATAATAATAATTCGCATAAATTTAATAAATCATGTATGTATATGGTGATTTGATGGTAGTCTTGTTTTATCTAACATATAAATGTAAAATGTATATACGATAATAATATGGTCTTGTGTATACCTCGTACACGTACACCGCGTAAAATACATTCGTTTTTTTATCGTAACGACGCACGCGCCGTTGTCGTCTATACTTTGCGGAAAAAACTAGTTTTCAAAATAAATAAAAGATAATATTATTACACTAGAAACACTGTAGAGTTCTGGTCGAAATTATCATATAAATTGATATGTAATACCATTTTAGTACTATTTTGCACCATTTGCTGTTTGGCACCGTAACTGTTGGGTGTCATAAAATAATATAATGGCCAATATTTGAGATGCACACTAAAGGCTGAAACTAAAATTTTCTTAGACAATTCGTAGTGGTATTTATGTTGCGATATTTTAAATGTACGAAAATCGGATAGATTATACCTGTCATATACAGTCAAAACATTTGGGGCAAAATAATTAAAACAATTTTTAGAGACATTTTTAATGTCAACTCTATTTTCATTTTTAAGCAGATAGTATACAACTATTAGTAAAATTATAAATATATATGTATATATTATTCTATAGTAAATTAGTAGTATAAAGTATGAAGTATAATAATATAATTATTGTTATTGATATTTGGAGTATAATGACGTTTTATTATTAATATTATTATTGAATGACGGCGTAATGGATAGGCAATTCAAAGCCACGTAGTTGTATAATATTTTAATCATTACTAGGTATATAGGAGTATTTTTACGACTTAGTTATTCTATTACTTATAATAATTTTAATAAATAAATTATTTATGAACTCAAAAAGAAAAAAACTTCGAGGAATATAATTTTAAAATCTCTTAGTTTAATTGATGTAAATTCGTTATTAATTGTTAAATAATAACAAATATAATATTCTCACTTTGAGTTTAGACTCATCCAGAACTTGTTTCGGATTCTGTTATATTATTTTTTAAAGGATATCTTATAATAATATTATTCTATATAAGTTTAAAAGAATTATAAAGTATTATTTTAAAAGTATATACAACATATAATACAAATGTATGTATATTATTATATGCTATTAATACAATGGCATAGTCGCATAGAATTAGATATTATTGTGAGTAAAAAACAATTTTATTATTTTGCTATAATTCAAAAATAAATAATAATAAACAACAGAAATTTCCACCAACCGTTTAAAATATCGACATAATATGATAATTATAATATTAATAATATCAGAAATATTATTTTCGTGTGGTATAATTTTTAAAATTTTTTTACATTTTTTTAAGTATCTGTATACTAGATACGCAAAATATTTTTGTTGTCAACATTGTTTAAATTTAATACAAGGTTCTTTACAGATGGTTTTTGTTGGAATATTAAAATTTAAAGTTGAGAATAAATCTATGATATTTTTTTATAAGCGTTGTGTCTATAATTTTGTCAATGTCATCAATATTTTCATATTATTTTTTAGTGAATAATTTCTAAAATGTTAATATTCATACATTTAATGATTTATAAATGTAATACAATATGTTCCTCATAAATTTTATTACCAAAATTAAATTAGAGACTGATTATTATTCCATAAATATTTCGATAGGTCAAAAAGCTTTGAAATTTAATAAAAGGTCTTTCGTTAGTTTATGTTATTGAAATTAAAAATAAAGTTAAGCGTAAATCCCATTATTTTTTCGGGGCACCCGGGAATTGGTTCACAATGATTTTGGTTTTAAAAAGGTATACGGTGATTTGATTGGGCCACTAGAAAAAAATATTAATATTAGGTGGACCCCGTAATTGGGTCACTGCTTTAAATAGGCGTGGGGACATTAAAAGTCCTGAAACGAACTTTAATGTGAAAGAATTATATTTTTAACGCAATCAAAAAATACAAAGAAAACAGATTTGACTTTGTGAAATATTTATGTATTGTTTTTTAAAAAAGTAATAATCGTTTGACTAATTTTATGCACCTATTACACAACTGCACCAGTCGTCAATATTAAAATTATACGCATACAAAAATGAATAAATGTAACATATTCGTATATTGTGTTATACATTTTTTGCCTAATCTCCTAGTAACATTTAAAAAAATGTGTGATCCGATTCCCGGGTAATAAAATGTGACCAAATATTGTTACGCAACGTGTTGATAAAATATGGTCACAATTACCGACTACCCATTTTTTTTTTTCATATTTGTTTGTCAAATAATAAATTGTTTTGTTAATACAATTTTATGAAATGTTCAATTTTTATAACTACTGTTTAAAAATGTAATACTAAGTTCCCCATTAGTTCATACTATATAATCATTAAATGTAAAAAATATAATATAATTACACATTTTGTATAGACATTGTAATAAGTTGATACTTAGATGAAAATAAAAATTTAAACAACATATAACGATTATTTTGTGGTAATTTATAAATATTATATTAATGGTTAATTTAAATTTTCAAATGTAGTGATTTTTAGCAAAAAATAATTTACTCTACCGCATTACTAATAACAAAATAAATTACTAATGACAATATAAATATAACATCATACAATACACTTAGCTACATAGACTGATTTAATGTTTTCACTCAGAGTTGTTTATGATATGCAATGGTTTAATCATTTTGTTTTTTTGTAATAAGCACGCTAAAAATATATATATATTTTTTGTTACCATCACAATTACATTTTAATAATTAGTTTAAAAAATGTATAATCGGTTTACCTCATGTATTATTATCTACGGATCATATCATAATGTGTATGAAATCGACCAAGTTAGTTGATTGTTTTCAACGTATTATTACGTATAAATTTAGGTTAAGTTAGTACGTTTCACGTATTGTAGACATATAGATGGACAAGTATGTGGGTACAAATACGGTAAGCATATATAGTAAGTCCCTATCGACTTTTTGTTAGAATCGTCAACTATATATTACACAGAAGAGCGGTGTAATATAATAAAGTACGATCTAATATGCGTATGGTCGGAGAACGTCTCGTCTCAGAAAACATCGTCTGAATTATATATTATGCAAACAGAGTATACAGTGATACATACGACATTGGCGGTGATACGAATAGTGCTTTGGCGTCTTTATGCATATTATGGCCAGTGGTCCGACGGTGGTCCGAAAGGAAAACAACGTTATCTCGTTTGCATTGTATTATGGTGGAGACTTTTGACAAATGAAAAAGTGGCACTTGACGATCGAGGAATTTCCACATCAGAACACACGCTCCCGTAGAGTGATAGATTGGGGGGGGGAGGGTAGGGAAGAATAAGTAGCAAAAAGAAAAGGAAAAATGAAAACGAAAAGCGGAGGACACATGCGCTCAGCTCTTTACGGTCAACCGGACGCGGTGCTTCTGTCCGAGTAGGTTGTGCGTAAATTGACCGAGACCAAAGAGGATTTCACCGATATAAAGGACGGAAGTAAAGTAAAAAAAAAAAATAAAAAGTTAAAAAGAATGAAAATAGCCGAGCTTCGATTCAGCACGCGTTTCTCCTCCCACGTACTCTTCTCCGCCATCACCACACGATCTACGCTGTCTAACATACCCTCCGACCTTTATCTGGTATTCCGGACACGGGTTTATCGGGCGAAGAAGGTATAAACGCGCGCGCGCGCTCGCCAAAAGACGATTTCAATTTAACATTCGACCGACGACGTTTCCTGGTGGACACACAAAGGCGGCGGTGGTCTTTTATTTCGCACTGGAGATTTTATTTTATTTTACCCCCTTTTTTATTTTTCTGATCGCGCCGAGTCCTCGAGGCACGTTCTGTCGGCGCTCCCACCCACCTGCTCTCTACATCCCGACCACCGTCCCATTCAATTTTGAAAAAACAAGGAGTTTTTTTTTTTTATTCCATCCGACCTTGTCCAGATTTTTACCTACGAGTTTTTATTTTTTCGTTATTTACTGTGTAGACCGAAAATGACGATAAAATAATAATGTAATAAAATAAAAAAAAGGTCTCTTTTGATTTTGTTCAAACAAAAAAGGCTTTCGCTAATGAAACACGTTCGACGTCCCTAGCCCGGCTACCAGCATGTATAATATATATATATATATATATTGGGAGGTGTATACATATTATATGTATTTATATTTTTAGAGTAAACACGTTTTTTTTTCGTCAAAAAAGTGAAAATTAAATGAGAAAAAATATGGCCACGCGCTCGTTCACTCCGTGACGAATCCATCGAATTCGTGTAGTTTTATTGTCGACCAACAGCGATGGTTCCGCATGTGTAGGAGCAGCAGGAGTACCTATATTACGCTTTTGGGAGTTTGCTGGTTTATTTTTTAATGCGGTCCGTTTATGGTTGTTGTTTTTGACCATATATTATATAATTATATATATATATGCCTATAAAATGGAATGAGTATTTCGCTCTCATTAATAGTAAAAAGATTTACGGACAAAATTTAATAGCGTTTTCCATGTTTATTACACCACGCTTTGTGTCCACGGTGCGTTTCTGAATAGGATGTAAACGTCAAACATAACGTGCACCTTGAACACTCGCGTTCACCGATTAGTTTTCAATTTTGATGGTTTTATTTTTAGTCAACGGTAAACGAATGTATTAAAAATAAAATAAATTAAAAATCTCGAGGCACAGACGGTCGTGAAATTACATATCATATAATGTACACTGGAGTTGTAAAACCTTTTTCTATACGGTGTAAACGCTTTTCAATTACTGATAAAAATATAAGTGTCTCAATACTGAATCGAAATGGCTAATATTATATTATGTCGATATATTATAGCTGTTACATACATGCTTATAAAAAGTTCCATCAGATCACCACTATTTACAGACAATGGAATAAAAATAATGATCCACCATACGATATTCATATTGGTACTTACTTCTTATTTTTTCTTAAATCAAACAAAATTATTAAATATATACATGTAAGGGTGTCTTCCTTAAAATTCCTTCAGTTGTATGTTTATGTATTGTTATTACATAATATTATGCTATCATGATAGATTGTTAAGAGATTTTTAAAAGAAAAACCGTCAATAAAAGTTTTCCTTCGGCTAAAATCTTGAAAATTTAATAAGCACAAGGTTTTTAATAAGTTCATGTACTAACTAAGAAATATCGGAATTACATTATCAAAATAATGAAAATATCTCTTTAAAAACGTTTAATTTAGAACTTTTAGTAAATTCTTCAAAACTATAAAGATTTGTCATTTATTTTATAGATAAAAATCCCTTAACATTTTAATATTCATACTGATATGTAATAAGTACAAAGTTTTTCATAGACTCTTAATTATTATTGGATACAAAAAATTTAATTGTAACTCTATAAATATTTTTTATGAACACCTGAAGTTTAAAATTTTAACAATATTTGTTGTATTCTCGTTAGAGTATGTAATTTAAAATGTAATTAACTTAAAAGTACTTAAATGAGTATATAAATATTAGGCGTTAATATTTTTTTTTTACGAATACCGATTAATTTTTAAATAAAATTCATTTTTATTTTTAAAAGTTTGTATTATTTGTTCATTTATTTACAAGAAGATTTTATTATATATCAATCACAACAAACAATTTCATAGCTCACCATTTGTTTAACCACATTACGTATATTGTGTATGTAAGTCATTTAATACCTTCTACGCAAATACTAACTGGTGGGCATCACTTATTTAAAACTTAAAAGCACAGAGTTTTGAAATGGAGATGGAATAGTCAAACAGAGTTTTTTTTTCTCCACGAAAACTATTGTATAATCGTTTTCTCCACTTGAAGGGTAATCTTCAAAGAAAGAAAAATAAACAGAAACGAAAAGAATGATAGATTTTTATCATAATATAAATAGACTAAATAATATTATCCTTGTCACACTGTCAGAATACGTATACATAAATCATTTGGAATAACAGGATCAAACTATGTGCCTTGATTAGGTGATATATAATAGAGATGTTTTAAATCCGGCAAAAAGTGAATAAATAAATAAATATAAATGTAAAATTGAATAAAAAATATAAATTGTATTACGTATATATTGGTTTAAAATAAATTATCTTTAATTTAATTCAATTTAATTTTTTTGAACCCCGTCAAGACGGAAACTCCATTAACACAGGAGAATTGCATGATCCCAAGCGATTCCGTCTTATTGAGTTTTACTGTACCTATTCCAAATCTTAGATACTTATAAAAATATTTTAAGATTTTTAAATTATATTATTTTTAAGTACATTTTATTATTGTACAGTCGTAAAATGTCAAAAGAGCTGGTTGAAAATATCGTGTGCATAATTTGTTAAAAACAAATATCAATAATTTTGGAAAATTTCTTGCACGCACCAAATTGCAGGCCGGATTTAGATTATAATTAAAAATGAAATTACAATCACATTTAATCTTGCTGTACGTCAAATTTGATTTCTGATTAAAGTCCACACTCAGTCAAATTATTCATCGTTCATGAACTTCGATCGCGCCATTCACCACGATCACAAGCTATGCAATTTAACATCGTCAATAAAATAAAGACAAAACGTCGAGTTTCTAAAACCTTTAACGGTTATAATATTAGTGCAATGTCTATACAGACGAAAACGTGACGAAATTTGTAGACTGTATACTCCGCAGTCATGCCTGCCGTCCCTCAAGGACGGTTTCCAAAATAATGTCAGACGAGCGGTTTCATTTGTCCGCACCGATACGACAACCATACAATGTATATTATACGCTGTCATAATACGACTGAATATAATACACAGTGTGTATACTGTATATATACATACTGTATCGACGGTGGCAGATGAAGACGTAGTTGTTTATTATTTTCGTTTTTAATTATTATATGGGTTTTGTTATTGTTAACTCGTCGAAGTGGGTGCCACAAGGAGGATAAAACGTCGAAAAAAACAAAACCCGCGGAAAAAATCCCGAGAGACGAAAAAAAAAAAAAACAAAACAAAAAAATAATAAACTCGAAGATATCTGATATTTAATTAAACGCCAAAGTGTTTGTGAAAGCCAGCGGATTGACGAGGAGAAGTTTTTTCGTCTTTCGTCGGCCACGGTGGTGACGGTGGCGAATGGGGTAAGTAAAAATAATCGTTTTGTGTGTTTCTACGCCGGGGAGTTTTTTAATTAATTAAAATCGTTGGTGTACTAATCGCGAGGGATGAGCGCGCGCGCGACGACGAAAACGGCGACGCGCGTATTATGTATTGGGCTGCTGCTGGCGGAGACACTCGTTTTTATCATCAGACGTTGTCGTTGAAAATAAAAGGAAGAATAAATAAATAAAAAAAAAAAAAATCGTCCGTCGCTTACACGACGAATAATAATAATATTTAACGGAAGGGTTGAAGTGTATACTCCAAAACCACCCCTTCCTTATTCGCGTTGTCTCGTTGCTTCGTCTTTTTTTGGGAGACAAAATAAAATTTGAAAAAGAAAACATGATTGTAGTCGTCGTCGCCTATTTATTTTGCGCGAACGCGTCCGACTACACCACAGTACCGAAACTACGCCACTCGTATTTTCTCAATTTTATTTTGAAATTCGTCCCCCGAAAAAAACTTTTGGAACTGCTTTTAATTCACTCGTCCGTATTATTTGATATATACAATAAACATAAAGAAAGCCTTATTCACCGTTGATTTCTTAATAGAAACTGCGAGCGTGAGCTCGTCGGTTTATAGCGTCTCCGACGAAGACGACAAACAGCTGCCGCCGAATATAAACGAATACGACAACTAAAATACTACCCATAAATATGATATGTATATAAGTGTACAAGTTTTCGAAAAGTGTACGAGTGGCCACCACGTGTCAGTTATTGCGCCATGTAATAATAAAATGATTTCCAAAACAAGTCTTGACTTGTTGGCGGATGATTGGGGGGGGGGAGGTGCGTTTTATCTTCTCAGCTCGATTTCCGTTATATTATTATAACGCGATGAGTACCGTCTCTCTCAAAAAAAATCTTAATCCGATTATATAGACTACACGGATACTTAATACAATATTATGGTCGAGCGTACTGCATCGTGCGGGGTGTTTTCAGGTGTTCCGTACCTAACCCTGAGAACGATTTCGTATTGGACATCGAGATCGAAAACATATCTTCATTTTTCGTGTCGTACAACTCCTATTTTGATATATCACATTAATATATATACTATCAAAAAAGAAATTCTGTGGGACAAAACGTCTCTGAGGGGAATCCGAATGTCATTAAAACAACAATTTAAGGACACGTCGAGTATATTGTAATTAAAGTTACTGCATAACTAACTTTAAAAATTCCACATTGGAAAAGCGTAATTTGTATTTTCATTTCTATTCGCTGGCATCAGATCGCTCTCAAAGTTTGTACAGGGAGCCCCGACACACCTTCTATATTATATAGTTTAATCGTATATTATTCGTATTAAATTGTTCTCGTGAGACGCGTTTCGAAATCTATATAATAATATGAGCAACAATTTATGTTGCGCAGCCGACGACAACCGTATACATTATTTATAATATTATATTATAGTTATTATGGAACGTTATGACTCGTAAATAGGCTGTGCACAGTAATAATAATAATTATGTCGTACGCTGCGTTTGTAATACGAACCCTGTAACGTCGTCGACGGTCGCATGCAGTTACACATACGGTAGTACACAAACAAAATACAATACTTATACTATGGCGTACGTATTACAAAATAACGCATGAAAAAAACGTTACAATGACCTTTGTGTTTTAGAAAAATATGTGACAGTGTGTGCGGGTCTGTAAACTAAATTGTCAAGACAAAGAACCGATAGTATGTACCTAAAATACTAAGGTATCTAGGCATGTTACTAAATACAATTAACAAAGTTCAAAAGACACAGATGTATCTGAGATACGTGGTAGCTTAGATATTGCTCATCCCCGACTATAATTAGATACCTACTCATATCAAACGGGGTCAGGATAATAAAAATGACAAAATATTGTAAATAAATTATGAATATTATATTATTTACGAGTCGCGAGGTATTCTGGACGGAAACATTAATTTCCCGGGTAAATATTGTCTTGTTAAAAAAAAAATTGTAGGTGTTAAGTTTGTTTGTATGACGTGTATAATACTACATTTTTACAAAAATATTATTTTTTCACTACTTTTTTATAATTGTAGTGTCATTTTTTTAAGTTTTTAAACATATTTAATTTTTGAATGGCAATCTATGTTTTTCATAGTTTAAATGTTATAAATACTTCAAACTATAGTGATGTAACTTGCAGGTATTAGAACATTTTTTTCTAAAATACTAATTTTGTATTAGAATCGCAATTGAATGAATCACTCCTTTTGACCTTATATTATGATATGTATAAATATATTACCTATTTTATTTATAAATATTGCAGCCGATTGCAGCTGATGTTCAGAGTATGAATGAGTGGAGTTTTTCGGGAGAACAGAACTTACACGTTTATTGTGTTTAATCTTTTCCCTGCTTTGCTTTTAATCCTTTCATGGCGTATTAATTAATCTTCAGTCTTTTTGGTCTTCTATAGGTACATTGAACTTGTATAATAAAGCTTGTATTGAGAGATTTAGTGACAGAATAGTAAGTAGTATTTTCCTTGCATCTTCCCCCAGTTCTCTGCCCTATTATATTTGTACTCTTTAATTTCTATAAAATTTTATTAACTTTTCCCCTATTTAATTTTCTCGTAAATGTAACAAAAACATATTATCTTAACAACGGTAGGTACATCACATTAAAAATAAAAATTACTGAATTCGGGTAATAAATATTCTTTCTAAGACTTATTCTCCGGTGTTCTTTTTAATATAAACCATATAAATTGGCTTTGAGTCTTCTATTAGTATATGGGCCCTGGACTTTTAAATTCTGTAGAAATAAATTATAAAAATATTATTTATTTACTTATATTAAATGTGTTGTAGAAACTATAAATTACATACATTCAATTTAAGAACGAATAATAGTATCATGTGTTAATATTTAAACTTAAAAGAACATATTATACTCTTAATTTACACGCCAAATTTCTAATCATTTTTATATATTTTGTGTATTAGAAACTCAAGCCAAAAAAATATAAACATAATTAAATTTTTCCATACTTTATACTATATTATGAATCGCGATTTATTTTTTATTTTTTGATAGTATAAACATTTCATTCATAGTAAATACTATGCTTCAATAGGTTAAAAAATCAAAATGTGAATTTCAATAAACGAAAACAAATAACACACAACATGTATTTACTATTTTCAAGTATAAAACGACAATTGTTTTAAAAATTAAAATGTTTTAATGTTAATAATAGTTTATTAAACATTATACTTATTAACAAAATGATGATATAATAATAATATTAGAGTACAAATCTGAATTTTTTGTCATGCCTATAGTAAATTTTATTTACTTAAATGCGTATATTATATTTACATTTTATTATTCAACGTATTTCATAATTACAGAATAGTTTTAGTAGTTAGTCACATTCAAACAATTGTATTAAAACACATTTTTAATACAATTATTAATTTGGGCCAGCCCAAAAAATATTTATATACACGACAAGTTAAGTTCTGTCTGGACAATAATGGAATATTAAGTTCAAGAACAATTTACTACAATAAAATAAAATTTATAAGATATAATAATATTAGTCCCACTTGATTTTGGCTATTTTTCCAAGATTAGACTAAATTATAGATATTTTGATAAGTTTCTTATATGATAGAGAAATACAAAATATTTAAATATGTTAAATTGTTTTCAACTATAAATGATTAATCTAATTTTATTATAATTGACATAAGCTTGATCACATTTTACACTTATAATTTTTATTCTAATAAGAATTACTATATTTAATACTTATAAACTATGTTATAAGAAAATTAATTTTTTTTTACGAATGTTTGATATTTTTTGTCAATTGACAATATTGATTTCTTTAATTTTAGTGAACGACTGATGATGGATAAAAATATATAAATAGCATGTACATATAAAAAATGTATAATTTCTACAGTGAAAAACTTATTATCGACCCTAATGTCGTAATGCGGTGCACGTAGTAGGAACACATAAACATGGAGAATGATGCATTTTTAATGAGTCGGTATACTTTAAAGATCCATTTTTATTCTCATTCTTAGGAACAGGTTTAATTTTTTAGAGTCGTTTGTGTGTGCTAGTGGTTTTTTTACTCAAGCGTATGATCGTTCAATAGCGTTTATGTCTGAAATTCCGCCAAAGACCCAATACCGTTCCAGGGTCAAATAAAAATTTTTAATTACAATAATATGTCCTATAGCAATAAGACAAGTTTTAGATTTTTTTTTTGTAACAATTCTAATAAACTAGGTTTATTTACGCCCTTTTCACTACACTTTTTTTCGACACAACCATGATAATAATATAACACAAATATCAACATTAACTTTAAATAGTATAGTTAGTAGTTACTACCATCATCCGAGTATCGATCATAACAATTTCCAGCCTATGAAACGTAACATTTATGATGTAGTTTTTCACGAGTATTAGTACTCTTACCGCATTCAAGACATCACCACATAGTGTGACTAATTCATACATAAATTTGATAGCGAAAATGCTTATCATTTCGAAAATATTATGATTTCAGAACAATTTAATAAATGCATATAATTATGACAACTTAAAATTATTGATTTTTAATTTTTAAATGGCATACTATATTCTTGATTTTTTTCATAATCCCAGCTATAATGGATTTGTAAGAAATTGTATGTATAAATATAAAATACAAGTACAGTACCTCTAATTTAAACGAATAATTATTTTTATTTTTTTGTATAATATACACATATCTAAATATAATATATATGTTTAATTGTTAAACAAGCAGACCAACGCACCACGGATTCACAGCTGTCTTCTTGTCGCTCGATTTCATCAAACTAAGCTTTGAATTCTAATATTTTCTATTTAATAAACAATCCGTTCTATGTTCATGGATGTGATTCCACAGAAAAGTATTCTGTTTCGGGTTTAGAAATGAAAACATTATAAAGTAGTAGGCCGTTCGAAAACCATAAGTTAACATCGGCCGTTTCACTGCTAGCACAGAGTAGAAAGGCAGCGGTAAGCAGTAAAATAATAGAATCGTAAAAATACTTTATACCTACTGTTGCTGTGACATATTTTTAGGTTTCTTATCTCCAAAAATAGTTTCTCCACTCGGAACGACGAGCGTGCGTTTCAGCAGAGAGAATCATCCCGTATAATGAATATATTATAATAACATTATATTATCACTGTAACAGTAGTTATAAATAGCTTTTATCACAATATAATGGAATATATTATATATTATATATATGTATGTGTGTGTGTGCGTGTACCTGTATAATTTGTAATATATATTGTGTAATATCCGTGCCTCGGCGGAGGCAATAAAGACCGAGACGACAATAAAATAATACAATAACGTCGGCCACCGTTTTACCGACGTTTGACACGTATATATCACGTGTGCGCATATATGTACACATAAAATATATGTTATCATAACGTGTGTTCGCCGCGATGTTATAAACAATATCCGAGACGCGCGATAATATCTTCGTACCCACGGGGGTACCTACGCGCACAGACACACGCCCGCACATTCGTCACATATACATGTGGTATATTACATTACTGTGGTTACGGTGTTTGCGGTCGTCGTTTGGCGCACAGCATCCGCGGCGGCGGCGGCGGCGGTGGTGCGAAATCTGCTCACCGTTATATACCGTCATACGCGTATATTATTATACGGCAACGCGTGTGCTACACACGGTCACCCGCAGAATAGGGTCGCGGAGACATCATATTGCTGTTATTATATTCGGAAATTTATAGCTCGCCGCCGCACCTACACGGAACACCGGCAATGCAATTATATTTTATCGCGAGCGGCAGACACGCGCGTAAGTGCGGATCGAGATATGGATCTCTTTGTCCGCATAAATCCGCGACGTACATTTTACGTCCAAGTCCGCGACGACATATAGCGATACGATAATCATATTACCATTGTGCTCGTGCACAGTGCACACCGGACATGTTATAATAATTCGTGTACATTGTACGCGTGGGGTGATTCGCCGATCACGCAACATTTTTTTCTTACCTTAAATTTATTAAAATTATAGTTTTCAAAACTTTCGGGTGCGCTTTAAGCACCACGTCATGTTTTGGATTGCTAGAATTCGCTACGCCGTTTGAAGACTATTGTATTCATTTATTGTATCCTCAATGACGGTACTAAATAGTACTTAATGTTTTAATAACTCACAAGCTACTGGTTTGGATTCGACATGCACACAACATAACATAATATATATTTCAATCGTTTTATTTACCTGCATCCATATCATATGCCTGCAAAATTTAATTACGGTTATGTTTGAGAGTGACCAGCTGCAGCGACATCTCTTCGGTTGCGCAATAACTGGTGTTCAGCCTATTCGTAGCGTATTGTAAAGATGTCTTTATAATATCGTTTATAGTAATGTATAATAAAGGTAGTACTCGTATTATAATATGTATACATTTATAATATATACATTATACATGTGTACAGTATCCGGTCCCGTCCGTTCAACCACGCTTCGTACATTTCACATAATATCGTTGTGTAGTGATGTATGAAAGACTCACAATACAGTTCAAGTCGAGAGGGCGGGATAATAACGACTTTTTAAGGGGTGCAATAATTATTGTTTTTACGACATGCGTTGAGGAAAATATCACTTTAATAATATGAAAAAAAAATACTGTAAAATCATGTTTCGACATAGGTATGCATTTACAAGTAACACAGTACAGTACGATATCTGATCTGGCTAATCCCTCACATTGTAAGTAACACTCTTGAAATCCGAGTTAATCGAAAAATGGGTTTAACGTGTTCGAATACAACTTGACACACTTCTCTAATCTACTAAACCAGGGGTGGCCAACCCAAATGATCTTGCGGGCCACTTTGGAATTACATTACAAACTGTGGACCACATAAAAAACTATATAAGTATTTTGCCCCAATAAAAAAAAAATTGGAGCAAAAATTTTAAACAGAATTATTTATTTCATTTATTTACCGTGTTGTGCGGGTATTCTATAGGTAAAAAAATAATTTTTTACTGTAAATGTTTGATAAATCTCGCGGGCCGCAGGTTGGCCATCCCTGTACTAATCAGTACTAAAGTCTATTAGGCACATCATACATTATGTATGTAATACTGTAATATGTATAGGTAAACGTCCTTGAATGCAACTGTAATGGAATATAGAAGTATACAAGTAAATAACCATATTTCCAGAGCTACGTAATATTATTTAAAAAAAAGTAATTTCTAAATTTTTACAGTACATACGAATGAAATTAAATAAACTTAACACATTCATTGCCATTTTACTATTGATATAGTAATAATTAAAAACATCTTGTTTAAGTGATAATAACAACAATAAGACTTTTTTTTTTTTTTAACTAAAATACGATATTGAGATAAGATTTGATTTGTGAATACACAGTATTTAAAAATATTTTTATACAATCACTTTTTTAATTGGTACAAAACTTTCTAACGTATTGTTTCATATTTGTATGTAATTGTTGTTCTTATTAATTATAATTGGTCAATTTTTTAAAATTCGGTGTTTTTGTTCTAGTTTTTACAAAATATAAGCAACAGTTGCTTTATCCATCAAATGTTTTGTTTTAATTAGATCGCATCTATCGCGGGAACTGAACTTTTACAACGGTATGTTGACGCGAATATTGAGACTTTGAGAGTACATGGAATGATCCTTTTTTAAAAATACAAAATATATCTAATAATGAGTTACAAACTTATATAACTATTGATCGCTTTATTATCTAATAATTTGTTTCGATATTCTTCTTTATTAAATTCGAGATTTAACAATAATATAAACATATTTTCACGTCAAAATTTGCACAGCCAGCCCGAATTGAGTATCGATTTTGTTTAAATTTTCTAAGAAATATAATAAAACTACTATGATGGAGTTTATATTAAAATCCTTAACACAATAAATAATAATGAAACGCTGCGAAAACTGTTTTAAATTAAACTTCTCGTGAATCAGTCATTATAAAAACCGACCCCACATTTATGGCTCGATTATTGTTATTATTTATTTTGTTTTTTCCGTTAATAATTGTTTTGTTATCAAAAACATTATATATAGCCGACCACAAACGCAAAGTGCACAAAAATAGTATTCATGCCAATGTGTCTGTAATGCAATCGATACTGTGTTAAAATGACAGAAACAATATACATTTATTGTTCTATTTGACAATTTGATGGATATGACGTTTGATTCGATTCGTGCTTTATTTAAATTTTAGAAAATGTTCAAAAACATTCAGTTATTACCAAATAATAATAATAATAACTCGTATATATAGTAAATAGCCATAGAGATGAATCGCAATATTTAATTTTTGTGTTTGCTTTCATATATATAATATGACACGCATGTGTATATCGAGCGTATTTTTAATTATAAAAACGACCTGCCGAGCACTGTGCAGTTGTGTTGATTTTCAATATAACGTCATAAAATAAAACCGAAACTTTAACGGTCGAAATATCACGTCAAATAAACGTAAATTTTAGAGTAATATATAATATATGTATATATATATTATAACAACAGAGTTCAAAAAACTTTATATAGTATTTTATTATTTGTAATGTTGCATTTCAGAACGTAATAATAATATGTATAGTCGGTATAGCGCTATACCAGTGCATTATCATTTTCACTTCATTTGGCTGGAGGGCTACCATCGCCCCTCTTTATAGAAAAACTCCACGTGAAAAATACTGACGTTGAAATAGAGTTTTCCATCAAAAGTTTTCAAAGCTCCCGTCAAATCCGAAAAGCTTGAAAAATGTTTTGACGCGTGAAAAATGCATTTTCAAACAAAAAAAAAAAAATATATATATACAAAATAAAAAAATCCATTAAATACGTTGTCGCGTTTTAAACTATATATAATTATATTAAATTAACATCCGAGTCGTATAAGTAATAAGTATATAAAAGTATAAAATTATATCTCCAATAATTGTGTGTATAGCCACTGCACGAGTACTGAAATACGTGACTCGTACGTTAAATTTAAAACGCTGCTGTCACTGCTGTATATTATTACACGCAATACACCTTACGAGAACGCAATAAAAAAACCATTTTCGGCGAGGATGTAATGAAAAATGAAAAGCCAATTACGGCTAGAAACGTTATTAAAGTTAGGAGAAAAAAAAATAATCAACTGGCTTTTTGGACACGCCCTCTCAAATATTTTGTTCAGTTTTCACGTGTGAGTATCTTTTTTTTATTATTTATATTAATAAGTTTACTGTGTCCTCTCAATATTTCAGTTTTAGTACCTAACAAAAGGACTTAGGAGATTTCCCCCCGCAAACGACGTAACTGCAGACGAGTGCTTCTGTGCACGGCCTTTACTCGACACGGTCGCTAATCGAAACGTTTTGTTTTCGGCGATGAGCACAATTAAATGACTCCTATACCGTAAATACGTTTCAGCTAAAGACGATAAATCACATTCCGTTCTCATTCGATCGTGCAATATTTCAACTTTGAGACGTGACAACATCGGAACCCAATACATTTATATATGTATATATACTATATATCGATGGTATAATAATAATTGACTTCGGATAGTTGACAAATGGCTAAAATTCTTCACAGGCGTGCGGAAATAAAGGCTTTCATCATATATTATTATTATCATCATTATTATTATTATTATATGGTGTATGTGTGTTCGTGTGTGTGTGTGTGTGTGTGTGTAAAACCTTTTGCATAGTTCACATATCTTCCGGGGTTTCGGGCCGAAAATTCCGTTTTCACCCTCGTCGCTAAATCTTACGAGGAGAACGCCCTCGGCCGACCCCGTCATGACATATTTGTTCCAATAATTGAGTCATCTCCTTTTGTAAAGCTAAAAGCTTATTTTTCGATAAACGGATTTTGAACGGCCACCGTCGTGTAGGGATGATGTATATACATTTTTTACTTTTATTTTTTGTTATCATACGGTGGATATCTATATTTTTCCGGGGTTATTGTATTGGATTTTCAGAATTTTATTATTTTTTCTTTAAACTCAATTGACAACACAAATCAAATCTTTAGAACGTTAATAGAAAAAATATACATACATATAATATTTACAGTATAAAACTCCTTTTTTGAATATGCGTATGCTGTGTATGTAATTTCACGCATAAAAGATGAAAAAGCACAATATTATGTTTTCATATTATAATATTTTTTTAAAAAAAACTTTGGCAAGTATACATATATTATACAAAATCGTTTTGAGCGAATAAAAAATTTAATACGATAGTAAAATAAATATTTATTTTTAATTGCGTTCTTAGAATACAGGAAATCAAATGATGCATTTTATTTATTGTTAAAAAAAATATTTAAATTGTTATGATTAAAAAATAGTTAATTATGAATTCCATCCGACATTTTTCTGACATTCCTCTTGGAAGGTAGGTTAGTATATAAGTTCGTTCGGAGGCAATTATAAGGTATTTTTATATTCTATGTTTCAGTTAATTATGCATTTTTATAAGATAATTTCAAATATTTTTACATTTTACTTTTTTTTTTTTTGTCAGCCCCAAGATTCTTTCTTCACAAAAAATATTCAAATTAATTTCGAAAAACCGGTAAGAATTTTATCTGTATAAATATTCATTAAACGTATTATTTCAATTCACTTTCACAAAACTCGTATTTTAAATGTAAGCTCAACAACAATAATTTTTTAAAAGGAAATTATTTATTAAATTAATTTATAATAATTACAAGAGGGTCTTAATAAAACGTTATCGATCAAATTCTTTTCGAAACGCTCACTAGCATTGTCGGCTTCTGTATAGCTATGAGAATAATCCAAAGTGATGTAAAGTCACGTTTGCGATTTCGTTTTTTTTTACTTATTCGAAACAATCATATTTTTATATTTCTGACGGTCAAACGAAAATCAACTCCGAACAAGGTAACGCGTTTATCATTTTTTTTTTTTTAAAATGTTCCAACGTTCCATAAAAAGTAAATAGTAAATATCTGATTTTTAAAATTAATAACTAGCATAGCACGTATAGCGATGTTGTCCGTTGAGTCACAATATGACTATCGAGAATCGTATAAATATTTTATCATTATCAGGCGGTATACATATAATAGGTATGTACAGTATTAAAGTTTTAAATATTTCACAAAATCGTAGATTATTATTTTTTGGGGTAAATTTGAGAATAACCATAAAGTAATAATTAGTAGAAACGATAAAATATTATAAATTTGTTTTTTGTCTTTTGGTTGGATATAGGCACCTTTTAATTGGAATAAATAGGATAAAACGAATGGGCTACTAAAAACGATATTTTTCTATGTCACTAAATAATTTACCGAAACAGTAAAAAATTACAAATGTATTATTATTTAATTTATTTATTAATAATAATAGGATAACAATTGAAATTTTCCATGGAAATATCGTCATTTATTAGGTGTGATCTATATTAAATTTACGGGTAAGCTTCTTCCTGCTGTAAAATTTACAACCATTAACTATTTAATATTTTTTGAAATTTTTTCATGTTACATAAAACATAGAAGTATATTATTATAATACAGTATATAACTATAATCATGTTTAATTGCTATCAAGATAATGATTTTCTTCAAGTGACTCACCTGCAACTGCAACCTTACAGACGTTTGTTGTTTTGAGAGTCGTGTTAATATGAAGAGCATGTGCCTCTTATTTCACTTAATATTAATAATAATATGAATTATTATTATTATTATTATTATTATTATTATTATTATATCATAACTGTACGGTTTTAGCACGAAATTATGTTCGTGGTAATTACACTCAAATATTCAAACAAGTGAATATTTACAGATGATTCGATGAGTGTGTACACTCAATCATACATAGCTGGTACATATAACTATTTTGTTATTATAATAATACATCCCAAGTAACTATCTATATAACTACGTAATATATACAATATACATATATATATATATATATATATATATGCATTATACAGCACTCGAGAGTGCTACCACATTTCGTTTCATATAAAAAGGGTTTTGTGGGTCGTCCGCGAAGTATAATAATATACAACATTATCATTGTATATAATATATCAGTAGTGTATAGTTTCGTCAGCAATTGCGTTCAGAGTGGCGGCGATACGAAATTTCTTTTTTACCGACACACGCATATATCTACTTATACCTACATATAGGTATAGTAGTAATAATAATAATAGTATGTAATACCTTCAACAGCAGTTGTACGTCACTGGTTTCGCTCATATATTATAATATTATGATGTGGTTCTCGAGTTGGGGGAGTGCGGGAAAGGATGCCGCCCCAAATAACGCGTGCTCGTCGTGTTTCGAGTATCACTTATGAGTTTCCCTTTTCAAAAGGCTCTACCACCCCCTAGCCGAAGCTATAACGATATTTTGGACGGATTTTACCTACGCCCGCCATCGCCCATCACCCGCACGCACGCAGCACGGTCCATTTTCATAGGACTCTTGGGCTTTTCGGTCTAATTGGACATTATTGGAAAAGCTCAGCTTGCAGCATGCCACGAGAGGGCTTCAACTCTACAGACCGGTACGCGAGCAATAATAATAATAATAATAATAATAATAATAATAATAATATAGAAGATATTATTATTATTATTTTATTATTCGCACGTGTATTATGCACGTAACACGTTATATAACAACTGTGAAGTGGAATTGAGTGGAGTTCTGACGAAAGACCAACGAATGACTACGTGCTAAGCTGAATTCTCGATAGACCGGAAAAACGCATTAGACGACGTTTTTACGTTTCCTACCGATATACGTCTTTAAACGATAAAATACATTATTAGTTCCATTAATATATTATTATAACATAGAGGTCCGATTATTTAATAAAATATTAACATAATTATTAATAGCAAGCCATGTTGCGCAGAAAACGTAGAAATTGAAAATTTAAAAAACCGTCATTGCGTGTCGTGATAGTTATCAACGAATTTCGTCTTCGGCTTTCGTATAGCCGAGTAATTATTACCTACCTTATTTGACAAAAATTTGAAGGTATGAATTTTTTTTTTTTAGAAATAAACTTTTTAACCCACAAACGATTACTATTATTTTTCAGAGGTTAAACGATAATAAATTAAAAACGTTACTAGGAACAAGCGACTTTGATGCTCTTAAAAGGTAAACAAGGCGTGTGCGCACTGTACATCGACCGAGGGAGGGACGCGCATCGAAAAAACTAAACGTGTGTTTAATAAAGGCGATAGATAGCGACTGTAAACTGATGATGTCTGTTGCTGTTGGTTTCCGGAATAGATCGTCGGCGGTGGACGTATTATACCTCATATTATAATACAACGTCGCGGTGTTCCTTTACAGACGACATTACTATATCCGATGGAAAATTCTCAATACTGCTGTTTGCCGATAATAAATTCGTGAAAACAAAAGTTCATCTACAGAGAATTACAATGAACATCAATAATTGCACACGTCTGGTCGTGTGTACCCGCGAATTCAGAACGAATAATATTTTTTTACCGAGAATAAACATATATCAACGAGCCACTATTATTACCATGAAAATACATTTACGAACACATTTATAGGATAAACGCAATGTGCACGCATATATATGCAGTATTATTATGTATTGTTTTCATTTTTTCGAATATTATATTAATTTTAGGTATAGGTATTACCATAACATTTCGGACACGAAACGAAGATGAAACACCCCTTTTTCAACGTCACGACGGGGTGGGGTGGATTTTTATTTATATATATTTAATATTCATAGATGAAATTTTCAGAGCTGAACGTTGTAGGCACTACTTTGCTGTAAGTTTGCCGTCGTCATCTTCATTGTGGTTGACCATACGCCCCTTATCTTCGGACGAGCTGATTAATTTTTATTCGAAGATTAATTGGATTTTGGGGAGTGGCGGTAGCGGCAAAAGTTCGGCACTGCCTGCTTTTAATTAAAAACCGTTAGGCGGAGGAGAACCGAAAATCTCGACTTACTCGCGGGGCTCACTTGGAGTATAATTATAAGTACGGCGTCGGTGGCGGTGGAACGACAATTTTCGCGGTTAAGACGCGCGCCGCGGCCTTAAAGTCGCGGTTTTTATATCATTATTATGACTTGCTTCGTCTCCCTCGCACTCTTTCTCTCACTATCCGTCTCCGTGTTTCGTTGTTTACGTCGTCGTCGAAACCGACACCGCCACATCACTATTAGCGTCGATGTTAATTATACACTTTCAAAACACGGGTAATTAAAGCGCTATTATTTATTTCTGGTTGATCCCGCCGCAGACCCTTTGAAATATCCCATTAGCAATTCGGCACGTGATTTTCTGAACGATATACCTAAGTACCACGGGACAGGGTAAAGGGGGTCCACTGCAGGCCGCCGCCGTCAACAGGTAACGTTTTTATTATTTTATTTTTATACTCCTCCGTCACATTCGAAAACACGAACATATCATATACTGCAGGGGTGGCGGCGGATATATCGGCACAAGAGAGTTTACGTGACGCGTGGCGATAATAATAATAAAATGAGATCCGTAAAAAAATCCCGAAATATTATTATTGCATTTTACACGTGAATTATATACGCATTTCGTTGGCGGCGTATGTGCGACCGTTATTATTGGATCGTAATAAACCCCCTTCTCCCCCTCCCCACAACCAACGCGTACTGTAAACCAATGGACCGGAACGCCGTGGGATATGTCATCCATATGGCATATTTATACATTATATTATTATACGTACGAAAAAGGGTGCGAGTACGAAAATATATTTTGCCATGTCGACGTACTCGTAAAAAAATCCATCGGAAAACTCTTCGAATAGAACGCATCAATGGACTGTAAAGGAAGTAATAATAGTGAAAATAAAAATATATTACCCGTAATCATGTCCAATTTTAATCGATAATTGGCGAAGTATGTTACGATTTATATCATTATATTATAAATTGATCATTTATATCACCATGAAGTTATAACGATCAGCGGACGCCAATTTTTATATTCGTTTTGAAATCTGTTATAGAACATAGACGATAATATTATGTCGAATTATAATATTCGTAACCACAACATAATTTGAGGCCAATTAGACTATATATAAAAAAAAAATTGTTGTACATTTTTAAACCAATTTAAAATAAATGAAATACGAAATAGGTAGTTCACTGGACAATAACAAAAGTGGTTTGAAAGATAATAACTGGTTATTAACTGTCCGATTTTTTTTTAGTTTGTCATTAAAGTTTGATTTACATAATAAGCATATTATAATATTATAACGTCGTTACCTTTCACGGAAAATTATTATTTTAAGGGTTTATTTTAATTTATTCTTTATTTGGTTCTTAATAATAGAAAAACACACGTGAAATAAAAACAAAATTAAAATAATTATTAATTGATAGTTATTGTGTTATTGAAATTTGTTAACCAACAAAAGATGATTTTATATTTTAGGGTTAGATAGGATTTTTAACAATAATAAAAGTCAACTCATAATTTTACATATTATTATAAAAAATATAAAACATCTCCTAAAATCGATTAGTTCATTAACAATTAATTAGTAGTAACAAGTTAAAAAAAAACCTTATTACCTTAAAGTTTCAATGTCTAAAATTTAATGAAGGACATGCAAATATGAATTTTACATTAATATCCTTTGTTTTCCTTTTTCTTTTACCTTTTTTATATTTTAAACGTGTAAAACTGAAATAAGAAACGTTATAACGACTTATCTTTTTTTTTAAATAAAACAAACTACATTATTACTACGTAATATTTTATTATAAACTCGTGGGTTCAGTTGAGTGCCATTACGCAAACTAATAATAAGTATTTAAGATTTTAATAATGATGGTTTATTTTCTAATCTTCTTAGAAGAAGAATTCCTTTTCTGAAAATTACACCTTTACTTTTAGTTACAAAGTTTTTCATTTTTAATTAAGTATGAAGTGGAAAATACCTGACAGCCTTGTAATGTTAAAATAAAAATATTGTAATATTATAATTGCTGTGTACGCATTTTTCACGTTTAAGTACCTAATGTACCAGCATTTTGCATTCTGCTGTGACTTTATTATTATGATTTATGAGTTTTTAATAGTAATTATACTTAATAAAGTTGAGCATGACACTAATTTATAAATTAGGTAAGACAATGCAAAAAAGACAACAATGAATAATGAAAAGACGTTCATTAGTGAGATGACGTGATATTATTATTATATAATAATAAATGAATAATAATTATACTGGAAGATCTAGTTGAATTATAATTGTTATTTGCTTAATAAATTATAACGCTTTCGTGCTTGGATTTTAGTCTGATGTGCACGAAAAACAGCACAAAAATAAATGCTAACTCAAAGTGTACTATCTAGAGTGTTAATAATGCGTCGTATGGCTGGTTCTATTATCATGTTTCAGGCATAATCTTAGAAAATACACGTCAAAGTACATACTATCTTGTAATCTATTTACAATTATCATTATTTTTGTTCTTAACATATTTTAAAGACTACGAGATTTCCTGGTCCCAATGGATAAATTATATACCATATTATATTGTGTATATATAAATAAATGATTGTTTTTTGTTTGTACTCTGTAGACTCAAAAAATACAGTGCTGTTTTCATAAAAGTTATAGAAATAAATTTGTTGAGATTTGGAGGTGGTTTATAGCTTATTTTTTCAACCTCTTTATGTTGTTATAAATTTGGTTAACACTGGAATTTAAGTTTTACTCATGAATTCTTAAAATATATTTTGTTTATTTAAATGGTTACCATTAGTAACAAGATTATATTATAATTATAATTTATAAATGATACATTTATAGCATATAAAATTGTTTACAAATATATTTTGAAAAAAACACAAATCTTAAAATGAAATACTTATGAACACAATTACATTGATTACTTTTATGGTTTGCGATCATGATTTGCTTTTTTTTTAATTCTCGACATATTTTTTATGTAAATATACAAAGCGAATACTAATCTTAACGATATTTGATTACGTCGACTTTAAGCACTCGTTAAAGTCGTCTTCTGTTTTTTGTATTTATATCGAAATTATGTTCAGAATTAAGAAGTGGAAAATCATAAAACTAATCATTGTAATTGTGTATTTTTACTGAAGCACAACAGAAAACGGTAGAAAGATAGATGAATACGTAGTAACCCCGACGGAGTCTATATACTATATAGTAATACATGAATACATCTTGTGCATTATATTATAAATGAATAATTTCATTACGCCTCGGATAAACGTGTATTCTAAAAACAAAATCATCATTTACAAGTTACGAGTACGTACAGGTACACTACCTTTGAAACAACATACGCGTGTGTACGATTGGTTCGAGTGTTTCAAAGTGAAACATTATTATAATTACCACGGTATTTAAAGCGATGACGAGATCGCGGTTTCAGCGACCAGATGTGTCCGCGACGACGACGACGACGACGATGAGCGGTTAGTGGCTGACCCAAATATTATTACAATGACTATAATATATAACCGAAAACCCTTTAGGTGCCGCGCGTCGCGTGAAACGAGCGGAGATGCTGTTGGAAAGAAAAACAAAGCGTCGCGTACACCGAAGGCCAAATGCGATATATAAATCTTCGAATTTTTGTTTATTTTGTGTATTACAATATACGGAAACACACGTTTTCGGACGTGTCCGTGTAATATACGACCGCGTGGGGTTATAGTATGTGTACGATATAATATAAACACGCCGCGGTATTCGGGCGACCGCGTGTTTTATGGTTTGTTTCGTTCTCTTTTGGCCCGCCACCGCCGCCGCCTCGTCGTGTGACGAGATTTATAAATCGCAGTGCACTGATTTAAGACGTCCGCCCGGCCAATAAATTCATTTGGGCGCCCGTAAATAGCTCCGGCGGCGGCGAGTGCCGTTAAACTACGTGTCTTTCACCTGACATATTATTATTATAACAATGTAACGAACGGCTTGCAGCCCAACCACACCAGTCTCGCGTGCCATTCATCACGACATTTATATATACATATACACCCCTAAATATTTATACACATACAGAATGATTTATACAAAGTATACTTAAACATCGTATTTTTAAATACCTACTTAGATTTTATACGATTCTATATTTTTTCGAAAACTCTTCTTCTCTGTAAATTACTGAGCAGATGGTCTGTATTTTGAATACGAACATCGTGCCTTTAAGCGGAAGGGGTAGGATGTTTTATAAAATCTGTTTCAAAAGATTATATTTTCGTATACCTTCTAGACGCAAAGACAGATTTGATCTGTACTTATAATAACTATTATGGTCCATTGGCGAGGATTTTATAATCTCCCGCTGAAATTATGTCGTTGTATTCGAATATATCGCAATAAATTCCATAAATACATTATATATATATATATATATATATATATATATATATATATATTATATTATATATACGGTACTGTTGTGGTGCGTAATATTATTATTCAATATTTGGACGCAATGAAATTTACTATTTTACTAGCAACGCTGTACGCGTTGTACGGTCGCGGTAAACGAATCGTCGGACCGAAAATATATTGTGCGTGCAACGGGTACACCTATTTTAATGCATACATACATACTGCAGCAAATAATAGCAATATACAGCGCGAATAAATATCAATTCTCGATGTGTACGCGAACAACGCACGTCTATACGGCGGCCATCAATTACTAGATTAACGAGGATTTACGAGGCTTACTCTAACACAACGGTACACGCGGCATGTGCATGGGAGGTGGAAAGGTATTATTATATAATCATACTATATATTATCTGTATTTATACATGTATATATATACACATATATAAATTATAGATTAAAAGCCGTACGCGTACCTATTATTATTGTGTACACTGCAGGCACTCGATTATTGCAGCGAATTAATAGGTCCGGAACAACTCGGTATTAAAGTCTTCCACGTAAATTATCACACGAGGATTTTTTAAAGGCGCATTTTACATTGCCTACTAATTAGTCAATAAAACTGTAATTTGGCATTAGCTATTCGTACAAATGTACCAAGCGGTCCTTTAAACGGTTAACACTCATTTTCCGAACAGTTTTAACATTTTAAAAATATATTTTTTTTACATAATTTGAAGCAATATCAAAACAATATTTTTGATGTAAAAAAAAATTATCATTTTTAAGTTTTCTTTTTTTTCTTTAATAGAAATATGAATTATTAATTTCATAGGTGTTTAAAGTATTTGAGCATGGTAACAGTGAACTACCATTTTGTAAGGTACACATGTGCCACTCCACTGTACCCATCTAATCTTTAAATAGTTATAACCAATTCTCTAATCGTTTGCCATTAAAGCTTTTTTGGACAAATTACCGATCTTCAAATAATGATTATAGGTACAGTGGTACAGTGTTAATAATATAATAACAATTTTTTTTCTCATGCAAAAAAATGTTGTTATTATTTGGCGATTGAACCACGGATATTTAATTAAACCTATTAATTAAGACTTATTATAGTTATTTACATAATATGCATTTAAGAGTCATAATTATTCTAAAACGTATGACGAAAAATATGTATTTGCTTCTCTTTCCTAACTCCCCAGCGGAACTTACACGTCTTACTCCAGTTGATATCAGGTTTAGTTTTCGGAGAGCTTATTTAGTACCTTTAAATCGACGACGTCAGCACATAGCTAAATAAAATAAAATTGTCTTAGCTATATGTGTAAAGGTATTTAAATATAATTTATTTGTTCCAGTATTTACTTATAAGAGAATCACTTTGGGTACATATCCGTTTTTTCTAAAAAGGGTGTTTCTTTATTATTCAAATAAAAGTTTTTAAAAATTTGGACAACAAACTTCAATGACAATTTAAAAAAATAGGATTTGAATAAGTCATTATTCAAACAGACAAATCGGTAGAATGCGTATACTTGGGGTATATTTTATATTATAACTATCCGTAGTTAGTTTTATGAAAATAACTATCAGTACTATCCGTTCGAAACGATGAAAACATATATACCTAGTACGTAATATAATATCCCTAGATTTGTATACTTATAATTTTTTTTTGCTTATTTTTAAGTCAAATAACAAACAAAGAAATGCAATACTTTTTAACAAAAAATAGACCATGTTTTATTTTATAGGTTAAATAGAAACGGAAATTTGCATTGGTGTATTATATAATATATTATGCGAACAGCTATGTACGCCGTCGAAACATGTTTAAATTTATAACCTATGCGAGTGACGAAATTCACTGGGGAATAATGATATTTAACGGGATATTAATTAAAATGCCAGGTCTGGAAGGATCGCCAACATATGTGTGCGTTTCCGATCCTACGAAAAACAATATATTTTCTAGACGTCGAGGAAATAAATTGTTCGAAATATGTATAGCTGCAGGTGGAATTTAAAACGAAACAGATCTACTAAATCATTATTATATCTGCAAGATGATGAAAAAAAAAATAATTTAAACTCGTTGAATAAAGAAAATGTGAATGATTTACATAATAATATGATGAGGTTATTGTGTACATCTAAAAAACCATTAATTATAATACTGGTTGGAATTTAAGGTTTACTGTAAAAAAATAAATACACCACTATAATACAAAATACACGATATTATATAAAATTGATAAAATATTATTATATATTGGCTCGTAAATAAACATTTGTGTAATAACACTGAAGTAACTATAGAGTACTATTATTATTATTATTATAAAATAATATAATTCGTATGTTGTTTTGTTGACAACGTAAATATAAATATTTAATCGGACAAAATTAATTTATTTATATAGTAATATTTCGACAGTGAATTGTTTTTATTTGTATTTAATAAGTTTTTAACTTTTTTTTTTTAAATCAGTTTTAATATAGTGCTTAAAGTTATGTAGTTATGTATTGTCAATTGATTTGTTAATTTATTTTTTCCCCAATTTTAAATAATCATCACATTAACATTCTACAACACCATGTGCAAAGAGATAATCTGCCAAACAATTAGGAAGCGGCTACAGGTCGTATGTTATAGTTAATAGCTATAAAAAAAATAGGTGGACTTAAAATAAGACCACCTATGAAAATTATATTAAATATTAGAACTCGTAGACGTTACATCAGCGTAAAAATTAAGTATTTTTATTTTGATATTCACATCCTAGTACACAATATGTATGACAACCGACTATAACTTTATGTCAGTTATATTCATTTTGTTTTTAAAAATTTAATTTAATTTTTCTTATGTTCAACAGCTCCATTATAAAACTTCTGATGCTTCCATGTAGTAGCGTCTATGAAGACTTGTGTGCAAATAAAGTGTCAATTTAAATAATTTAAGTTTAGTCTTAAAATTACTAAGTTAGTTTAAAAATATATTGGATCTGTTCTATTGTAAGTTTATGAATACTGTTAAATTATTCAACAATATCAGAAAATTATTGGTATTTCCACAGAAAATGTTATACAAGTTCCTAATGACGGACACGCATAACTTATAGACATAAACAGACAAATGTAACAGTATTAAAATAAAAAAAAAATCACCAGTGTGTGCATTTAATAATTAAATTCTTATTACATTTTCTATTAATTTTAACTTAAATCCACAAATTCACCATAATCTCTAAGTTCAAACTGTTTTAATTGAAACGCATTATATGCTATCATCATCACGGTCAACTTTTGCCATCAGTACATTATTGTTTTTTCAATTATTGTCAACCGTGTTGTGTGGGTCCATCGTAAAATATCACAATCTAATGTAGATTTATACAAATAAAATTGTATAAACTATTATTCATTAACGGCATTTGTCTTGGCGGTGAAACTGTGGATACGATTGACTCTTTATTTGTACGTGTGGATTAGGCCTTAACGGGGATACCACATTAAAAAAAACGCGCCATGTGTAATACCTCATGTTTTTAAACGGTGTCTAATGATTTCGTTTAATGTGCTAAGGTGGTGAGGAAATTTACACACGACGACTTGCTTAGTAAATTAATTAAAATATATGTATTATTGTTCCTACTTAAATATTATGTCTACGACACATTATACAATAGCATGCGTTCAGACGACAATACGTAGTAACATTAAGCATGTTTACCTAATTTAAATACTTTTATATTAAGAACTTATTAGAATTTAATTTTTTCTAAATTTTTAATCATATTATATTATTATGATGTGATATATAGGGTATCCTATCGAAATTCCGCTAAGTTTTTTGAATTATTTTACTTTATATACCAAAGAGAAGTTTAGATTTCAAAACAACTCCTACCTCTCAGCACAATATGAAAAAGACTTAAAAAAATATTATATTCATACACATAGTAAGTAAGTATATTGAATATTTTAATATTTTAATGTTTTTATTTTTTGTTTTAAATAAAACTATAACTTATTGGCAATGGTGGTAATAATAAAATACAATTTGGAATTAAAAAAAATATGTATAAGTTACTAATTATTATTTAATTTTAATTTTAATTTTTTTGTCGTTTTAACCAACATAATATAAGTTCTAAACTAATATGTATTTTAAATATTATATTCAAGAATAATTATTCAACAAAAATAAAAATATTCTATTCTTAGTCAAAATAAGAAAAAATACTTAAGCACTACTCGGTTCAGTTCAGATTTTAATAAATAAAAATTGAAAAAAAAAACCTGATATTATAGATAATATAATATAATAAATATAATATAATATAATATTATATTATATAATATATTATTAGGATAATCTTTAGTAATACAATAAGAAATAATTATGGTTTTTAAGTACATATTTAAAAATTTTAAAAATAGAAATTCGAGTCCCATCTATAGATTATAATATTAAATTATAATTTAAACATAACAACGGAACAAGCGTATAAAAAATTCGTATATTTACTAACCTGACAACCCACATTTAATATAAATTAGTAAGATAATAATATAATACTTCATAGAACAATATTATATAATTTAGAACGAATATAATAAATCGTATTGAATAACAATCATCTTCAACAAAATTACTAGGAACAATTTGGTTTACATCTACTTATTTTCCACATAACAAATTTTATTGAAAAATCGCCCGTTCTTGGTATATTCGTTTAACCCAATTTCTGCGGTTCACTGCGGTCGAACCGAGTTTGTTTCCAGGGTAAAAAAAATATACCCAAACTACCATTATGCGCGAAATAGAAAATCACTTTGAATTACATGCGCGAATTTGACCCTTTTCGGTGGAGCTCGAGGCGTCCAAACTCACCGGTAAAATACAACAAGAAACGGTACGCATGCATGTATATACATATTAAACAGAGGGAGAGAACAGCTTCGTAACGACAACGAATTTTCGTTTTTTTTTTTATTTTTTTTTAAATAGGTTCTGTCGTCGACACCCAGCAAATCTCCTGTACCCACCACCGAAGGCGGGAAAAACGTGCGTATAGTACCGGAAACGGAAGAGATTATCTAAGCGGAATTCGTTCCTGTGTATAATAGAGTATCGATGCTACTATACCTATACAATCTATACTACCGATTGCGTACACTAACCGGACTGTGCCTAGCAATATTATTATTGTTGATTTATGTAAAATAAAATATATATAAAAAAAACCCACACTATTGCTGCGTTTTCTTTAGATTATATTATAAACAACGTATATTATTGTATAAATTATAAATACATCGTTATAGATGTTATCTATTGTTGGTGATTATTATGTGATACCTATTTATACCTATTAGACAGTAACGTAATTCTAGAAAATTATTCTGCTTTAGATGGGAAAATTGAAATAATGAATAGAGATTACAATTTAAAAATAGAAATACTATTGCAGTTAAATCAAACAAGTGTAAAACACCTATAACAAGATGATAAAAATAAAAATAATAAAAGCATAAAACGAGTAAAATAATAAAACAAATATTATTTTTCTAAAAGAGAATGTTTCGATAACAAGATTTTCGAAATTATGCGTATGGTTTGTCAATAAAACGAACACTAGGAGTATGCATGTATAGACCGTAATATTTTATGAATCGTATTAAAATAGTATCATAACTTTTGGTGTTATAATCAACTAGTAAAATACGTGACGTATAAAGATACGTATTTGTATACAAAAAGATTTTATAATTTACAACTGACTATATGCACTAATATTTGTGTGTCTGAAAAACTGGTTGTTTTAAAATCAATCTATTTATTTATCAAAAAATACGTAATAGCTACATGCAACGCGCTTTTATTATATTGTAAAAATTTTATTTATTTATCTGCTGTTGATCGTTCTGCAGTGATCGTCTTATAAATTCTCAGCGTGACTTCTAACATATTATGAAATAATGTAATTGAACTGTTCATAAATCATTTTTGAACAAAATTCGTCTGTCCGTTTTTTCCGTTTCGTTCGACTCCATTTGTTATTACATATTGCTGTCCGATAAAGTTAATACTACAAAATCGCTTTACGGCTCATCCGTGTATATGTTCGTACTATCAATATATTTTGATGTTTTTTTTTCATATTTTTCGTTTAACACGAGACGCAAACAATTAATAATTATATAGAAAGTTCTAGTAGACAAATGAGCATAATATCGTTTGGCTATGTTAAATATAATATGGGCTTTTTTCGTAAGTTATAACTTATAATCATTACTTGTGGATTTGCAATAGCTGCAAGCTTAATTTACCCGTCAAGTACTATTATTTATAAAATGTATTAATATTTGTATTATATAGAAAGCTCTCGGTGATTTTTATACATAATTTGTTAAAACATACTTAAATAAGTTAATGCGTGATGTCTGCAGATGATGCCTGCAGGTAATATATATTTTTTATTTAGAAATCAAAAGAAATAGTTATAAATTAAAAAGTTAAACAAATACATTTTTGGTTACCTTTAAAAGTTTATATTTATATTGTATACTAAAGTAAATATTGTTTAACCCCATCCTTAATAATCTAATAAATGAAAATTATTATTGAAAGTTACTTAATGGTAACATCTGTAGTTCTACCGTCCATGTTGATTTAAATCTTTGAAAATAAGACTGCCATGTGGAACACCGCATGTGACAACAATAACATACATCACCGCATGCCGCTTACAAATAACTATGTTTTCCGAAAATGCTTTCTTTTTCCAAGTCCTGTCGATGGTCTAAAGCTGTATTGTAATGATCTTCGTGAACACAAGGCTAAAAAGCGAAATTCACAGCGAGTTTAAATGTTGTTCTCACAAAACAATGGAAAGTAATCAATTTGAAAATTTTATAATTATGTACAGTATATCTTGAAAATGTTAGTGTTTTTTCAAAATATTATGATTAAAATTAAAACTTAAAAAAATTGTGACGATGTATTATCAATATTTGTTTGACTACTATAAAAAAATTCATGAAAAGTCTGGTACTAACTTTCATAAATAAACACGTTAATCGATATAAATTACCATTGTTTATGGTCTAAATTTATTCTTATTTGTTGTCCAAAATAGGTATACATAATACAAATATATAATGGCTGCTTGTATAAATATGTAATTTATGACTCACTTAGAGAAATTAAACCATGGAATAAAAATATATCAACAATTTTATCGGAAAACATTTACATGTTTCTTCCTCGTCCGTATTATATATCAGTATACTATAGTATAATTCAGTTGATATACGAGCGTAATAAAGATAATTTATTGAAAAATTCACTTGGCGACATATTCAAGCATAATACTGTGTACGTTACTTTCCATAACGGATTTCTTCAATAACGACAGTCACACGCGTTTATTATAATATCGGACAATAAATAATATGTACTGTACTACAGTACGCAATCATTTCGTTTTCGGCGACATTAGATTAGATTTTGTTATACTTACGACCACACAAAAACTTACGCGTCATCAGCCCACCACCCAAACCGTTCGGCTGTCGGCGATCGCGACATTTACAGCGTTTACGTAAAGCGTTTACGAAATATAAAATTCGTCGAATTCGGCCACGTTTGTATCGCGTATGTTATACACAAATGTTTATGCATAATATTATCGTCTGCCGTCGCTCGCCACAGTATAAACACGGGACGCGTACCCTCCCCCCCCCCACATATTATTTTATAATAATAATAACGGTAGGAGTACGGCCTTTTAAGTATACGATAATGCGGAAAGTCGTTATTTTCTGTGCGGACCGCAACGAGATAATGTACGAGCGCTACAGCGGGATATGCCCTCGACTCGTCCTGATCCTGGGGATTACGTCTGCGAGGAGGAGGACGACGGCTGAGTACGCGCGCACATACAGACTCACATGTGTACGTGTACGCGTATAATACACAGTATATACGATGTCGGGAAAAAGTGTCGGCTCTTCGAAACCCTATATATATTTATATAAAGTATCCCGACTCGCGAGTTAAAGGATTTCGGCTATGTTTTATGCGTTCCCGTAAAACGTTTTTGCCGCGCTCCGACATACATTTAAACTCCCTTTTAATTAAGCACACAGCACACACACGGTGTTAAAATATTGTCGGCCTTATCGGTTTCCGCGGTGGCGCGCAACGTCTCGTTATTATATATTATCATATTGTTTTGATAAAAGGCGCAACGCTGATCTTTTTTCCTTGTTTAACCCCGACCACCGCAAAAGGGTCACGGCCGGTGGCTGCCATCGTTTGTATAGAACAGTCAACATTTGCAATATATTCGTCGTAAACGCGCAGGTCATTCTCGCGCTGCGTTTCCGTTACACCGGCTAAGCGATGCGCCTATAGGTGTGACGTATAAAGATCTGTTGACTGTGGTTCGAACTGGACAGTCGGTCGTCCGTGATCAGAGCATGTGGGGGCTTGCATCGTGTTTGTGACTTCTATGCACACTCGACCGTAAACCGTCTAGAAGTCTTGTGCTTCCGAAATCTGTAACATCCGCATTCGAGTTATAGTTTATGTGATTGTATACGTTAACGTAAACTATCTATTATTATTATATATTTGCAGAGTAAGACTGTTCAGGGAGTTGTTAGACGGGGTCTAGGTAAAATACGCGTTTTAAAAGCTTTCTGGAAAATGTCTAAAATCTAATAATAGTTGTAAAACAAAGTGAAAGACACTCAATTATGAAAATACTATGTCATAATATTTTATTGCAGTAAGTACCAGACGCGACGTGCAGGATTATATTTCTTAAGTACGACGTCACCACCGCATAGTAATGAACGTCAATATTATTATTATGCAGAAAGCCGTCTTAAACGGGATTAATTAATATAGTGTTATATTTAACGCATAGCATACCCGTTGAATGCGTATTGTTATACGCGAATGAGGGCTATTAAGTCGTACATACGATAATAATAATATAAAACATACATAACTGCGTGTACTTTTGAGATGTCGACAGACATTGTCATAGGTAAAAAACGTTTTTCTCTCCATAAATCGCATCGAAACGCACTATAAAACGCTTTGTTCGTGATCTTACCACCATATAGTTTCATATCGATAGTGTGTCGAAGAGAATCAATTTCCGTCACTCAGATGCATTTTACCATAAGGAGAAGTTTACCTTACACGTTTGATCACAATAATATTATTATAATATCTTTTATGCAGTCAATCGCTGTACGGTAGTCGTCGATTTACCGCTTGATTGGATTTACGTTTAAATTCCGTTTTAAATATAATATTTTATTATGCTCCGCATAACAGTATCGTGACGTGATGTTTTGATAGTAAATCCGTTTGTCGTACAACAGAACGGCGGTATTACTGATATTATAAAATTTAAGTACGATAAAATCATTATTATGGTCACGCGGCGTCTTAGTTAGGCAATTATGGTACACCTCGGCCACGTTTGTAATTTATTATTCTTCGACATCCTACATCGCGAGATAAATATTTTGTTTTTAGCACCGGGTCTAGGTGTATTACAAATAGGTACAATGGCACATAATATTATTATAACTGTACCATCCGGATTTTTCGGTTAATGGAAGTATAATATAAATACGTAATTCGAGGTAATACTATTATACTGTTCTATAACTGGTAAAAGCCGTAGCCTATACCAAAATCAAATTATTTGGAAAATAAAATGTTGTGTTTTTGTTTTTTATAATCGAATAAAATGTTTGAAGTATACTTTATTATTGAGTTATATGAAAAATAATACTAGAAATTCAAAAAAGCTCTTAATTTTGGGATGAATAAATTATTTTTATTATCATAATAAAAAGTTACTTTTTCTATATCCAATTACAAGGAAACATTCATCTCTGATGATCGAAATTACTTGTCGTCATCAATTACGGCCGTTGATTTACTTTTCCGTGAATTAATCAAAGCAGCAAGTGTGGTTTAAAATATACATACCATATTAAACCGTTGTGGAAATTATGTTCTCTGGTATTTATACAATAAGGATCTTAGTCTGCCAACTACTCGTAATAATATTTATCTCCCTTGAAAAATTATTGATAATATACAGAACCGTTGCAAATATATTCGGGTAGTGTAGGACCTGAAGAATATTTATAATTTTGCAGGGCGTGTACAATTTTAGCTGGTACTTTCGCGCATTGTATAGTATAGTGTAAACAACACGATATACCTAACCGATACACATAACCATAACCTAACCGAGTGAAATAACATTTTTCACGTCGTTTCGTTTTTCAGCCGACTGTCGCCGTTTCAGAGACGAGTTCACGTCGTCGAAGAATACAAATCGACCGACCGACAGTACGACGTTATTATTATGGCGTTGCCGATCGGCGCGGAACGGAAAACCATAAGAGGAAGAGCCCGCGGGAAGAATACAATATGTGTGTACAAGCGCACCGCACAATATATTATTGTGATATTATAATATATAGGCCATAGCGTGATGGCACGCTCGAAGACATCGACTGTCGCCATATAACAAATGGCTACGATGACGGTAGTAATAACAACAGTAGTAACGCTTGTACACGCGCGCGCATTATCATACACGTCGTCGTCGCGGCGCTGCGGTTTTCCGTCAAATATTCATGAACGCATTTTAACGCACACCCGGACGTCTGCAGTGTATATAATGCACGACCCCCGGGGCCCTCCCTAATAACACACACGCGGCCGCGAAACCGGAAGGGTTCCTTTAGTTTTCCGCACCGAAGTCGTCCGCGCGCGCGCTCACACACACACACACACACAATAATATCATATGCGTATACACAGAGATATGATTCGATGTGTGCGCGTACCGCTACGGAATTATTCACGTGTTTAGATAAGCAATTCGTCATTGGAATGGATGTCGACACTCATTGGCATCGGATGACTTGGCTAGAAAGTTTCGCCGCACGTATACGCATAATATAAATATGTATATGTGTGTACATATATATATATATATATTATACGACTGCGACGAATGATTATATTTCCGCGCGCAGTAATGTATGCCGCGCCCGAACGTCGTGCGTTATATTATTATAATATGCACCCCTCTCGTCGCTCCACACCGCCCTCCCGCCCCCCGGTTTTAAATAACAACAAGTTCGGCGGCGGCGACACCGAGTCTGTCCGTTGTATACACATATTATATAGGTACCTCTGCGTACGTGTTTGCGTACGCGTCTGCCTTACATTATATATATATATACGCGTCGTAGGTGGCGTAGAACTCTCGTCCGACCGTCACTTCTCATTATATTGTTTTAAACCCACGACTTCCGGGTTTTATATACACGCGCAAACCATATACCGCATATACGTATTAATAGTATGTATATGGAGTGATTGACTCGACGATATATTGTTTACACTCGGTGTCTCGTAAAGTACCTATTGAGGTTTTTGAAAATATCTTTTTTTTTACATAATATAATATGAATAATTCGTTATCACGACGAAACGTCGTTTTTGAAATAAAAAAAATTTACTAATTTTTGTCGTTATCACTTTTTATATTTTCCTTTTTTTCAAGTGGTCGCGGCTTTTTTAATTTCACATCCCAAACAGGTTTTTTTTCTATCGAGAATAAAATTTCAAAGGGGTTAATTAACTTGGTACACCTAGCTTATAAATATTTTAAATTAAGATTATCGAAACGAAATAACACATAGTTACAATAACTAATAAGGATAGGTAGACACGAAAATCTAGAGTTTTTGGATTTACATGCTTCACACTTTAAATATTTACAGAAATTATTTATGACTACACTTCTAAACGCCTCATATTAAACGACCGTTTTTTGCTCACATTTAATTGACTGATATAAATAAGTTAACCTCAAAAAATACATTTATCTTTCATAAACTGCTCCTTGAACCAATTTAGACTTGTGGGATTCTACTACAGGAAAATGCAAAACCTATCAATATTAAGAAAGCCTAAACATTCCAATTGAAATGTCTTCATCAAATAACTCAATCCCAATTTTATGTCCCGAATGACTCTCCATAAAGATATCGTTATTCCAATAGCATAAAACGTTTCAATCATTCTATTTGTATTGTTTAATCTCACTAGGTACAATCCAATCTTCACAACCACTGAATCCCCCCGATTTCAAAACTATCTGTCACTACTATTTGTAGTAAGTAGTAACCGCAGAAAGCGTCTAAAACCAACTTGATGCCGTGACGATTATAACGATTGGTTAACCTTCTTCACACCAAGTAATGAAGTCCCGTCACTGGAAGGCTTCTTTACTCAAGTCCTCTTCAGTTTTCTTTTAAAACTTAGATAATTGTCTTATATTATTTTATATTAACCATTAACCTAATAAACATTATTTGTGTTTAATTTATTTAAGTATTTTAGTAAAGATTACAAATTTAAAAAAATGTGTTTACCTACAATAAAAATACCTAAATTAATCGCTTTTTAGAAATTTGTTTTTGATAAATTAAATAGAAAAAATATTTCGGTTTTACATATAAAATTTGAAATTTAATACGCTGACATTAAAAAAGTATAAAAACAAAAAAAATGGTACAAGTGAAAAAAAAGTGTTAAAGTTGAAAATAATTTATATTTAATAATGTATGCCATGAATGACTATACAAGCTTTCGTTATATATGCTTTGTTCAAATAGTTTTAAAAGTATAACTTTTATTCAGATATTTTTTGAAGAACTTACTGATTTCACAACGCGGTCAGTGTCAATAAATAATTGTTATAGCTTTTCTTCAAACATGATATCTACTATACATCGTATATTAACGATACTAACTAGTAACAGGGCATAAAGCAGTAAAAAAAAAAAAAAATAGTTATTCCAGGTTTATTTTTTTAATAATGTTAGTTGTATACTAAGCAGAACGTTCATTTCATAGCGGTTTCACGGAATAGTAGAATTTATTATGATAAGAAAGCAAGGAAATTGATTTTGTATTTTTAGTTCTTAAAATCTGAATGAAAAAAAAATTCATAATATCAAGGAGAGTAGGAGTTTACAGTGCAGCTAGGGGCAAACATGGCGAAAGTTTAGTATAATAATCACAGTATATGGTCTTCGGTCGACTTACAATTGTCGCACAAGCGTGCACAAGAGTGTTACGAGAACTCGAGTCGCAAACGGAAAACTTTCTGTTTATTATACCTATGTATGTATATATTATGTACTCCGATACACTGGTCCTTCACTAGTTCAAGTACTACGATTTGAATTGTAAGGAAATATTTTAACCTGACGAGGAAAAGTACAACTTGGACTTTTACATGTTTTTTTTTCTTTTAATTGCGACTATTGCGTACAGCATTAAAAATTTAAAGATTATAAAACGTGTATTCGCCAATATATTTGTATACATATAGGTTAGGAGGTGTATGTATATATATTATGAGTATAGTACACTGCGCGACCTGAGGATTTAATTGGTTTTTAAGTACAAATGAATAAAAAATAAAGGGTCAGCCGAACGGGTATACATTCGAGGATTATTGAATGATTAAACACGGTCACCAAACAATTCAATCACTATTGAAATCGCTGATTTCGAATCGCAAGTGAATGTGACTTTATAAAAAAATTAAAAATTAAAGAAGAAAAAAAACCGTCTGCGCGTTATATAATAATATATTTACATGTCCTCGAATGAGGATATTATATTATACATGTATACAGTCAATGTGCGCTCAAAGTGTGCGTACGTAATCGGAATTCAATATGCGCGTATTCCCGTGGTGTGTAAATATATATATACATTTATTATATTGTACATAACATGACTTAAATGAATAATGATTACAATTTAAAACCGTGTAAACATTGTCAATACCTTATTTTCGATTGAAAAAAAACCTCGTGTTTATGTAAATGATATATTTTGATTGTAATACTAGGTATGAACGCGCATCGTTTTAAAATATTAAAAATCGCATTTTACGGTAATACCTATATGCATGTCTTCGAACTCGTAGAATATTTTAATTATTGTTTAAAGTGTAATAGAACACAAAACAATATATTTTTTTTTATATGTATAATTTAAAATCAATAAAGATATGTTAAAATATCACCTGTAAGTAAAGGTACATAATATTAGAAATACATTCCTATTTCGTTACCATTATATATTATATATTACATATATTACTGTGAATATCCGCGATATCGATGAATGTTGGCATATTAATTAAATTTATACTGTACATTTTCACTAGTGAATGTCGATAAAATGTTTATTAACTTACCCAACTACTATTATTATATCTGGACAACATCCATGTTATGCAGCTGCCTTGCTATCATTTAGTATGTTACTGCCATTCACTGGGGTTGTATACGCATTTTATTGAATACCTAACCTAATCGATTTATACACCAGAAACTAGTTTTCACCATGTAAATAAAATTTAATATCAATCATTGATGTATAAAGGGATCAACAAATTTCCTTTCGGCAAGATTCTGCATCAATTCATCAATTGATGGACAAGTGTATACGCGATGTAAGTAATTTTAATACAAAGTGCACCACCAAAAAGTGTGGTAGACATTTTGGCATTTTACGTGGTACACAACGTCATAACAGTTTGTCACGTTGTAATTACGTTGTGGATTTCGACCAGGACTAAGCACTGAAAATGCCTTATATAATGCCACTCAATTTTTATATGACTCTCTGGATAAAGGTTTACAAGGTCCCATTTTTTTCATACTATACATTAATGCAGTTTGAGATTTAAACATTGATGGCAAAATAGTGACCTACGCAGATGATACCTGTCTGTTATTTTAGGATAAATGCTGGGAAGTGGTATACCTCAAAGCAACGAAAAGTCTACAATTAATGTATAAATACACAAATGAACTGGGCTAAACTATGAATTCAGGCAAAACTACGTACATGAAGTTCTCAATAAATAAGATTACCAATTACAACTTCCCGCTAATAATTCACAATTGCCAAAATCAATTGATATGCAATATGCAAAACTGTAAGCAAATTAATGAAGTTTCAAAAATTCGCTATCTGGGTATTACTTTTGATAATAATTTGAGGTGGAACTTACATATCCATAATTAAGTAGAGAAACTGTGATACTCTTTGCACAAATTAATTTTACCAGTAGAAACTTTACGTACAATTTATTTTGCGTTTATCAGTCCATCTGTCAATATAGTCTTTTGGTATGGGGAGGTTTAAAAGAAAATGTTTTGAAAATTCTTCAAACTAATCAAAATAATATATTAAGAATAATACTAAATAGAAAATCTTAAGTAGGCTCAACTAAAGTGAATTACATAAGAGTTCGCATTTCAGTGATTATGATTTTTTTTTAATTTTATTTTTAATCTAATTTGTTTATTAAATTTATTAAATTTAACTATTAATTTTTAAAGAATGAATTTTAAATCTTGATACGTTTCTCTCATATATATTAATATGATGTCTTTTATTGTACTTATCTTATATCTTATATATTATTGTATTATATTGTAACTTTAACTGGTCTGTCTAATGTGACTGATTTTTTTATTCTTATTCTTAACTTATTTTATATTTATTTATGTATATTTTATTTTATATATACTTATTGAGAAATTTGTTCTTTTGCGAAAAGATGTACCTATCCGAGTTTTATTATTTTTTGTTGTTTTATTCTAATGTTGCTATTTTAATTTACTATTATTATTATTTTTACTACTATTGTTAACTCTCTACTCCATCACAAGCTTAGGCTTAAAGGAGTAGATATATTTCTTTATCTATACTATTATTGAAAAATTTCTAAATAATAAAAAAAGAATAATAATTAGCAGAATAATTTCCCCCTTTTTCTATTGTTTTTATCTTATTATATTCTATTAAATTCAACTAAAGTATATTTACTATAATAATATATGCAAATACGTACTTATGTCGACATTAAGCAAAATAATGTTGTGTATGTCAAGATTGACCAAAATCCTGATGTAATGATGTATACGTTAACATCCTATTGTAAATGTTTATATTATTTTAATTTTTCAACATTGACCAATTTATTAGATGTATGTAGACATTCGCCAGGTGACCGCCAGCATTTACAGTAACATATACAATATACATTAAATCGGTCATTTAATTCCTTCTCGACTTGTATGCATAATATAATAATATTATAAATATAACACTCGGTCGGAACTCGCAATAAGCGCTTTGGATAAATACTAAACCCTCTTCATTTTTTTTTTTTTTATTATTATTATTATCATTAAAACCCACAATATATTTAGCAAGCGCGGTACCGTACGACTGAAAATCTAGGTTAAAAAAAAAATTTTGATTAATAAATAACGACTGTTGATGCAGACACTTTGAAGACTCCGAAAGCGCTTTACCCAACGTTATTATAATAGTATTTTTATTTTTAGTGAGATTATATTTATTAACATTTTTGGTCGTGAGACGCACGAACCATTTAATTTAAACCATTGGATCTGATTCTGGTTTTTGAATTTTTCGGTTAGTAACGAATAAGAATCAAACGGAACGGAAACGGAGAACTGTCGCTGCTGAACGTTTGTCTATTATATATTATGCATGACGCAGCTAAAATCGCATTGTTTGGATTTAATTACGATATACATACACATATAACAAACGTATAGTAAAATTAAATGTTCAATTAATAAGCGCGGAATATTGTGCGTAAAAAAATGCCGCAGAACGCCGTAAAACAAATGGTCCGTAGAGTAAATAGTTATTTTATGATCGCAAATGCATGTATATATATATATATATATATATATATATATATATATATAAACATATATTTGTGTGTGTGTGTGTGTGTGTGTGCAGAAATGTTTCTCAATAAAACTCGATATGTGCAATCGTGAATGTGCAGTCTTTTCTTGATTAAATAACGTCCAGGAATTAAAAAAAAAAAATACTCGTATTTCTCCACTGACGTGCGTATAACGTAGTAATAATATGACGTGCGGGGTCCTTCGGGAGGGTTTACCAATTAAACGAGATGAATAGACGACTTTTTTAAATGGACCTTTTTCTCATTTTTTATTTTTTTTCATTTACCGGTCAGTTAATTTGATTCTTCCGACGATATTCCGAGTCGCACTGATGACAAAAAGGCGCGTGACCTTTGGCACTACAGGCGGGTCGCCAGAGAAATTAATGGATCAACGAGCTGCAGCCGGCGCATTATATTATTATATATGTATAGGCACATATATCTGTAAAAGGATGTTTCAAAACAATACGCCAGCGCTGCGGTCGTCAGAAAGGCGTAAAAATCGAGAAAAGGTAGAGAGAAACGGCAGAGAGGAGAAGTTGAGTGAGTGCGAGATAGAGAAACCGAGTGAAAAAGAAAGAAAAATAAGATAAAAGGTCATATTTTCCTATTAATCTCGTGATCATTATCATTATTATACGTAATAATGATAATAGAGAAAATTACAGTGTCGTAACGACTCGAGAGCGCGCGCGCTTGATTACCCGCTGTTGCACTGTATAATATTAATGTAGATCTCTAGGGGAAACAAAGTATAAAATAAAATAAAATAAAAAATTATACGCGACAACGGGTATTTTAAAGTATAAAAAAATATACGTCACATGCCGATGAGCCGGGACCTCGTGAGTGAGGTATACCTACAGGAGGTTGCAGGGGATGATGCGGTCAGGGCGATGCGCGATGGTGTTGCAGTGTGCAGCTTGCAGAGTCGACTCTCCACCGTATCAGTAGTGGTGGTGATGGTTGTGGTGGTGGTGTGAATTGGCGTTTGGAGTGGTCAAGGGTTGTAGGCAGTGACAGTGGAGAAGGGATGCGACTGCACCTGCAGGTACATTTACCACGACGAGGAGAGGACGGCAGAAAACTAGGTGGCAGAATAGGGGAAGGCGGTCGTTGGCGAACGTATTGATCCGACGGTGGTGGCGGTAGGGCGAACCGGGCCCACGGGTGGAACGACGAGACGAGGACCCCTGCACCCCGGCGCAACGCGCAAAATGTTGCGTAACATGGGCAAAGGGGGTGACCGGGTGGCTACGGGAAGGGGGCCGACGCCCGGCGCGCCCGGTGCATCGCCTCCACAACGGATATTTCGGCGGTTGCACGTGAACTGCAGCCCGAGTATTCGTAGAATTTTTCAACGGTATATATGATTATAATATTATATAATGTATTATGTTTTTGTAATATTTTATGTATTTTATGTTTATAGGTATTTATAATATTATGAAATTTATATTATTCCAATTTTTAGAATAACATAAATTGTTTTTATTATCACCAAAAAACAATTCATATTTATAATTATTTATGTTTTTCTGGGAACACGTTTATTTTTGTTCGATGGCGCTAAATTTTAATAGACTGTGGGTAGACATGAAGGTATACATAAAAAATGCGATTAAAAATAAGTCCATAGGTACTAACAACTTGTTACAGATTACATTTATCTTTGTAAAATTAGAGTACTCATAATATTTTAATGAGTATAATTTACGTTACCAGCTTCGTATGAAAAGGAGAAAAAAAAATTCAATTTTACTTTTTTTTTATGTAGGTTAAATGCCATTTGAACACAAAACGCTTCCGTCAATGAAAAATAAAATGAATTTAGTATATAATAATGCTTTATTGATTTGTTCTCGACGAAAAACTCCAGCCCAGATTGCACTTGCGCGGTTCATATTTACAATATGCAACTTTTTGAATATTTAGGTACACCGCATAAGTAAAATTGTAAATCGTTTTTAAAAACTTATAACTATTGCGTTTTGGTGCAAAATATTATATAATTTTTCGCCTCATTAAACATTTACAATTGTAGATTCTGTTTTAAAATTTAAAATATAGTTTAATAAAATAAAGGATTTAAATTAAATCTCAATTATTAGAGATGTTAAACTTCGAAAATTGTATTTCACAAAAATGTTTAAGTGAAAATTTCCAGAAATATCAGGAAATGTTATTTAATACTAAATTTTGAATATAACCGTATATTAGATCATTAATATTATAAAACTTTAAATTATTGTATAATTAAATTTAGAAGTATATTTCATTAGTCTGGATTATTGTGCATCGTAAATAATTGTTATACATTTCACCTTAACAGTGTACTTAATATATAAATATATAATTATTTTTAAATTATTCATAAGATAACAAAATATATGTAAACATAAATAATCATTAAAAACTTGCCATTAAGTTTTTTGTAGAAATTTCCAATAGCCTGAAGTTATAATTTTTAATATTTCTAAAATAAAAATTTCTTTCTAACACAATTCATCACGCAATAACACTGTTCAAAAAATTTTTAAAAAAAATTAGTCAAATAATTTTAAAGTATGTGCAAAAACAAGGTCTTTTTACGACAAATTATTAAAAAAAAAATTGCATGATATTAGATGCATTTGTATGTCAACAATATCTCATAAATATTACAGTGTCTACGAACATAAAACAAAATATCTTTAGCGTTTACAGATGAAATACGCAATATTATGCATTATACTCGCAATATATAATAATATAATATGCAGAATTAAATATCCATCACCCCGTTTAGAATCTAAAATGCAAGATTTTCTTGACGGTTGTTATAAACAAACTTGTACTTTGAAACTATAATAGCTATGGTTATATAAGAAAATACTTATAACAAAACATTTTAATCTAATTTTTTTGTGGTACGAAAACGAACAAGGATTAGTACATTATTTTATTCAGAAGAAAATATTGTCGAAGTATGAAACCATTCTTAGGGTTCGCGGCGGCCAAGGGGTGTTAGCTGTTACGGTCTTATAGATAAGAATAAGAATAACCAACGTGTAATAAATAAAAAAATAAAAAACTAAAAAACGGTGAGCAATGAATTCGGTTTTTTAGCGTCAAGTGCCGGGAAAACTTTTTAAAATAACTTTATAATTAATACGGCTAATTATAACGATATCTGCGATTTCCCAGAGATGATAAGGCGGCGTCGGCGGAACGGGAATTGCACACAACAGTACACCTACCTACCTACCTACCCATAAACCATTGTATATGGTAGAGCGCGTGCGCCAATCTTTGTGTAAATTAGTGTTAACCTCGTCGGTAGTCGAATATAATAGCCGCAAGGACCGGCCGAAAAAAATTAACTATAAAGAGTTGGTACGAAACTGTGAGGGAGTGTACGCATTTTTGCGGGCTGCCGACCTGCATATTTTATAATACGACTGTTTTTTTTTTTCATCGTAATGGGCTTCTACCCGTATTTATTTTTTACGGATTAAAAGGTTTTTTATTATTTAATCGGGGTTTACCGATCCCGCTCTCACTCTCGACCCGCGTCGCAGAGTTCGTTCGCACCACTGCGAATACTTGTCACGGTCCGTCGTACTTCGCTCAACGAAGATTGCCCTCGCATCCTAATTCCGTTCCAATTACCGTCTTTTTACTTTTATTATTATTTTGCTTTATTTTTATTATTCGTATTTTTTTTTTTTCGTATTTTTTGATCCTCCGCAGACTTCGGATTTTTCCCGACGGAACGGCGGCTTCAATGTCTCGGGGGACATGCCGAAACGCCTAAGTACCACAACGTCAACGAAACGGAGACGATGGCAAAATATAATAATAATACGACAGGGCTCGATGAATATTTATAAGGTTTTTTCGTGATCTTTGATTTAGCAGAATTTTTTATCAACCAAAATAGTTCGTCTTCCACGTAGGGGAGAAATACGTATTGTGTTCGCGTCAACTGTCAATCAATATTTGACATGTAATTGTTTATTTTATAAATCAGTGTAATAGCAGTAGAAATGCATATTTATGTAGTAACAGTATACCTACATTGTACACTAGTAATGTTAAAGATACATCGTGAACTCTATAGAAGAAAAAACACGATTTCAATGGCGAGTGGGTGGGGAAAAAACGTATACGCTCGTTTGGTATGATAGTCGAAATCTATACGACCATTACCCTGTCACCTAACATAGATCACATGATTTATGCATTATTCATACGAGGAATATTATTTTGACATAACGTATTTTTATTATTTGTTTTTTTTTTTTTTTTAGCACATCGTTTAGCGACCGGGTCTTGATTGGAAATGTAAAATATTTTCAAGTAATTTTTTGGTCAACATAAGTGATTATTATTTACATTTAAGAATATTACACTACACTTTTGAACTGAAATGAAATGACGTCCATCGTAATATCGTTGTATCTATTCCGTTTTATATAAATACGAATTTCGCGATCAGCAGATCAACGGTTGCAAATCGTCTTTTTTGCGTAAATAAAACAATTATATTATTATGTATTAATTAAACGTACCGCCTCTATACATAGTTTGTATAGAGCTTTTAGCTTTATAAATATAATGTTTCCAATGCATTATGATACTTTATATATAATTTACCATGTTTTACCATTTATGTATGTTGTCGACAAGTGATCTTCGGAGCTTATTACAGACTTCTTGTCTCCGAAACAACAAGAATATTGAAAAAAAGAACCATTTAGATTAGTTAGATGACCTAAAGTTTCACACTTTTTTCTGGTAAAGAATATTAATTAGTTATTCAAGAAATAAAGTAGCTTGAAAGTCAAAAAATATTAATAATATTTTTTATATTTTAAGTCTTTTAAGAACGAAACATAAGTTAACATGAGAATTTTATAATTGAAATTAATTTCTAATAAATTGTATATGTCGACAGCTCACTATTGACTCATCACTTAAAATAATTGTTTTTTAAATTCACATACTTATCAGTTCTACTTCCGAATAAACTGAAAATAATCAAATAAACATTTTGTTACTTCACTTATAATACAGAAAATGTATAGGAAATCTTATACACACACACACACACACATATATATATATATATATATGTTCAGTAAGACTTCATATCTTATCTTCATACCACGTGTAAACAATTATAAATCAAATATTATTAATTTATTATATTTGTGTGGGGACTCCGATATCTCGTTTATGGCTTGATTTTTATGTTGGTATTCAATCTTACATATTTCGGTCGCGTAGGAACTTCCGTACCTATCCCTTTTTAGTCGAACGAGGCCCGGTGTGGTTGTGTCTTGAGAAACTCGTCCCGCAATTACCGTTTACCCGCCCACGGTCGTACGAAATACTTTACGGTACTGTGGCCAACCGTCGCGGTCCTGAAAGGCACATGAAAGCGCCACACTCCTTTTGTGCGACGTAATATAATACCTACACAAAATATCCATTGCCTTATATAAGCATAATAACACACATACACATACATACATATATATATATAGTGAGTAACCCTTTTTTTCATCTCTTCGAAGGAACGACACTAAATCAAACGTGACGCGACGAGACGTCTTTTGAAGACGTGCCTCTGCGGTTAATGCACACACCGCTCGTGACTGCTGCAGCGTTGAACACATTATGCGATATATTTTCCGCGAGACGCGCGTGTTTACCCCCACGACGACAACGTTATTTGCATTCGAAATGTCAAATTACGTTTCGACGCCCGTTTCGTTAATCGACGCAATTAGCACACTCTAAACACTGTTTCATAACATTGACATTTCCCAAAGGCCTTACAATATGTATGTATAAATATATATATATATATATACACGAGTAGACCGCGTGTCTCTCACTATATCGTATTTATATACATATTTATATACACTAATGGCACACGCGCGCCTAATCATCGTTCCTGCGCCCTCTTTACGTTATTATTATTAATCATCAGGCGGCGTTTGTAGCGCGTTTGTCGTATACGAAATAATATATTTTATTATTATTATTATGTCGCCGTCGTCATCGTTATATTATCATGATTATTACCGAGTTCTCCCGGGCGATTAAATGCCGTGACGACAAATCACGGTATTTATAAACACAAACACACACACACATATATATATGTATTATTGAACGTACTTACGATACTAGCAATATTCGTCGCAATATTTCTTTTAATTGGTAGAAATGAACGGAAAATCGTGCCATCCGACCGCGTTGAACATCCAGCGAGTGACAGTCAAAATCCCCGACGGATTGTCGGCCCTAATGATGGTCGTCGCTCGAGAGGCGAGTACGCATTACATACACATCACATAAACCTAAACCTAGCCGGTCTTTAATGATTGCCGACTTATTAACACGTCGAACGACTTATTAATCAGACAGGCCATGTGTCACTTATGTGTTTTTCCACCTTTCACGTATATAAAATCGACGCGATCAAACCGTTCATCACTCTGACATTTTTCCTTTATGAAGAGATCTGGAACTTTGCTTGATTATACATTATACTATAGTATCTAAAAAGCTCTATGATAAACTAATCTCTTCTTATCAAACTAGCGTGCCATTAAGACACGCTATTTGGAAACAATACATTTGTTATTCGATTATTGAATTATATTATTATAAGAACTACAATCTTTTTGTATTCAATTCAATTATTAATATTATTTATTTAACAGAAGATATTTTGTATCATAATTTATATTTTATATTATTAATAAATTAATAATTATAATCAGAATATATAGAAGTATAATATAATGCATTATGATTTTTGGTTATATCTATTTGTCTTAGGTACGTAGACATTTTTGACAAACTTAAAATTGAGCTTATCTTTATTACACGCGTTTTGATCGATAGCAAAAATAGATAGAGAATTAAATCGAGTGTTATCGTCTGGATATACGCAAATACATTTTTCTATATTTTTTATAACCGTTTCTACGAAAAAAAAATGTTCTTATATACGATTTATACAATATAGTATACATCAGGTAAACTTAACAATTTTTTTTTTATTCTGTTCGCACAGTTTAGATCAAGTTAGGTAAGTTCTTTTATTATTTTTGTTTTTCGCATAAAAAAATAATTGGGCTTGTGGGATTTCATGCAAATATAAAAACTATATATTATGCATTTATAACAATAGGTATAAGCAGAGAATTCTTATCTAACATATCACACACCGTCAAAATGATCGTTTACAAATAATATTATTTATATTTGTATGTATAAATGTGCTTATAAAGCTTACAATTATTAGTGTTTGAATGGTATATAATATTAATTTGATGATTTTAGCAAAACAATTTTTAAATTATAAAACTAAATATGTATATGTTATCATAATTTAAAAAGCAAGATATTGCTTTTACAGACAAATAAAGTAACAGTAGAAAAAATTAAATACCGGTTTGGTAAATTATTATTAATTGATGAGCAAACATTGAGAAATATTTTTTTTTTCAAGAAATACTTATTCAACCAAAATAAGTAGGATTCAGATTTGAAGGCAAAAACCTTTTTTTTTAATTATAATAATGATACAAGGATAATTTTTTTATAAAACGTGTTGAATTTAATATCTAAGAAAATGGATATATTTTTTTGCCATTTTTGTATTTAATTTTCAATCGAACTAATTGATTTAATAATGTAAGATACGACAATATTTTACGTTTAACATCTGACACAGCTCCTTGTATGATGGTCGTACGATTCAAACTTTGTATCCAAATATTATTCAATTAACTTGTTTGACCTAATAACCTTCTACGTTTTACTGAAGATAAATTATCTAAAAACATGGTAGTGCATTTTTAAATGTATATAATATATGTTTTGAGCTTAGGAACGATATTGTATTTTCTAACCGATTTTGGGTAACGCTACTTAACAATTATCAAATAACGAGATAAACCCAAAATCATATGTATGAATATATGATTCACACATTTTCCCTGAAGTGGAAAATATCGTGTAGCGTGCTACGTAAAATAAAATATAAAATAAGATACGATTTTTTTAATACAAAAAAGTTAAACCATCTGAAATCTATTTAAGTTTTAGTAAATTTTATAATTGCTTTTTTATATAAATTCAATGTTTTGTTTTGCCTTTTCAAATTATAATTGCTTTTATTATTAATTATATTATCTTCAAATCCAAACCCTACTTATGTTATATAATGCACAACTAGGTGATTCGTCACTCACCCGAAGACGAGTGCACGGCGTACTCTATCGCGGCCGATTACTTGGAAGAAATGCTCAAAGAAAATCTCGGTAAAACCGTCTCTTCCATAGACAATGAATGGACTCGTGAAATTATTGCTCAAAACGTCATAAAAACGGTTGAAAAATACGGTGTAACGACCGAGACGGCTAACGACGCTGCAACTTTAATACAAGTAATTGTCCGATGGAATAAATCGAATAGCATAATGACATAATATATTATAATATAATTTCGTCGTTATTTCGTTCAGAGGACTTGGAGGAAATACAATAAGCCAGTTTCAAAATCAAAACATGATTCTTTAGGAACAGGAGACCATGTCTTTTCTAAGGAATTACAGGAGGACACTTTTGAGGAAATGAAGTACGAAAACGATTCCGACGATATGGAACGTGTAAACGTAGTGAGAAAAGGCCAGAGGGACTATGTGCCACCGATTCCAGATTTCATAAACGATTTATACTCATTGAAATACGAAGAAAATGTAAATAGTCGGTCAAAGGATATTTCTTATGAAGACGAAGAATATAACTTAAATAATTTGTAATTGTAATGGTGTACGCATTTTTGATTCATTCATTTATTTATTTATTTATTTTATAAACGAGACTGTCCATTCGTTATCTGCAGATAGTAATGAATTCCGTTCGTGTAAACACTGTTTTTTGTTTAATACCTTCAATCAAATATTTTAATTATATATTTTACACTTGCGGGATATGCTGTCGTGGTTGTTTCCGACTTAAAACGACTTTTTAATTATTTTTTTAAATCTTATTTTGGAGAATAATTATTACTTAATTAGTTTTTGATTAATTAATTGAAAAAAGTTATCTTACCGAAATACTTGTTTCCTTTAAGTGTGGTATTACTACGGTACCAATAGTGACAATTGAATACTGGATTTGACTTAATATTTCATAAGTGTTAAAAAAATATATTATATGTTTTAATTAATAGATTGATTTGAGTTGTTTAAGATAATACCAAAAGAAAATTCCACCTACTAAAAGAGATACCATTGGTTTCTGAAAAATAATTTTTGAACGTCCAGTGTGAGGTGAGTTGATATGACTATTTAAACATGTTCAACAATGTGCTAAATGCGAAAGAGGGTATTATCCACTAAATAATTATCGAATAAAAAACCGGCATTTAATATTGCCGCCGAACACGATCTAAATAGTATAAAAAATCACAAGAACCTCAGAATTGGATCTTCAAATATATTTAATATATTCAAAAATCTAAATTTGAATAAATATGTCGTTATATAGGAGTGAGCATGATAGATGAATCATCACCCTAAATATCATCGTCGTAAACAGTATGTAATAATAACAACAACAACAGCAATATAGTCGACAAAAAATTTCCCGAAATATCTCTGACACACACATTATACGTGTATCCAGCGGTGTATGTGTAGTGTACATAATATAATAACAAGTGATGGCGGTAACCCAATACTGTCTTAGACGCGGTATACTTAATGATATGAAGCTCGGCGAGGGCGTCGGCTGGTGCGGAGCGCGTATATAGGTGGCGGCAGTGGCGAAATGCACATGGTGTGTCCGGGGCAAAGACACGTCGGTAATGAAATAAAAACAAGATATTTATAATGACATAATCGAATGGTCTTGTGCCGGCAATTTGGACCCGGAGGCTACAACAGCAATGGACGGCGAACGGACGGACGTGCAGCGCGCGTGTCCGGGATGCCGATGGCCGCGCGACTCGGCTGGAAATTATAACGGCAATCTCGTACGCCGGACACGTACGGCCGATAATATTACAGCCGAACATTCGTGTGTGCGTACATGTATGTTTAAATTTATATATACGTACATATATTCGTGTATATAAAGGGAGTGAGACGGGGTGAGAGAGGGAGCGAGAGAATGGAGCAGTCGAAAACGATTGATTTTGGAGAGGAAAAAAATAGACGGAGAGAGAAAGAGAGAGAGAGACGCTTCCAGAGAGATATCAAGTCTCTTTTGTGTAGGCCAAAGGGGAGAAACGACTCGTGTTCAAAAATCAAGCGCGTACTCTGCGCGCGTATATAATGAAACGAAAGGATTTCGGGACAAACGGGGACGAGGGACGCAGAACGGTTGACTCTGTACAAATAGAATTATAGCGCGGCAAAACATTGTTGTTGGATGCAAAAATTCGAGTTAGTTCGCTCCTGTCGTTCTCTTTGCCGGATCGAACATAAATTCGATTGCGGAAAAAAAAGACCGAATCGCAGTCGCCGGTTTTCAATATCTGCAGCTGCTAGCTAGGCTCTCATTCCGAACGGTACATAACATGCAACATTTGCGTTTAATATACATTTGTATATTATATTGTTGTGTGGAGCGCACAGTGCGACGGGGGACGCTTATTTGTTTCTGGTCGCGACGGGGATGCAAATTATAGGCCTGAAAATTATCGAGTCATGTATACACATGTATACGGAGATGAGTGTAATCGAAAAGTTTTGCCGTATAATATAACGTTATATCGCGATACGTGCATATAGCGATTGAGCCGTTGACGAACGCGGCCGGGGCGCGACGTCTAATATGAAAATACCGTGAAACCACGTCGGAACACGCGGCGTTTCTGAAAAATATTAAATCAAACCGAGCGAATGATTCGCGGTGTACGCGCGCGGTTTAAAAGAAACACGCGCACGTGTGTGAATAAAAACATATTATAATATGTAATAAATAAATGACGTGGAGGAATATTTTTTCTCGAAACGGCTTTTCCGTTTATATATTATTACGCACTCGTTTATTATTTATTCCGCAAAACGGTAAAAACTTCCGTCACGCAGTGTCTTCGAGTCTGCCGCGCCAAAAATAACACGCGTATAAAGTCGCTCGTCGCGGATCTGCTGCGGCGTGTGCGCGCGTAGAGATTAATTCGCGGGAATTTCGAAACTGCGGCGAGTGGTGGCAATGTATAATACAGTATTCGACGGGAAATAAAACGGCGAGAGAGAAATTTCCGTAGACAGTAGAGAGAAAAAAACGAAACGGAGAGAAAGAGAGGGCAGACCGCCGTGCGGGTGCGTGTGGGCGAGAGAGATTGAGTGAGAAAAAGAAAGAAAGATATTTTAATGAAACCGGAAGATCAAATCGTTTCGCAATCCAATCATCGCACGAGCGCGCGCGTCGACAGATCGTATTATACACATTACGTTATGTGTGTGTGTATATATATATGTCGCGGAGACTCGGCCCTCAGGACTGATGACGACGTTTATTTAAATTAAAAATAAATCAGACCGCGCGCGCGTTTTCTCGGCGTACGGAGGCGGAGGAGAGAACTGGATTTTTTTATTTTTTATATATATATAAAAGTGGCTGTGGAGTTCTATTTACGTTTAAGAATACAACGTATATATTCTCTGTATACACTCCACGAAAACGACAACCGAACGGGTGATGTACATAATATAATAATAATATTATACGCATATAATGTGCGCGCGCGAGCGAGTGGTAGAAGCTGAACTTATGGCGGCCATCCATCACTGCGTCGCGGCGGCGTAAACGACGTCACCGGCAAAGAGTATATTATACGGTTTTTTTTTTTTCTATTTCATTTTCCCCGATCCTCTCTCGACAGACCATAAACACACACACACACGCGCGCGCGTTGTAAGTGTAATGCGCGTCGCGGATTTCTCTAGCATTCCGAGAGACAGCGCGTTTTGGATGAAGCGCGTCGTCGAGTCCCGTGGGGGGAGACGATACGCGACTCGTTTAGAAGTCATTTGCGTCGCCCTCGAGCCCGTGATTGTCTACTCCTCTGAACTCGTTTCGATTCGCGCACAAACAACACACACGGACGACGAACGTAATAACTACATTACATATCGTATAACAAAAGGGAAGCGAAAACGTCCCGCGCGTCGCACTGTCTGCACCCCCATCCGCGGACCACGGCACGCGCGAGCGTCGGAGAGATTTCCATTTCGTCTCGCACCGTCCGGGGTAGGTTTAACAATAGTAACAATATGCAAACGGTGTACGACGACCCGAATCCCGGACAGATGTACGCACAGATGATGTACGGCAAACGGGGCCGAGCGGCTTCTTACTCGCGCGTCTGGTGCTCAGTAGTATATGTGCACGCGCGTGTGTACATTGTGCGGTGTGACGACGATCGCTCGCTCGTTCACTCGGAGTTGCGATCGCCGTACGCATCGCGATTTGAACGGCGGCGCTTTATAGACAAACCTCGGGTACACTGCAGGTATCACCCGGACATGGCGATTGGACTTGGACGCCATCGCAGAGGGTATATTGTGTACGTCTAGGTGTCTGCCTGGGTGGGTGAAGGCTGATTTGCGTCGTTCACACGCGCGTGGATTTTTCATTTCGTTTTGCGCTCTGAGTAATAATATATGCATTATGCACGTAATAGAGGTATAAGGTCGAATTGCACTCGGGTTCAAAAAAGGTAATGCTCGGATTTCACTGTGCACTCCGGTCGATATTCGAGGCCTATTTACTAACGGATGTCAGTCGACGGTCGAGAGAATAATTGTTAATTATTTTAATACCTAAATTGTGCGTTGTTTTTATTACAGCACTTGCATACAGGCTGTAATAGTTGCGATTTAAAAAATAATAATTCAAAAATATAAACGCGTTTACGTTGATTTATAAATTATTTGTTTTCATTAATGACGTCGTAGTGGTAATACTAACTATATACTAATACAACGTACAATATTATTGTCAACTAAAATAAATATATTTATAAATTATGTCGATGACCATGTCGGTTAGAGTGCAATTCGAACACCACCTGTTTTGATCCGAGTTCAAATGTGCAATTCGAACATTTCGGTTTAGGAGTGCGATTGTACAATCGACGTTTACAATGTAATATTACACGAATCCAGAACAGGAATAATTCAAAAGCCGTTAGAGCGTCTTGTACACGTGTGTTCTCAACACGTGCGTAACAATGTGCGAGCGCATTGTGTATATAACGTTCACTCGCTCGGTCACAATCACGACGTGTCATTTAAACAGCTACACTGTATTATAATATAAAATATACATAGTGATACTGCAACACTAAATGTAACGTCGTTATGGACTCGGATGCCGCAGCGAAGGGTAGATACATACCCCCGGAGTCGTGATCCTTTTATGCAAAATAGGTCGAATACTAGCGTTTAGCATTATGTGTGACGGACGTGTAACGTGCGGGTATTGAATTAACGTGTCACTACATTCGCGATCGACAGCACGTCGGTCTACTGCCATCGGTCATGGGTCTGATCGGTTGTGGTTGGGGTGTGGACGGGAGTAATATGGAAATATTATATTTCCATTAGCTGACCGTCCGTGCGTACGACGCGTAAGAGAGTGGTGGAGTGGTCGTCCGTCTGCAGTTTTCCGGTCTTCGGACGATCCGCGACTGCGATTGTTCGAAACGTAATATTAAAAATAAAGTCGTTTTTATAAATATAACGTTATAACAATTGGCAGAGCATAATGCTCAACGGCCGTAAATCATCGAATTACAATGCGTTTGGTATTTCGTTCATAAAAAATACAGGCGCGGTAACCTTAAATGATATTATGTATATTTAAATATCTGATGGTATAACGATGGTCGTTTCAGAAGATTTCTGTTGTTCGGTATTATCATCATACTCATTAATAAATAAACATAATTTTAGACTAATTGACAAGGCGTTAAACCACAAAAAATTTTGAGTTTTAGAATAATTTATAAGCGACACTCTCGTGTGCTAAGATAAGATTAACATTTAATCTAATAATTTACTAACAATTTAATAATAACGTAATAGTATAAAAAACGTTTTGCACTTTAATTTTAAGTTTATATATTACATTACTTGTTATGACTATATGATCGTGTCAACTACAGACTATACAGTATAGTGGCGTCTCTAATGCCTTTTTGATAACTGATTATTTGACGTTGAACGTTTTTAGAGCTATTGAATTAAAATAGAAGTCACCATCAATAATCTCAAATTGGCTACTCACCCAATGATCATAGATATGTATATGTGTGTAAATTATATTAGAAATACTTCATATCGGTATATCACTTTAAACACAATTAATATGTAATTATAATGTATAATAAATACTTATGGGCTATAATATACATAATTAAAAATAAGGTTGGGTATATTATACTTAGGGATCGTAAAACGGAATAAATTAAATTGTTAAGTAGTTTATTACAATACTAAAAATTAGTCACTGCTCTATTTCAGACACCTTTTGGCTGGTTAAGTAATAAAATAAAATAAAAATTGTGCAAAATTACCATTTTTTTTTTATTACATTCATATATTTCGTTTTTATTTTACATTATCTACTAATTAATATAAATTTCATTTGTCAATACATTTACAGGTGCGCATTTTGGGTTGCAAAATATGATGCAAAATATTTACCAATTACAGACACGAAAATGCTTTGCAAAAAATTTATAGGACATATTAAGTACATTACATTTTAAAAACTTAAGCTATCATAAAAAATAAGCTTATTTCAATAGCATTGCTGACATTGATTGCTAAAAAAAATAGCCATTGGTCAATGAGTAAGCCATCAACTATTTGAATAATTCTGAATGTATTCAATTAAACCAAAATATTCTGATTAATAATGATATTAACATTAGGTAAATAAATGATCCATTACTTTATTCGAAAACTCACTATTTTATTATTACACATTTATATATTATGCATAATTTTATAGATATTAAAAAAAATTTAATATATTTATTTTTTAAGCTATTTATTTATTATTTTTAAATTCATTAATAATATAATATAATACATATTTGAGTGTATAAAAGTACAAATATATATATATATATATATATATATATATATATATATATATATATATATACATAATACAACAGAAAGTACTCAAACTCAAGAATATTTGTAATTAAAAAAAAAATTTTCAAAGGCTGAGAATGACAAAAAGAAAAGAAAAGAAAATTGAAAATATCTTATCTAATGATATCTGAACGACTATAATAAAGACTAGGTAGACATATTGTTGAAAAGGTTCTATGTATGTTTCCCCTTTTTTATTTGTCGTAGAAAAGAATAGTATTGTAAATAAAGATAAAATTCTTCGAGAAAAACTATTTTCAAACGAGATAAAATAGTTTACCTTTATAATTTAATTTGTTTAGTCTCAATGTTAAGACTAAGAAATTAAAACGTACGTTTTTCGTTTACTTAAAAAAAAAAAATATCTACTAAAGAAACTTTAAGAGAAAAAAATAATTTGTAAATATTATGAATTTAAAACCTTAAGAATTTTGTGTTTAATTTCTTATCATTTGATTTCAAAACTTTTAATCTTGAGACATTTAATTGTATTCTCTTTGCAAATGAATTGTCAATTAAAACTCACATTTAATATAATAATGTATCAAAAAATTAGTTATAGTTTGTTTTAATCAGTATAAAATATATATAATAGAACCAATCCTGCCTGTTCTTGCCCCGATGGCTGATGATCAAAAGAATTAATTACAACTGGAAATATAATGTTGAGTAAAGAATCACTGTGATAACCATTTCAACATCGAGTTATTTTTTTTCTGAAAAGTAATAATAAATACCATAAACTCTCGATAATTGCATGATCTTGTTTTCATTGTAATCATGTAATGAAAAAATATAATTAATTATAATTTTTATTAATAGTAAAGTAGTAGGTACTTAATCTTTTTAGTTTATATTTTAAATTACACATAATAATAAATGAATATTCTGTCTTTAACTAATGGTTTTAATTAACAAAGTGCGTGTTAGAAATCTGCACCGTCTCTGACCTCCGCGGAAAAATATTTACTACTCCCGATTCGACTACTGTAGCGTTTATGAATATTATTTCGTCATAGTCAAGACAAATACTATCGAACACCCTTCTGCCGCACGGAGAGCAGAACAATAGAGATCACGACGAATTTCTATTTACAACGGCTCGCGCGGGATACATTCTAAAACGGACGGAATCGTTCACATACTATTGTGTTATTAAAAAAAAAGCCGACGGCCGGGAAATAATATATACCTATATGTACGAGCGTGTAATTTTTTCGACACCGTCGTCGTCGGGGTGGATCTCGACATGCACCGCTGCTGCAGTGACACGTAAAACGTAATACTACGCTTCTGCAGGTATATGACGTACCGCGGTGGTATATATTCACCCGGTGGTTAAACAACGAGGGTGTGTAAAACCACACTATTATATTATAATATACTCGTGCAATGAGCTAGCGACCGACGTTTGCAGACATCGAAATATAACGGGTAAGTATGTACAATATCATATCTATATAATATACGATTACGTTCCATGTATATTATATGTATATATAAATTATGCAGATATGAATATAATAATATATATATATTGTATATTATCATGTATAGGTATGATCGCTGTATAACGAGTTACAAAATAAATGTAACGATACAACCTTGTATATATATATATATATTCGTTTTAATTCGCATGCGGTTCTCAAATCCCGTCGAGGACGCGTTTCTGCCCATGCCCTGCACTATATATATAACACACGTGCGATATATATATATATATATATATATATGTATGTATGCCATACAGCCACTGCTCAGTTGTATACGTATAACACATATGTATATATATGTGTGTGTGTGTGTGTGTGTGCAGGTAAGTGGCTACACTCCAATGTCCTTTCAACCAGCAAATACAATACGGACCCATGTAGTAAATAGAGGTACTTACATACTTATATATATATATATATATATATATTATTATGTACGTGTGCGCGTGTGCAACCGACGGAAGTGTGCTGCGCGCTTGGAAATGCACGCGTATTATTCCGACGAAACCCGTTCATTTTATATTTTATAATATATAAAACGTCTAATAATATATTATGCGAAAAAATTTCTCAGAACGGTGCGCATATAAACAAGTAAGTAGGTACACTTCAAAATATTTGAATCGAAAAAATTTCCATGAAAAATTATTTCAAATAATACATAATATAACTACCGGCTACCGGCATACCACGTAAATACGATAGGCTTAAATCTGCCTATACGCATTATAATATAACATGCACTTACGTTCGAGCGTCTTAATAATGTATTTCCAGTGAATCTGACCTAACCGCTGCGTCGGACCACGGTATACGCGTATATACCGCTATATATGTTGTATATTTGCATATACGGCGGTTACTGCTTATTACAGTTAATGACATACGAGTACAATGTGGGTAAATATTATACGATACGGGCGCACGATGCATTTTAAATCGATACGAGTTTGAGATGATAACAATTGAGAAACAATGTACGAAATGTTTCGATACTTGAAGTATATAAACTGCCGTCTTATGGAATTTAATACATAATAATATAATGCTATAAAAAAAAAAAAAGCCATTATATCATTTATCATTTTTTTCTGTCAGCTAAACGAATTCTTAGAATCTATGCCTAAAAAAATAATAATAATTGGATTTGTCGTTCGATTGATATACCTTTCAAAAATGTGTCCTCAACAGCGAACGACTGCTTACGGGAATATAATATATACGGTCGTAGAATTTAATTAATTGAACGGCCTTATAAAATCGACAATTTTAATCGAAAACCTTAATTTTAATTATTTTAAAACAAATATAGTAATAACACTAACTACTGAGTATCATAAAGATGGTTAAAAATACATTTATCTTTATAGATATTTAAAACATTCGCTCCTCTTATTGTAATTTGGCGAATTTAATACTCGCAAGTCGCGACTTAACGTCGATTTAGATAAAATGACGAAAATTATGTCCGCGAGATTTTTTTTTATTTTAAATAATATTTTTCTATTCACGTTTACACACTAAGTAGGACTGCACCGTCAGAAATGTTGTTTAATTAGTATAATATAATAAATGATATTATACACCGAACGTGGTTTTTCGCAGCAAGTCCAGAATTATTTTTAATTAGCACCGGAGCGGCCGAGTGCCAATCACTCGAATAGTAAGAAAACTTTTAATTGCTGAAAAATGAAGTGCAATGGGAAAAACTGTACTTGGATCTTGACTTCCACGTGCTCAATACACACACTAACTCATGTTATATTATATATGATGCCAACTTATGCGTAGGTACTTCAACCGGCTTATCAAAATATTTTATACTAGACCATCGTGCATAATGGGAAACATCAAAAAACAAGAGCCATAATAATACATTAAACGAACTTTTTCAGCGGGGCCCATTATCTTCTTAAATAAATAAAAACCATATGCATATATATATATATATATATATATATATATATATATATTGTTATTATTGTTAAAGTAAAGGTTTTAGTCAGCTTATTATAGTTATGTTAATTCGACGGAAAAACTTTTAAAAAATAGTTTTGATTTATGTATAGGTACGCATTTGGCGTATTGAGTCGAACGCAAACTTTCGCCCCTCGGAAAAACATTTATATTATTTATTAAAAGCAAATCATTTAACCTGCCGCGTTTCGAAATACAACTAAGTCGACAACTGACGGGGTATTAAGCTTAGAGTGGTTTTTTTTTTTTTTTTATCCATTTCCAGCGTGTATTATTCTAAAATGTTTGCACATTACTCTCGACGTACTATAAACATTATATTATAATCTATACTGTCGACAAAATAGCCCTATTGTATGTATGATATATGTACGCATATCAGACGTATAACATATATACATTTAGCAAATATTTGTGTTTCCCATTTTACGGTTTGCCGAGTGCGAGGCAATATTATATATTATATATTATGTTACTTAAAACAATATCAGCGTTCCTGACTTAAACCCTTAATGTTTTTGACCACATCGTAACGCACGTTCAAACGTCGAGATCGAACAACAATATTTGCAGACTCACTACGATCTGCTATCGCTATATGCTGCTAGCTGCTCGTAATATTAATTAAGGTTATTAATAGGCTCGGATTTATATGTATTTATGAAACCAAAATATGTATTTATGTTAGCAATATATGTACATAAATACGTGCTAAAAAATCAAAATATGTATTTTACTAATATGATTTATTTATTAATATTCAATTATATATTATATCCATATGAGTTTCTAATGAAACAAATTATATTTTAAATAGTAAAATTATTTTTAAAAAAAAGGTGTTACAAATTATAAAATATAAATAAAATAAGCTAAAAAAATCTTAATTATCTTGATTACAATCTATGATAACAGCCATTTTGAAATTTAGAAATTCAAAAGATCTTCGATTTGGTCGTAAAATTGCCTTATACCGACTAAATGATCTTTCTGCTTCTACTGATGTTATTGGATAGTATTGCGTTTTGACTATGTCTGAAGGAGTAAGTTATATCTACCGTAGATTAAGTTCAATAATTGGTATTATTTTGTTACTATTTTGTACTTTTGGAAATATGGGAAATTGTCTGTATTGAAAAATACAATCGTATATAATTAATAAATATTAAAAAATCGTAAATGAACAAATAGTAAAAATATGTAGGAGAAAATGGAATTATCGAGAAATATGTAAAAACATGTACTTATCGCAAAATATGTAAAAATATGTAAAATAAAATATAGTTCATTTCATTGGAAATCCCTTGAAACAAATTTATCACTCATCCAAATTAATTTATCAAGTCACAGTAAAAATATGTATTATTTACATATAAATCCGAGCCCTAGTTATTAATATTGTTTCGCAAAATCGTATTTAAATGAAATCGGAAAAATGATATTCAACGATTTTTTTCACAAAAAACGTATACCAATCCGTTGTCGGATATGCCGTTAACCTGCCGAAAATATCTCTGTATAGATAAACGATGAATGTTAATAAAAAAAACGAAATAAAACGAACGTATACCAACAATCGCTTGGGAAACGTATAATCGGATAAAATATTACCGGATTTTCAGACGTGTGGGAAAAATAACATTATGCGGACCACTGTTCCTAATGAGAGGGAGAAGCAGTTAAATTTAAAATTTGTTTCATTAAAAAAAAAAAAAGAAGAACGTCGCGTGTGTTCTCTTGTTCGAATCTAGACCCTTTTAATCCGGTCGTAACCGAAAAATACGATCCTTTTTATATGATACACGCCGTTTATAATATTATATAGGTATACACACGCACACATACCTAATATATGTAATATGTATAACTAGGAGGTCAAAGTACAAGAAAAAAAGGGATGAAAGCCTTTATCAATTTATTTACATACTAATCCAGAGATTCATTTTTTTTCCTGTCCAGACTAGGGGCTAAAACCCCGCCAAATACGCCCTGTGGGTGGGTAAAAAAAAAGCACCAGAGGAGTTAAGGTTTTTTAATTGCTCGTACTTTACAAGTTTTCCTACACGTTTGACTCGTTCGTCCGGGTAATAATATCCCCATCGTCGTGTTTTCGGATAAAAACACACAAAGTTTAATACCCGCGAATAACCCTTTTTTTTCCATTCCTTTCAAAATAATAAATTCTGATACAATCAAAAGGATTGTGTGTACATTCTGTGTTTATACACGCGCGAAAAAAATCAAACAAAGGGACTATAAAGTATGACATCATCATAGTTACGTGTTACAGTAAATGCTCACTATATAGTATGCGAACACTGCATGATAGTCTGTGTGTGTTTTTGCGTGAGCGGGTAATTAGAAAAATTAACTATAAAATTGCATTCAACACGTTATGTAAGAAAACACGTTTAAGTCAGAATATAATTTCCCAACAAACACAATATTTTATTAAATCGTTATATTCCGATCACATAAAGTGCGGCGGTAAAGAAAATTAAACTAGACTTAATAGTCAATATTATTGTATTCGTAACGTGACCTGTGCAGCAGTGCCGTATATACAGCTATTTCCAATTGGAGGAGCTATAACAATTGTACACAGTGCTCCTGAAATGAATAAAGTCAATAGTATTAGCGTACCTACTCAGTGTAGTGACCGAAAGAAGATATTTTAAAAATGTTTTCTATCTTCAAATCCTGGGTTTTTAAACTATTTTTAGAACATAATCTTAAATTTAAAAATAAACACACGAGAATTATATTTTTTGTTTTAAATTCTCACACGAATCGAGATATTACATCGTTTTTGAGGTTATTATTCGTTTATCATGCTCTCCTCGCCGAATAAAAAAAAAGTGGCTCGACGTGTCGATTTGTTTGAGAACTCTACAGGATAACAGTGGTTAATTTTATTTGTGGTCACCTAGCGTGTATAATTAAATAAAACAATGTTTTACATTCTTAACTTATAAATATAACGAAAAAATAATAAGATAAAGGTTAACAAATTTTTAAATGATTGAATTTATTGCTAATTTATTTATTTGCTCGTTTATATTTAAGGTACGTGTTTTAAGTTTTAGCTTTTAGGCATTCAATAAAACATGGTGATTTTTATACGTTATACGTCATAAGTTAGAAACTAACTAGGTATTTGTATACTTATACTGAAATTCGAGTATTTTAATTATCACAGTAACATAATTAATTTGACTCGATAAGATATACATATTTTTATTAGTGTAATATTATACTTTTATATCGTTAAGATTAAATTCACCATATATACTTCATACATAAACAATAACAGTAAGTTGTTGTTATTAAAGCTTAGTCCAAAATTTGCTATTGAACAGCATTTTAGTTCATTTTTAAAATTAAAAAATTGTTTTTATTTAAATTTTGAATAATGAAGTACACTAACATTATGCAGATATGGTTAGGTTTAACGTATCGAAGTTTACAGGAATCACATTAAATAACTTGTGTAGTCTTGTAAATAAAAAATGATTTTAAAAATAACGTCCAGATGATTATGACTATTTTACAATGAAGAACACTGTGTTAAATAATCGTGTATGTTAAGTGATAAAAAATGCATTTCAAAATTGTTTATTTTGCAGAGTTCTCATGCAAATTTATAGGTCACATTAGTACACCACTTTATTTAGCCGATGATTTAAGCGTGAAAAACGCGATATAAGCTCATAAAATATGTCGCATCTCAATTTGTGTGAGAATTTTACAAAAATAAATTCTCGTGTGTTTATTTTTAAATTTAAGATAGTATTTAAAAAAAATTTTAAATAATCCTAGATTTTTAAGATAGAAAAAAATTTAAAAAATCTGCATTGCCAAGACTTACCTCTTTCATTTCGGAAAAACTTTTTACATTTGATTATAGCATAGTCGTAATTTATAAAATATATAATATCGTTAATTTGACTGGCTAGTAAGTATGTTGGACTAGGCGACAGTTAATAATCTGAAAATACTGACCCGCTAGTTCGTTTGTATTACGTTTTATTCGTTCTCTGAATGACGAGACCAAATGGACCCTCTGGATATTGACGCAATATTTCTCACAGTATACTCAAACTCAACATTCACCGCAGGTTACCGTTTGATATGTTTCTCATGTCCACGAGGTCGTCAAAATAATCAACTTACAAATAATATTCGTCAAGTAAGGCAATATCTTATCGGTGTTATATTTACAATTAATAAAATTCACCGTTAGTGGCGTTAGTTGATCGAAATAAATTTAAAAAAATATATGATTTAATAAACGCCATATGTACAACATTGAACATATATTGTGTGATCCTGTAATTAAACATCATACCATAGTCAAATCATAGTATATTATAAGTTAGACACTCACTCACGATATTCGTTTCAGAAATACGAAAGTATCATTTATCCATGGGTACTGCACAGTATAAAGCTCGCCGTGATTGCATCGTCAATTTTCCTCCGCTTACTTCCAATTTCACGCAATATGACGATGATGCAGAGTATAAACGTATTTCACGCTATAACAATATGCCATATGCGTGGACGTAATTAGTTAAAGTGACAACACTGACAACATGGGCGTTATTTTTTAGAAAATATAATAAACATAATACAAACTCACAATCGATTTGCATAACACACGACCTGATTTATAAACTGCAGGGATGTCCAATACTATTGTTGGCGTACATTGCTAACAATGCTAACCCTAATTTTCCTATATTTTATTGTCCTGTCATATTAAATTTAAAAAAAAAGTTCTATGGTGTTTACTATACTAATTAAATAAATATTTCATCGACATAGTAAAAACATATAGGTAGTACGTAAAATCACGAAAAAATCAATGTTTTCTATTATTTGATTATCATAATCCTAATTATTCTGATACTGAATGTTAAATGTTAATATTTCAACATTTTTTTTTAAATCATCACAATTATTTTGAAACGAATGTGTTTTAAGAATTATTTCTGGATTTATATTTCGAAAAAAAAAATCATTACTTAAATATAAAAATATATTCCAACCAGATTTGAATTTAGTTTTTTAGAAACACTTAAGATTTGTAATTTAAATTATTAGGTCCGTAGCGTTTTTTTTTTTTTTGTCCAACACTATATGTAAGTCTAGAACCTATAAATTATAATATAACATTAAACTTCAATAGACTATATTATGAATTATTGTCACTAAAATGTATATTTGTTTAAAATTCGATGTTCTGCAAAAAATTAAGCTACCAAAAAAATAATGTCACAAGATTTTCCCGACACGTTGAAATAACATTATAAATATATGTTTATTTAATATTATATTTATGTAGGTATATATTGCATACTGTAAATACTGTACATAAAATACACAATACAGGATGTATCAAAAGTCTTCATCCAATTACAAATTTATATAGCTCGGCAAACGTTGGCCACTAGTAATCGACCCATATACTAATGAAAAGATTAGATAATCAAGTTTATTTTAAGTTACCTTTCGATTAGTATATGGGTAATTTACCTGCGACTAACGATTGCCGAGCTATATACATTTTTAATCGGATGAAGACTTTTGAAACACTCTGTATATTATTCTAGTATATTTTTTCAGAACTGTTCGCTTGACAGTTTTTCTTCGTTATACAATTATTAAAGATGTAAGTTCTCTATAAACGTACGCTTGGCCAAGTTATAAGCGTTCGAGTCGACTATTTGTTTTAAGCATAAAATACAATATATTTACATTATTTACTTTCACACATAAAAGCACACACACACACACATATATATAATGTTTGATATACATTTAAAACTAAAATCCATATACATAATACGAGTATATATAATTTATTTTATAATCGTGATATAAAATATAAAACTGAATTTATCTTGAACATTCACATTAACACAATCAAAATACTCCTGTACATATATCTTAGACTCCAAACGATCAAAAAAATTCTTATATAATTGTTTTGAAGTTAAACTCTGTCAATCGAACTGACTTCAATAACGAATTGCGCGATGAACGAAAATCGTGAACAATATTATCCGTGGATATTATAATAATTAATATATTAGTTATATGATAATACCTAAATTGTAACAGATGTTATTCCACGTTCTCGTTATGCGGTGCAAGCAGGTCAATTAGACGGAATCTAGAAAATTGTCTTTGTTAACAAATTGTTAAGTCCATGAATATTAAAAAATTAAAATTCCACATCACAGATTAATATTAATAAATTTACAATTTGTCATCTCATGCGTGGGTTTTCATGACATATATTAATATACTAATCAATTTTAAAAATATTTAACTATCCATCTAATTTGTTTGTACGGTTAGGTACTTGATATGATAACTCGCTTTTGACATGAAACGAATAAGAACAATACAAGTCGTTTATACCAATGGTCGATGTTCACAATATCTACTTAAAATTTAAATTCGTTCACGTTCATTTTCGATGTGTAAATAACAAATTCACCTTTATATTTTATAAAGCAATATGTTCATTTTAATTGATAAAAGAATATATTTATTGTTATAAATAGTTCTTGGTAAGTTCTTTTTTGAATATGTACCTAATAGTTTAATATTATATAATATTAAAACATATAATATATATATATATTAAAGTATAATTAATTAAGGTTAAATCTAATACAGTAAATGCGGTGGTAATAATGGGATAAATTGTTTAAAATAAATGGAAGTAAGATAGGTATACTAAGTTAGTCAGTTTTATAGACATACTTCCCTCATAAACTTAAATAGCGTGAGTCTGTGTACTATTAATAGGATAGATTTTGGTTTTTATTTAATATTTTTCATAAATTCTAGTAAGTTATAACTAAAATATTTTTGCTAATAACCATTAAATAAAGCTATACAACCCTTGGAAATTTTACTTTTTTCAAAATAATTTTTAATTCTATAGTTAAATTAAAAATATAATACACAGAGGATAATAATTAATAACGCATAAGTGACATAACTGTCTCATAATATGGATACATCGACACTCTTTGATGATTGTGTATCAGGCTTAACTAAGATTACCAAACTAAAAAAATGTTCCATGTGTTATAGTGTAATACTTCATTTTTTTAAATAACATCTGTGCGACCACCGTGTGACGAGCTATGGTTTTGAGAAAACTTACATAATATTAGACACACTTTTATAAATACAAATACATCTGAGGTGATGCGCATCTTAGGTCTTCCAACTGAATTACCTACCATACATCTTTTTTTTTTTTTAGAGGAGAAGAAAATGTATGTAAGTATACTCTTGCTGATGTTTGACTTTTTTCAAGTGACCAATCGAACACGTTTCACGTATACGTATTGAGCGATATAATTCTTAACGATAACCATCAGTCGTTACTTAAGAAAATGCAGTGTATAGATGATTGGGCCGATAATAATGTTTTTTTTAGTAAAAATTGTTGTAAGCATACATTTTTTGACTTGGTCTTTATTAGTTTTATTGTAACTTAAGTTACTTTAGCTCTCTAAATCCAAACTTGAAAAAAAAAGGATAGTAGTAAATAAACTAATATTTGAGTATTTTGCACTTACAGTACACTAAATTATTTAGTACATATAAAGCCTTTGAATTTCATGTATATCAAGTTAATACTTTTCTAAATAATAAAATATAACTATGTTCAGTTTTGTCTTTTTAAGATTTAAATTACACTATTTATAGATGTGAAAAATCGGCAAAGATCATGTTGCATTCAATTTCAACCATCTTGGTAACTATAAGTACGTAGAATTTTGGATGACCTTACCTATTTTTTTTTTTTATATAAAAAAATATAATAAAATATATAAATAAATTACTTAAAATAATTCAACTCACGAGTTTATCACGGAAAAACTTATCACCGCAATCAATTTTTAACTTTGTTAAAAACCGGCTGTGTTGAGAATTTGTTATTCGTTGAACGTAAATTATTTCTACTTTCTTACGCGCCAATCCAATAAAGTGGTTAATTTTTTTTCCTCCCCAGTATACTCGTACTTTCTTCGCTTGTTTATATAAAACAATATAATATGTTCGTTAGAGTTAGTTAAATCAGTTTGGTTTGAGTTCTCGTTCGTTCGCGACGATCTTTATTAATTTATATCGTAAATAAATTAAAGTGATTTGCATTCGACAAACGATTTCGAAATCCTTTCGTACATTTCGGCTCTATAACAATATCATATTATGCCAGCGGGTTCATTACCACAGTATCTTTACGTAACTTTATTGATAAAAGCACGACCCCGACATCCCAACTCCAAATTTTAGATTTCATGTCGAACGAAAATTGAAAAAAAAAAAACGAATTAAACGAATTGTCTGTAAGTCATTGATATTTTGTTATAAGCTATTAGGTTATTCGAAACCTATTACCACACAGGATCTGTACCAATAATACGCTACCACAGTACATATCAATATGAAGAGTGGTCCAACTTAAATGGCTTGAGTGGTGTGACGAAAGGCAAGCGTCCGTGATCAATAGTATAATCAAAGATCACCTAAAGCATTATCGTAATGGCATTACCTTTCATCGTCCCATTACCACCAAGGACGTGTTAAAAAGTAAGTCGAAGTGGCCATTTTCTCCGGAGCACCACAGCTCGGTAAAAATTTAAAATAATAAGGCACCCGCACACTCGTTATCGTAATAATAATTTATAATTGATACATCCAAACATCGGTACATGTAATCTCCTATTTCTAGGAATGAGTTTGTCTGAAACTCGAGCAAATGATGGTTATATAGCAATATAACGCTTCCAGTCATATCGTGAGATACAACGAAAAAAGATGTACAGATCGTTCTGAGATCGCAATAAAATAACACAAAATACGATGCACTCGAATGCGCTCCGCGAGTGCAACGAACCCGACGGCGCGTATAACATATATTATTATTATTATTATTATAAAATAAAACGCACTGACCTTTGCAGCACACGAGCGGCGGCGGCGGCGGTGGTCAATCGTTAGTTTATGCACGTATACACATATAAATGTGTGTGTACGTATACCTATACATAATATTATATATGTGCGCACGACGTGTGGCACATTTTTCGCCCCGTCGAGGGCGTTTGGCGAGCAGCTCGACGGGGTGTAATCGGACGGCCGCGACAAATTGCAAATTATCGGCCGGCCGCCCCGGGGAGACAGGTCCAATTCGCCACCGCTTCCACCTCCTTCACCTCGGGCCGCCATCGATAATTTTACGAGTCATTTGCTCGGCATTGTTACGAGAGAGCAAAAAAACCTGCCCCCACCGCGCCATCAGCAGTTTTACAGTCGTCTCACTTCTGATCGAATTCTGTACGCTATTTTTTTTTTTTTTATCTCGCATGTCCATCTCGAAACAAAACGTCGAGAATCGCTAGGTTTCCACGCGTTCGGCGTTCGATTACGCCAAAATGGTACATTTATTTTTCTCGAAAGAACGTATTTTTTTTTTCTTAACCCACCAATCGTGAAATAGGTAGTATAACGCGTGCGAAAAGTTTCCCATTAGTTGCTTCCGGAAGACGCGTATGCGTCCAATGCGATTTGTTTTTACGCGGTTTTTGAAACGTGTACGTTTTTTCCGTGAATTATGAGCGGTTTCACTGATGTTATTATTCAACCACAGAATGAGACAGTACAAATAAGTCACAAAATACGTCTAAAATATTTAAACATAAAAATCTAATTTAATATTATCTAAAATATTTAACACTACTTTGAGGTTGCTAACCTGTTGTTATTTATCGATTAAATACTGCGGCATTACTTTATATCAGTTTAAATTTGCATTTAATCGAAACATTGTTTTCACCGACGTAACACTGCTTTCAACGAAAAAAAAAACAACAACTCCACTACAACCATCTATCTACTATCATGTCATGTGCTATTTCACACAATTAAATGACGTGTAAACTTGAGGTCCAGATACAGTCAGTGTTTCGTAAAAGTATCGATCGAAAATCTAATATTAAATGGTCGTCAATAATAAATGAACACAAACATAACCAACTAAAAATAATTTTACGCTATAGAAAGTTCTACAATTCAAAAAGATATAACATCACGTTCATGATATGTGTGGTAGTGTGTCTGATATATATGAGTACTTATAGCATATTGATATACAGAGTAATTGGTTTACAAGTAAACGCTCATATTAAATAATATTTTTAGAAAAAAATTATATTTTCTCATTATCATTTAAAAATTTTTCTTTTACTCTTTTGACATTATCAGTTTTCAACTTGAGATTTCAAAAATTGATATTTTTGGGGGGATTTCAATACAAAGAAATCAAATTTTAAACGTTAATTTAATTACAGGTAAGTTGATGTATTAAGAGTTTAGATAATCTAAATTAGATCTTAACAATAGAATTTACTGCTGATCCGGTACAACAGCGGTGAGTAATTAATTAATACTCGTCTTATGCGAATCATAATATTTATTATAAAAATTATCTTATCATATTATTGCTTATTTTAAATAAATTTAAATAAAAATGAAAAAAATATGACCAACTATAATTGTAATAGGGTACCTACTGGACTACTCTTTGTGTGACTGTCACGCTCCACTGATACAAATATAAAATCTATACTATAAGTTGTAACTATTTAACTACTCGTTAGTAATTTGAAATTTTATTTTTACATATCATCAAAATCATAGAAAAAAAAATATTCTGTTTGATTTTATGAAATTAATGTATTCTGTAGTCATTCAAAAACCTTAAATACAAATTATAACGGTTTAAAATATTTAAATATATAATAATACTTGTAGTTTTTTTTTGAAAATATTTGCAAAAAAGTTTGAACTTTTCGAGAAAATAAGATGTGTTTACTTTTAAAAGAACCATCCTGTATACATATACATAATATATAGTTCCAACTTACCTTTTATACTCGGTTCGTTGAAACTATTTCACGTAGGTAAATTGTCACACGAGGAAAGTGCATTTGAAGAGTTTAAAAATTAACGAACTATCGTTGCATCTGCAATGCGGTCGCACAGAAAATCCATCATTGATCACGACTACGTTCACGTGTTTTTACTGTGAAGTGTAAACTGTATATATATATAAAGGATGTGTACAGCGCCCATATTAGTATACAATCGCGTTCGTGGTGGACGACTGCACGGAACCGATTAAATTTGTTTTCTATTTTACAGACGCATCAACGCAATACAGTACTCACGATAAATCGACATTTTGTAACGTCGAAAAACAAATACGATTTAGAATCAACAAAAACACCGCACCATCGCTCTCCCCCCTCTCCACAACAAAAGTTTGTATTTTCCTATATTGGCTTTGTCGTCAACATATTTATAAATAAATCAAATTCGTAATGTTGATAATTCGATAACTGCATTTCCACAGATTACACACATAACTCCCTCTATTTTGTTTTATGCTAATACTCTGTGCGTGACTAACGCACGGGTGGTGACGGCAGTATAACGAGTAAATATTATACGGTTTACTATTATACACGGTTAAATACTATACTTACACGGTTTATGTTTGTAAAAAATTTTAAAAATCTCTTGCTGGATTTACCAACTACCGGGATCCTACGACGCGTCTGCCGCGCACGACCGAAACATTATATTCAAGATAATTTTGAATCGACAACGGTGGAAGGGAGGTGGTTGCAAAGAGATTATAACCCAAAATATTTTGTTTAAAAATGTATTTTCACAAAATGTCCCTTACCTACCTCATCACAGTTTAAGTAGTGTGTAATGTCGAAAATAAATATTATTAATACAATCCAATATTCCAATACTCTGCGTGTGTTACATATTAAACATAGATACATAATATATTATAATAAAATGCTTAATATTATTATATTCGTATACATATGACCGAACTGTTCTATCGTATAGCTTGCACGTTTCAGCGACACCGATGTACTCGTGTGTCGATGCGACTACTTGTCGATTTAAAATGCGATTAGCAGCAATTTTTCCGGTCTCCTTCGTGCAGAAAAACATTAAATGCATAAATCATCATACGAACATCAGGGAAATCGTAAAACTGGACTTACCTACACATACAATATGATAATTAAATAACGAGTCTCACGAAGATTTAGAAGGGCGCAAGTGCAGTTTGTAGAATTCGCGGGACGTAGGTATAGAAGGTATTACACGTTTCAAATTCTACGAAAATATAACCCGACTGAGAAGAACGCGGTTAGGTGGTCGAAGGGAGACTTTATTCGAATGCATATAATATATACACCTAAAATTACACAGGACAAATGCAATAAGACCATATAGGATTATAGTATTATAATTCGAACCTAAAACGTCCCAAACACGTTCCAGTATTTTATTTTTGGATTTGCTATTATCGGCAGAAATCCGTTCACGTATCATACACAACATTCACCCTTCCATTTAACCACCACCCCACCATCATACCAAAAAATAACATCGATAATACTGACCCATTACGCGGGCTATTGTTGTGAGTACTGAAAAGGATCCGGAGACGACTTTTACTGTGCAAAGACCAGCCTATGCAACAGTCATGTGTGGGTTTTCTGAATACACGTGTCAACTCACAGGACTACTGATATTTGCCGCACGTCCCATCACCGGCCGGTGTAGTTATGTGTGGGCGTGTGGCACAAAATTTAAAATTTTGAATTATTTTAAATGTGTGAACATTTACCATATAATAGTTTTATTAATACCCTTTATGAAATATTATTGACGCGTTTATTTTTTTTATTTTGCCCGTTTTAAATTTATCGCATTTTACTGAATTTTAACTACAAACACGAAAAATATATGTTTTACGCTATATTTAAACGGAAGTACATAAACTGTAATAGGCTAGATTGTAGATACTTATCATTCTTCTGTGTTACACGTTCTTACAATGAATTTGAACTGTAATCCAACATTTTTTGTAAAAAGAAATAATATAGTTAATAAAATAAACAATTATACATTTATAAAACAACATAAAATATTTGAAAATGTTCGTATTGTACGTTATCTGAGTGAATGTTGGTTGCGTTAAATATTATTTTACTATTCATTTCACAATAATGCGGCTTCCCGCATCATTATCGATATAATAACATTATGTTACGTCTTCCGTGTAAGTTCTCGGAACGCAAATAGCCTGTAAAGAAAGTAATATTATAATAATATATACTATACACTTATTTGATTAAATATCTTACACGGGTTTTCTTTAGGTCAGACTTGTTTGTCTTCGTCTACGGTCTATCTCTATATCGTCAGATTAATTTACCTCGATGGGTAATTGTGAAATTATGCAGGGAAAGTTAAATTTTGATATACATCAACATAATATTTTGAACATACTGTGATTTAATACCTCTGGTGATAATAATATGCAGATGATGAGTGATGAGTCATGTCGTTTATACGAGTAACTACCCTAAATTCCCATTACTCTTCATAACAACATTCCATTTATTTATTTCAGCATGACTCAATTATAGGTAATAAACTTTAAGTAAATTATATTTATAAGAAAGTTGATACTGATCAAGTTATGCTTATATCAGATATATTTTAAATTTATATTAACTGTACTTTAAAGAATCACGGTCACCAAAACTATGAATAATATTTTCGTTTGGCGAAATACGAACAGAGTATAATATTTCGTATTATTTAAATTAAAAAACATTGGACAAGAAGTATCAAAACAATAAATAATTTCTTGTTTTAGAGCTGCACGAAGAGTTCGGTGTTTCACTCTTTGATTTCTCTAATCTGTGATATTGTATATTTTTTAAAACATTCGAATTACCTACTATATATTAAAAGAAATATTCAAGGTACATTACACGCGCCGTACACTCGTACGTTATATTTGACGAGGATTTAGAAAACACATTTTGACGCTAATCCTCGTATTCTATTCGGCTATCCGTCTCGGCTTGACGATAAATACGACTTGCATATACCGTACGATATTATAATAATGGGTTTCTTATTACAATACATCAGTCGTTCAATCCTCTGCACACTGCTTACCGTTTTTATCACGAAATCAAATGTTCAAACGACACAATTCTATAATCGGTATTTTCTATTATCTATATTGTTTAAGTTATATAAGGTTAAGTATGCGTTCAATTGCTACAGTAGTCGTTATTCTGTTCAAGTGGTTAATTGACATCAGAAATGTACGTTTAGCGGTAGTGTATAAGGAGCAATGTCGACAAAATAATGGAACCACTCATAGGGCGTCTTTCCGCGACGTTTTTTTTTTGTACACGGAAAAAATGTTGTTTGTATTGTATTTTAAATAATTATATTAAGTTATAATGCTAAAAGAAAAATTGTTACGTGAAAAGAGTTTTAATAATTAAATACTCTTGTATCATGACATTTCTTTAATACCTATAGTTGAACATTTTTATTATCATACATATTTCGTATATTTTAATGTAAATATTTTCAAAGGCTAAAAATGCACCTTTTCCCCCACCTCCTCTCATCGCATTCAAAGTCTCCACAGGACCGGTACTCCTGTAGCTCTGGCCGAACGAGTCAACCGAATGGGGTCAAAATGCTGAAATGTCGAGAAAACCATATAATATCCGGTCTAACGCGTGTATACACAACACACGCTCCGGTATAATAATAATATAATATACCTGCACATAAAGCGCGGTATAACAACCTTTTTTTTTTTTTTGTATGCCCAAGTGTTGCGACACATATTATACATTGTTTATGTTATATTTTGGCCGTTTATGCACCGGGCGTTTATTATTATTATAAACAACATTATTTACGCATATACTATTATAATAAACACATACCTATTTTTAACCTTTGAACGAACCACCGAGTCTTTTACCAGCTATACAGTAGCGTATTTATGGAGGGGTGGTTTCCAACCTCCGTTCCAATAATGATTTTCGTTTTTTTAAATTTAAAAATGACACATGTTTAAAACAGTCAATTATTTTATCCCGGATGAAAATTCAATTATTGTTTAACAATAGAAGCATTTGTTTTGTGATGTATTAAAGTGGAATACAAGCCAAAAAACTTCGTATTCACATACATACACAATGAGCTGTCATTATCGTTACACGATTTAATATAGGTACCGACATACCGTCACCGTGGCTGACTATGCCGGGTATGCCTATATATTTTAAATTATTATATTATTCTGTTCGGGATGATGTCAGTGCACTATTTGTTTTCTCTTTATGACGTTTTAAAGTAAATTTTCGTCCAGCAGAACCAACCACGCATATTAGATTTAGTTTTAGAGTTAATTTATCTATTAATTAACATATTGTATATTTCCTTTTAATTTGTATAATAAAAAATAGCAACACATATATTCTAACGGTATTGAGTGTGACGAATAATACTGGATGATTTTTATATTTTTTGTTTTTTATATATTAAATGAATTTATTAATCGACTAGCATCTAGATTCCCGGTTCTTAGTATTTTTAATTTTTTCTTTGCTTCCAATATTGTGTGAATGGCCATCTAATTTACTAAGCTCTGGAAGTCTGTTACCAATGATAAGAAAGTTTTCATACTTCATTATTAAACTTTCATTCTTCCTATCCTAATATTTTTATATTCCTTAAAACAACTATAGAAACACAGACCGGCACTTACATTGCAATAAACAGTACTGAATGAGATAAATAGGCATCAAACCCAGCTACCAAGCGTAGAAATCTTTCAAGGAGAAGTACAAACCCGGAAAAATTACTAGAAGAGGATATTTAAAATAAAAAATTTAATTCGCTGTAAATCATTATTATTATTAATATTCAATTTTAAATGTTATATAGATCATAAACGCATTGACATTCATTGTATACCAACTGAAAAACATTGATAAACGATTTTTTTTCTTTAAATGCGTAAAAAAAACATTATTTATTTACGACTTAGATACTATAGTGAATACATCAAATATTATAACCAATTTTTCCAAACTAATTTTTAATTTTTATTAATACATATTGTTATTATAATTTTGATGATAAAAAATGATAATATGATAGTGATTTATCTAATTTAAACTATATAATATTTATGTGTATTAAATTATTAATAATACGTTGACGTCTGTTGATGTTTTTGTGTATTGCATTCCAATAAAATTAATGCTAAAATATGGTATTGAATAAAATAAGGTTAAGCGCGATTGGTCTATAAACTCTGAAAAGGTTGAGTGCAGTAAATTCGTTGGTCTATCGGCACTAAAACGTTTTGAGTGCAATTAGTATATGAAACGGTCGGTTAAATCGCAATAGGTAAACTTCCGTTTTTGATATAAATCGGATGCGATGATTTAACGTACCGATTGCCTACTCAACGACGGGTATATACTCAACTCCTACTGTGTACTGTGCAGAACGGTTACCTACCTCCTTGTACTTTTTTAGTACTGCCAATAACTTAATAATTCCGTTCAAATTAAATCTGTTTCATACTTTTATAACTTGATCAAAACAAACTACACTTCATTGAGTAATAACCGACGTTATTAGGTTTTCATTGTTTATTTCATATAATAACGATTATTCTTAACTTGGAATTTCTACTCGTCATCAGCGTCTTCGTCTCGTAATATCAGAAAAATGATATCATTGTATAATCCTTTTACATGGCCCGTAACATAAGGTATAATTTTTTTTCATACGTAAATAATCTCAAATCGTTCCGGATTATAATATAAAAATTCATAAACGACTAACACTTGTCAAACGTGGAAACGTGAACGGCGAACCGTCACCCCCGATCGCCACCTATATGACGTATTGTAATATCGTCGTGTATAATATAATATTATATATATATATACTGTGTGTAGGTACCTACATGTTATATGCTCAGGTAGTAGGTATATGCGATGATGGTGTGCGCGTTTTAAAACCGTGCGAACTTTTCGGGGACTCTGTTTCCGACACACAACGCTGTGACGGCCCCTCTCGATTAATCCGCGCATATACTTATATTATCACATAGTCCGCGATCCCGCCGGGGTGGTGCGGTGTTTCGCGTCCATTTGCATCCGCGCGGCGTGTGGGGTCGACGCGCGGGTTCGCCTTTTTATTGTAATTAAACGACGACGGGGGGGGAGAAAAAAAATGAAATTCGACACGCGGAGTGTTGTTTTTTTTTTTTTCATTTGTTCGCCTGTTGCCCTGGACGTCCACTTCGATCTAATTTTTCGACACGATTACACAACAACTGTCGCAGCAGCACCGGCCACCGGCGATAATCTCGTATTCCACATTATATATACCTATGCTCGGCGAACGTCAGCCTTTAAGCCTTTTCATCGTCCATTACGATATATTATAATATTGTTATTGCAATGTGCTACACGTGCAAACGTTTTGATTGCCGAATGCCGTTGTGATTTACGGCCGTAAACAAAACGATATATAATGCATTATGTTAAAATATTATCATAATAATATATACGCGCCTATAGTTATATGACGTGTATAAAGAGCATTTTCCGGACGATTTGTTTCGCGCAAGAAAAAACTGCCGCGGCGTTAGCGCGAAGAGTCGTCTTTTGATATTATGCAACCATCATAATATCATAACCACCGCGAAATTTCGAGTCGTTATTTTTTCACATACCCGTTTTTCAGTCTCCTCCTCCTTCTGCAATGAGATCTTCTTAAACCATTTTGACTGCGACACACGTCCAACAAGTATAATATGGTCACTCGCTGAACACCATAGATATACCGATACACAATGTCACAACTTGAAATCGTAAAAATAAAAAAAACCGGTAAACTTAGTTATGAACAAAAAAAAATATAATTGCATAATATTATGCCTACGAGTGATCTACTAACCTTCTCCTGTGATCCTTTAAAAGCGCCTATCTGGAATTGTTGAGTTATTTAACTTTGATAATAGCCTTTAACAACATGGTTATACATACATTAAATTAAATAGATGATTTAGTCTAGTATAATAATAGGTACTTACTAGAAAATTGATAGTACGAAAATATCTAAAAAAAATTCTAAATTATCACAATTCTTTATTATACATTGTAATCATGTAAATATTAAGATCTGTAACATAAATTTTAATAATTCAAAACAATAAACTTGTTATAATTTCCAAGTATACCCATTATAATATTATAAAAATAATATATATATATAAATATAGTATACACGTTAATTTACATAAAAAAATGTAATTTAATTTACAAAAGAGCTTGTTTACTACCTTAAATAATATTTTAAAAATTCTAAGTATTTTAAAATATGGTTTTTAAATTGTAACTATATTTAAAAATTCCAAAATCATAATTTGAATAAAAGCATAACTAAAGAGAAATAGGGTCAGCATACTTAGTGAAACATTTTGTATATACATGAACAATGATCAACTGCATACAATATAGAATGTACTTAAGGAAATATGAATATTCGTTCATTAAATTATTACTTTTTTTAATTTTTTTAAAGCCATTATTTTTATTTGACGTCGAAATATCGGTTTTTTAGTGAAGGTAGTCAAGATTAATTGGCTCGGTTTATTATTTTAATAATGATTCAGATGATCGTAAACATCGATAATTATTATAAGTGTGCATAATGTAGTAAAGTGTAATACAGCAATAACAGTGATGATGGCTAGTCGACTTATAAAACAAAGTTATATGTAATTAAGTGGTGGTAAAATGTTCTGAAAACCACGTCATTAAGTCAAAAGCTTTCAGCAGATCATTAGGATTCAGTGGATCGACCATTACACTAATGTCCTGAGTTCAGAAAATTATAACAAACTTTAGTTACTTTAAGTTCAATATACAATAAAACTTTATTAATACAGTGCCTATCACGCACTTAAAAAGTTATCTTCTTTCAGTGTCTAGTAATATTAATTATTAATTAAATCATTACCATATATATAATTTATAAACTATTTATAAACGTGGTTCTATTTAAATTGTGTTTTTCTTAGTCTACCAAAGTATACTTTCAAGATTTTTTTAATTTACTATACTGGCAATATTAACAGCAATGATGCATTTATAATTTTATTTTATAGGTGCATTATATAGGTAGCATGAATATTTTAAAGACTTTTACGGCTTTACATTGGTATTTTTAAATTACTGACTCGTTGCAGAATTTATATTCTTTTATATTCTACGAATTTAATAAAAAAATAGTACTACAAATTACTTTTTTTAAATTCAATGAATACATTTTTAATATAAGGTATACTCACCATAACAATATTTATTAATCACACACACACACACACACACACATACACTTAGTATAATACAATTATGTTTATAAATAATTATGTTAAAATGTACGTTATGACTTTAATTATTTTAATTATTCATTGATCGTTCCATAAAGATGATAGTGTAAAAAGAATAGTTCAATGTACTTATATTATAGTGTTATGAATTATGATGATATTATCTGCTCTATTATTCAGTGCCAGATTGAATCAGTTATTTAAATAATTTATACCTATGTAATAACGATAAATTATCCAAAGAAAATTTAAACTATCATGACAAATAATGATTAATGACTAAAGAATACTAATTATAAATTGGTACTAAGCATATTGGCTATAGACAATACATGTAAATTAATATTGAAATGTATGTGAATGAAATGTAGCGTACAAAATTGGAAAGTAAACATTTTAAAATAATAATTGGTTGTAATTAATGCAAACAAATAGGAATCATCGAAATTCGTAAACGAGCTCGACAAAAAGTCAGTAACAATATTAATAGTAATTAGTACTCTATACCCTTATAGCTTTATTATAATAATAGTATGTACAGTTACTTTACGTTTTATTCAAATTTTGTTTAAATTTAAAACATAAGATTCCATCTCTATTAATTATTGACTCTACACGTCCAAAAATAAAAAATACTTAAAGAATCCAATAAAAACGTTAAAAACATGCATAAGTTCTTACCCGCTGAATCATTTTTACCATAATAATTTCGACTCAAACTTCGTTATACACACAATTCAATATAATTTACAAAACATACACACGCCCATCTTATCCATCAATATGTTTTTATTTAATTTTTAGATGAAATGTTTAAAATTGAAATACTAATAAAAGAAGATATTAAATTTATTTATTTTTTCAAAATACAATCACCCTTCTCACTAGATATTATTAAGCAGGTGACGTTTTTAAAAATTTGGATATATACTTATATATTTATATTTATAAATATATAGGATATATTTATATCGAAACTCGATCGAATATTTTCTGAGTTAATAATATTATACGTTATATGCTGAGAAACTAATTTATAACTGTATACACTATATGGACTATACGGTACTTTGAACATTTTAACAATTAACATTAATTAGCATATTTAGCTTATAAGAAAATTTCGAGTACAATAAGTTAGTATTAGAATAAAAATTATATCTATTTTATATTTGAATTATGACCATCATGGTAACTCTAATTTTGGTGTACGTCTTAATTTACCTAAAAAAAATATAAACCCTGTGTAAACTTTAACATTTCAAATTAATTGAAATAAAAAAAAAAAATTTAAAAAAAATATGGGAACAAACTTACTTAGTGAATAATAATAATAATACCCTAACCTAGCTTATACTAAGTTTAAACAAACCAGTTGAACATTTTGTGTGTTTGCAAAGACTTACAACCATCGATGCCCAGTCTATATTCAACAGCTTAAATTATGTATTAGTTAATAAACTATTCTTAAATTGGTCATCTGTTGTTGGTGCATGCTTTGATGGTGGAGCTACTATGTCTAGGTTTATAAATGGAATTCAAGCAAAATGTAAAGAACAAAATAATTCTATAATGTACATTCACTGCTATTCCGACTGTTTAAATTTAGTTTTAGTTGATTCCGTAGGTAGAAAATACCGTGTAGTATTTGATTTGTTTGGAACTGTACAGCTTATTTTTGTTTTTATTGAAAGTAGTTGTGTTAGGCATGCTATACTTGAAAAAATTGCTAAACAAAAAAATGTAAAACTTGTAACGCTAAAATCGATATCTAACACAAGATGGGCTTGTCGATCTGAAGCTATATCTGCTATTAAATTTAATTATTCAGCTTTGGTTATGGCGCTTCAAGAAATTTGTGATTCAACAAGACTCTCTGGCGTAAGTGCTAAAGCTCGTGGATTAATTTTTCAAATGAAATCTTTTAATTTTATATTCGCCCTGAATATGCTGGAGTCTATTTTTTCAGTTATATTAAAAGTTAGTACAAATTTACAAAGTGGAGAACTCGATCTTCTAACAGCTGTTAATTTGATAAAATCTTTGAAACTAACAATAAGTCAATATCGGTCTGATGATGAAGAATATGAAAAAATAAACAACAATGTTATTAAAATGTGTGATAAAAATAATATTGACATTCCCGATGTCAAAAAAAGAAAAATATCTAAAAAGGTTGATGACTACTGTGATCATCAATATTTTGATGAAACTAAAAAATATGAAATGAAACATTCTAGTTTTTATTTTGCACTTGACCAAATTATATCTCGATTAAACGTTCGATTCAACCAAGAAAGTCTTAAATTAATCGAAGGGGTTGAGAATTTGGTTAATTTCGAGACTACAAATGAAGATATTTTATATTTTAAAACTTTATTTGATATTAATGTTAATGAAATAAAATCTGAAATAAAATTATTAAAAACCAAGGATGACACTGAAACATTAAAAGGAACATCAACCGAAGAATTTTACATGTAGATAAAACGGCTCAACGAGAGAGATCGGTCAACTATTTTTAAAAATGTTTTATTTGTTCTTAAGTCATTCGTTATTATTCCCATTACAAGTTGTAGCTGTGAACGGGCCTTTTCTAATTTAAGTATTATTAAAACCAAGCTTCGATCCACAATGAACCAAGAACGATTGGATGTTATTTTATATATATATATATATATATTTATTGAACAAGAAGAAATAGGGAACATCAGTTATGATGAGGTCATTGAAGAATTTAAAGTTTTCATTGAAGGAAATCGTAGAATTATTTTAAAAAGTATAATAATTAGATTTTTTTTTTATTTGACAGCATTATAATTACGTGTTATGTATATACATACAAATTATTTAATGAATAATTTATAATAACTAATAATTATTTATGTTAATTGACAATTTTTAATATTATATATTATATCTTGAACGTTTTTGAATTGTTTTATTAAATTATATTTGGTCAAAATTTAAAATTAATATTGATGAATTGAAGTGTGAAATAATGAAAAATGATTGCTTACATTTTCCAGTCACCAACAATAAAAAGTCACTTTGAAGTTTGAATTAAAAATTTCTAAAAAAAATTTTTTAAGTGACCATGACAAAGGGGTGGGTGGTCAGATTGAATTTAACCATATTTGACTCGGAAGTCTGCGCACGCTTATGAATGTTATTATATTTTACTATGTCAGTTATCATCATACAATCAACATCGAACCTATACACGAAATCATAATCAATACTAAAATATACTAAAACAATAATCAGTCAATTCATTTAAATGTTTGTTACGCTGTAGTGTGCCTAATACCAAGTATAATAATATGTTCAAACGCTATGCATCACAGTAGAAATGACGATATGTATTAATATTAAACCATTAAACGGATAGTACAGACCATAGTTATATTACACTCGATGAAATTTACCTTAACAAAAAATACCCGGAATACACGTATCGATATCGATCGACTGAACGCAATATTTCCAATCACTGGTATATTGCATAGTGTTCTCTTTCATACGCTCAAATTAATTAAAAACGAAATAGAAAAAAGAAAAAAAAAAAAGAAATTGGAAATTTTTTTTTATCGAATCTATTTGATGTCAGTATGTTTTATATTATGAAAAAAAAATCTCGTCTGTATTCATATTTTGTTTTCATTTTGAAATAACTTAGTCTGTTTATTAAATATTGATTGAAAACCAGGAATGAAATAAAATAATTTAGAAACTGTGTTCAGTGAAATGATGTTAACATCAGATCATAGTACACTGGCCAGCGAGTGTTTGCCATTTACTATTTTTTTGATGGGACACAATATTATTACAATGTGTATATGAATATATGTCAACCTTTGAATGAATTGTTATTTAACTATCGTTTTATTATGCAAACGAAAATGACAATGTTTTGCCATCTGTTTGTCAATGTGTTTTGATTTTGAATAGTTCTTTGTAAACTCTGTATTTATTTTTAATTGAAAGACCACGTTGATGTTAAAATTAAAACCTTCTTATATAAAACAAGTTTTAGAACGTGTTTTACAGTTTTACAATTTTAACGTTTAGATTTTTTCGATTTTTCACTAGAACATTTTTTCTTCACTCATACTGTTTATGAAATGGAACTGAATCGTTCCAAGCACAAAAGTTCGACAAGTAAAATGTTTTCCGGAAAGAAATAGTACAATTATCAAGACTATTATTTTCGCGATTCGATGTTTTATACGATTAGACGTCATCGATAAATAAATAGCCATAAATTACTAAACGAGCTCGCTGAAACGTGGACGCGAATGCTTTCTATTGAAATAGGTCGTAATGTTTTAAAGTTTTAATCATCGATGATACCATCGCAGCGATCGTCGTGTACGACATTATCAATATTATGTCTTTACAATGATGATAATATGGTGTCAGAAATTACAGATGGTTGTTAATAATTAATTCTTAAGTTTTACCTATGTTTGATAGAACAATATATTTTATAAACGTATCTGCTTTTGTATACAAATGTGTTCTTAAGTTCTGCAAACCTCGTAACCGTTATTTTTTTTTTATCTGAACATTAAACGTTAAAAATAAAATATCTGCGGTATGTAAAGGTATTTTTAACGTTAAAAAGGATTAAAAATATTTAACGCAACACAATGCTCCAAGCCGGTTTATCGTCATCTGCAGGGATTTTAAGTCTAAAAAAGTTCGTTATAAATACCAGCCCACAAACTCATTATACTTACTCATTATTATTATTATTATTAGATATCGGGCCATAATAATAATAATAATAATAATAGATTAATAATGTATTGAACGGTGAACTACTCGAATGCCACAAGTTGCTAACAGGAGATAACCGAAATCTTACTTATTAGATTATACGAACAAACTCGTTTTGAAGGAGCTTGAATCATGACGAAATTTTAGTGATGGAAAATTAAACACCTCGGTCAAATCGGGCGATCTTGAGGGGCTAATAGGGGCTAATATTAATGTCACCTGACCGCGATACGTACGAATAGACGCCGTCCCACGATGGACGTTGATTTCAAGACACGACGTTTTTAATCTTTGCACACTTGATGGCATACAACTATATGCTATAGACTATAGCGCTAGTTTCTGTTTTCGATAATATAATTTTTAAGCACATCGTTTCACTTATTTTTCCGTTTTCCTGGAACCCGGAAAAATGTATCATAGGTATAACATAATATGTACGTATTATATAATACACGGGCTCGGCCGAGTGCGGGGGTGGCAACAGTAAACTCATACAAACCGTCCGACACGAGTCTAAAACGGGAAAACTCTACTAGAAAAGTCTCCCGCTACGTCAAGTCCGAAAAAGCAGTGAATGCGGGTTAGGGGTACGGTATACGGGGTTGTCGGACTAACCGGCCGGGTACGGGTGGAGGCGGAACGACGGGGACGGTGATATTATTAGAGGACAGAATAGCGGATATGGAATTGGGGTGGCGGAGGGGCAAACACGCCCCCGTAGTCAAGGGGAGGTCGGTCGGCCGGCGGAGGAGGAGGTGCGCGTCAGTGGCAACGTGGCAACCAGCTCGCGGGATAGAGGGTGGTGGCGGTTTCGGCGCTCCGAGCGTGCGCCCCTGCGACCTGCTGCTCGTAAGTCGCCCACGTGTGCGCGATCGTCTGATCCACGCTCTATCACTAGTTACTATATACTGTATATACGCACACACACACATGGCTCTACGACGCCACTGGGACCACAGCCGCACGTGGAACGATCCTACTTTTTTCCGCTTTCGCCCACCCACCGCCTCGCGCCGACAACACACAGCTCATCCGATCATCGTCAAGCCGGCGCCGGAGTATATGCTCTTACTTAAGGCGACGACCGTATAATGACATTATATACTGTGTTATATATACGACCTCCTATATGTATATATAATTCTATATAACTATATAATATACTCGAGCAGTATAATAATAATAATAATAATAATTTAATAATAATATTATTATTACATACCAAACACCGGAAACGCGGTAACATCTTCTCTCGTCATACCGACGACAAGAAGCGTTGGCGGGGAAAATACATATTGGCGAAGGTTTCGCAGTGGGGTGAGGGGGTGAGGGGTGTTCGCAGAATGCAGTTGCATTCTATACGTAATACGCGTATAAATTTTCCGCCGTATCGGATAGACGTCAGAGGTCATTTTTGTTTTGCACGCGCGCCCATAAACGGTCATAAATTTAACACGCGCCGCGTCCGCATGCGAATTGTGTTGCAGACCGAACGCGCCGCGCCGTCCCGTAACACGCCGTAATATTACTAAATTATTGTTATTGTGCACCACAATGCACATTATTATCATATTACATAATATTATAATATAAGCCGTAGGCAATTGAAAGATTTAACGAAATTATGATTGGGCCAGTAAGTGCAGATACTTATTACAACTCTTATACTTACTCTGCGCGAAATCTAAACACGGTACTTACGCATTCTATAGGGTTGTATGTAATTTGAGTCTAAGACAAAAAGAAAAAAATATTATTGACAACAAATTTTCAAATTAATTCTAGTCATTTACAGCACATACAACTAGATAAAAATGAATTATATAATCTTTGTAGCTACAAAGTTATAATTGCGTTACTTTAAAATAATTAATAATATTATTTTGTTGACTTATTAATTTGTATTATAAATGATTCACCAATCAAGTTAATTTTAATAGATACATTTTGAAAAAATATTAAAATGTACCTAAAATACATTAAATAAAAAAAATGTTTGAAATTGTAATTCTACGTATACGTACTTTGTGTATAAATGCGAGAGTAATAATTCAGTTAATAATAGTATATGATATATGTAAATATTAGGAATATATATATCATAATTCATTGTCCAATTGTTCATGTTATTATTAATAGTCTATTTTATTTTTAAGTGTGGAATACATTTAATAATGTGAAATGTTTAACAAATTTTATTTTTGTTGTTTTTCCTAGGAAATGTTTTTAATAACAAAATCAAAAATAAAACTAGACCTGAATCTAAAAATAAAAGTATACTTTTAACAAGATGGTCCATATTTAATATAGGTAGGTATATATATTTATTAATAAAAACTTGAATCTTTAATTAAAACACTTTGAGACGGTCTTTGTTTACAATTATTTAATGAAAAAAAAAACATATACAAAGAGTAAAAAAATAAATATTATGACAAGTTAAATATTTACACAATTAAATACCTAATAAAAAAAAAAATAAATGATTTAAAAAGATAGATATATTTAAATTTTTCATTATATAAACAAATGTACCATTACATATTATATACAGTGTCATAATATCTATGCAGTTCAAGATTTAAATTTTAAACTATATTTCAGGTACATGTAATATATTTTTTTAAATAGGTAATATCAACTAAAATCTATTATTAATGAATAAATCTTTAAATTAAATTGCACTTCAAAATAATGCCAAAAAATTATTAAGTTATATCTATACAGTACCTATATAAAATAAATTTAATAAATATAATAAATAATAGCTGTTGTGCAAGAAAATCTGTCAAATTAATAAAATTAATGAAGGTCTTTGAAACTGTTTGTGTAGGACATATAAGTCATTTACTATAATTTAACAAATCATGTTAATTAAGGAAATTCCAAAATACACAAATGAATATACGATGAATGGAAAACATTAAAAATGAAACCATGTTTTTAGCATTAATATTTCATGACCATGAACACATGTATATATTTTAATTGTTGAGTGTTTTAACTCAAGTCTAGTTGTTTGAAACTAGAATATAAAGTGTAGAAGACTATTAAAATCAAAATCAGATGTAAAATCATTATATGAGTTTTAATTAAACGTAATTAATATCGACTTGCAACCTTTATGTAATACATTTTTTATAATAAAATTGAGTACAGAGTAATATGATTTATCGTGTATACCAATTGTGTAGATTGAAATAATATAACACGTTTTATAGAAAAAAAAAATAAGTTTATGAAAGATATACATATCAATGACTATTACCTAAATTACCATAATTTACAATACTATGAAATACTAACTGGGTAATTATGTATGAATGCATAATATCATAAAATCTAGAATATAGTATAGTTATTTAAGTTTATAATTCATGATAATTGTTATTTCGAACAAAAATAAACATTAAATAACGAGAAAACGGCGATCTTTAAAATACAATTAATACAATTCTAATTAAATAAAAATGTATTCTATAGAAAAATAAAATTTCAGTTCACTATCTATGTAAAAATAACATTGGTATTTAAAAAATTACATTTTATCGCATTCATTAAAATAAATGTAGAACGCACCTAGAGTTTGTATTAAAACGACCTACCTATACCTGAATATTTGAGGAATTAATGAGTATAAAAACTATACTCATACTGTATGTGCCTCAGTACAATGCTACTCTGAATAATACAATTTTTTAAAAAACCAGAATGTGTTGTTTCAGTGTTAACGTCGTTTATATTAAAAGTTGAGAAATATTAACTATGTGTCTGTATCTAATTGTCTTATACGAATCACTTTGCAATTAGTTGATTAATATAAAAATGTTATTATATTGTATATACCCGATTTTAAAATTAAACCTAAATATTATGGTGTATATATTTCTGGGGGATGATAATTCGCGTACAACGAGTAGGTATAAGTTCTTGATATCATTTTGTTGAGACGACATGTTCTATGTAGTTTTAAAAATGTTGTAACTTTAATATTATTTCTATATTATTAGGCAGGACCTTGAATTATTAAATTATTTATGAAAGCATGTAAAACACAATGAAAAGTAATGGATTTTACTTAATCCCCTTTTCCCGCAAACCTTTCAATTGATGTTGTTTATGTAATATAATACTATTGTACAGTACTCGTTGTGTTAATAAATTTAAAATCACTTTTATCACACTACATTATTATTTATATTGTACAATTAATGTATATTAAAGTTTTATCGAAATATAACTAATACGGTATAGTATGTAATAATAAATGTATTTAAATATAAATTCGTACAGCAAGCAATCGGTAGTTTATTATATTATTATACTATGTTCTGCACTCTTGGTGATTTTTATTAAAATAAATTATATTTTGTTATTGAATATTATTTTATAGTAACTTATAACTGGCATAAAACATTATATCTTATAGAGTCTGAAATCAAATTCTCTTATGAAAAAGTCAGATTTAACTCTTTATAATTTTAGAATTATGATAGGACAGTTGCTTTATTTTTTTTCACAGTACATAAATAATTATATATTATAATATCATTTTCATATTTTTATCAGCTATATGGAATAGCATCAAAGTTTAAAGTTTAAAATTGTTTTGAAAGATAAATACGGGCAAATATACATTTTATTATCGACGGATTTGGAAAAAGAAACATTTTTAAAATGTGTTTTTTTTTTATATATATATAAAGTAAGTGAATTTGTACTGTTGAATCCGAAAGGAAATCAATGTCAAAAGGAAATAAATAAATATATATTATATTTAAAATAACAATAAAAGTTATATTCACCGAAAGCGAAACAGCTGCCGGTGTTACTCCGCGAGACGCATTCGTGAAATTCTGAATACCATTGCATTTATTTTATTTTATTGGAAACTTAAACTTTTCTTCGGCAACAAAATGTTTTCTCCCATCTCGGCAACGTACTAGGTTATATTCTATGTATATATAATACATACATTATACCCTACGAGCAAAGTTAACATATTAAAAACCAAACTTGGTCAAACATTCCCGCCTATCCAATTACATCGTTATTTCAATCGGATGTGCATTAGATTACATTTTATTATTTACTTTGAGAGCAATTACGAGTCGCAAACCCGCGAATGCCTAAGTGATTAATATTTACAGTTCATAGACGGATAATCGATACGATATAGCGTATAATAATTACTTGGACTGTGTTTTAGTAGAAAATAATTTTTTTATTATATATTAAATATATATATATATATATATATATATATATTTAAATTTTAAATACAGCGCTTTGCTACACACAAAATATGTACAATTACTACGAACAATAAATTCAATTTTGAAATTTTATTCTGAATATGTTTTTGACATTTCTAATTCGTTTTATGCCTTTTTATTTTTGCTTTTTTTTTATTGATTTCAGTTTATAATTGTTTTTTTTACTATTACTATCAATAAATATTTTTTATACACATTTTATTATAAATTATTATTATTTTTATTTTATGCAGACGTTATATCTATACTAAAAATGTATTTTTATAATGGTTTTAATTTTCTTCTTTTTTATATCAAACACTTACCTACCTGTCTATCTAAATAAATAAATATTATTATTTATATTACAATACAATATTATTTATTTTTATTAATTAAATACTATGATTATATGCAATATGTTTTTTTTCATTTCAATAAGATTAAATCATTTTAATAATTCTTAAAATATGATATTTTTTAAGTTTTTGATGAATACTTTATTGCATTTATAAGATTCTAAAGAGTATTTTAAACTGCGTTTCTTAAGATTCTAAATGCATATTTTAAGGTATGGCAATGCGTACAATTTACAAACTTATTTTTTTTTTACATATGTAGACGTGAAAAATGATAATTTATCCTTATAGTGGGGCGAGTCTTTGGTATTCAAATCCATTATTTTAAACGAGCTGATTTTTTTTCTTAGTAAACACTGTTTTGGATATCTACATTAAGTCCATTTATAATTCAATTATCAAAAGACTCTCGATCTACTTGTGAAACATTTTGAACGATTTAATCGTCGACTTCTTTAGATAATTTCTTTCGTTTTTCAGCAATATTTTTACCGCGTCTTATTGGTCGAACAAGAATTTCAAATTAGTATTTTTATTGTTATTATTATTATTATTTTAATTTTTATACAGTGTACGATTGTAATATTTATCATCGTCATTGGTTATAGACTAACTGAAACTATTTTAATGAATATGTTTTTTACATGTGTTACATTACAGGAGATGGCTTATTTTTTAGACATTTCTCAACTTTATCTCTTCCACCAAGTCCAATGTGTTGCTTTATGAATTTCTTAATTTTTTAAAAGTATACAAAATAGCCAATAGGTAATATTTTCAACTTTAATTTTTGGTTTTATAAAATAATACGTTTTTAATATTTTCTATTTTTATCAAATTAAATTTCCTAGACAATTAATGTTGGTTTCAAGCTTTAGTTTTACCCGAATTAAACTTTAGATCACTGATAATTCAGGGCTTTGTCGTAGTATTCCTAATTCCATTATTTATTGTTTGTATCAGTGTCACAAACTAAGCATAATTTATCATAAAATAGTTGCTTATATGATGATTCATAAAAATTAGAAATCATATGAGAATGAAAATAATAATAACAAAATATTTATTAGAAATGTATACATATATGTTGTATTACATTTAAAAGTCTAAATGTTGAGAGAGTATGATTCACGTAGAATAACCCGAAGTATACAATCTATGCGTATTTTAGTTTATATTTTTGTTCTTGCTTTTTATATTCAGTATTCGGATGTTTGATAAAGATTTGACATTAAAAAGCTTAGTGTAATAAAAAAATGTAATATTTTTTGCTCGTAGATAGGAAAACTATATATAGCGTGAATATAGACGGTGTCATCGTTATTATAACATAAAATTACGAAATCATAAATATTTAACATTTTAAGCTTAACTTTTTATTGTGTCCATCTTAAAATAGGTATAGCACTTTAGTAATAAATCACCTGAACAAATAGACAATTTGTATTTAAATATTAATTGCTTGCTATTTGCCATTAAGTATTTAATAAAACCTGATTTGACTTTTAGCTTAGTGTATATATATATATATGCGTATAATGCAATGACGTAGACTGTTTATGTAGCTTAATATGCTGTGTGTGATGCTGAGTAACATAATATACATTGCACTGTATTACTCGAGCACAGTATAATGTATACCTTTTAAGTAGCACGGATAAACGCTGCACCTGAATACGTTAATATGATATTATACGTATTATAAATTTATATTATGTTCAACGAAAGGCGTTTTTATAAACAATCTGAGACACTTTCACGTTTATTGTTTCAAGCGGTAAAATGTCTGCCGCGTACGTAAAGTATAATTTATAATATATAATATAATATTATATTGTATTGTGCACTTTACGCATAAACCACGCGAATCTACTTTTTTAGTTTAAATTATTATTTATGGTTCGTGTTTAATAAACCGTTATGTTGTATATGGACGCATATAAAACGTATATAAGTAGATCATTCAAATCGTTTCTCGTGTGCGCATATAAAATGATTTTGTTAGTTTTTTCAGTAAAAAACCAACAAAAAGCACAATGCACGATGGTATTCAGTGGTGAAATAATGTTCTATTGTTTTAATACATAGGTACGTAAGAATAAAAATATAAAGGTCGCCATTTATTTCGAATTGAAAAACATATATTATCTAATAAAGTAATATGTTTATGGATATATTTTATTTCAACGACTCGAAAATAATATAATATTTAATTTAAAGTCATCGATAATGTGTTTATTGAAATTTTTATAATATTTCTGTAAAATTCTAAGTGTTTTATAGATATCTACTGATTTTCTATTAATTGTCTAAAATATCTTTTCTAAAAAAAAAAAAAAATAGTGTGTTGGTCAATATTTGTTCCACGTTGTACGTCGGGACAAAATAATAAAAAAAAATGACGTATAGTTAAAAATAATTATTTACTAACGGATTTGGTTTTGGTTATGTGTCTGTATGTGTGTGTGCGTGGTTCACGCAAGCATTTAGCTCAACAACCGGTGCTTGGCACAATTTATAGCGTCACTCGAATTTTTTTTTTTGGTACCGACATTTTTTGTTTTATTATTATTATTATTCATAACCATACCGCATGTTTCGTTTTTACGAGACTCCCGAAAAAAAAACTCCTCCCCTTTTCGCTTGTACGATTTAACGGCCTGTTTCTGCAGGAGATCATTAAACGACCAGACAAGTTTTTAAGACCCTAATGACCATTATAAGTACGAGAGCGCGTATGCACATACGTCATATTATCGGCACGTATTGTATAATAGGTATTTAGCTGCAGAGAGACGCGCGCTATAATAGTTTTTATTCGTCCCGATCTAAGGGCGGCCAAGAATCACAACACGACGTTCGGCAAACGGTACCTGTGTACGTATTATTTTTATATCGGTAAAATATGCTATAAGGTTCATTGACACATACGCTGCGTATTATCTATGCACGATCGGACGAATTTCGTATACGCTAATATAATATACATGTCTTATAATAATAATATGTTGTGTTGTAGGTACCCGCGAGACCACGACGAAGAACATTATATCATAATATATAGCTAATATATAAGTTAAGTATACTATACTTTTCGCACATGTTGCTCGGCACGGTTTTTTTTTTTTCATTCCATCGCCATCGACAATCAAAAACTCTAAATCAAACTTAAGCTGAATAATATTTCGGACTCCTTAAATACAATTTTTATTTAGCGTTGGTTTTTCGTGATCGAAATGGTTTTGGCACTTGTGGCACTAAAATGCATTCGAATTTGATTCTCTTATAGACATAACAACTAGAAATATTACAATACATTTTATTTTTATACCAACACCACCTATAATGGCTATGATAGTATTACATTTTGTACATAATATAGACTATCTGTTTTATAAATGTGAGTACATATTTAAAAATTAGAAACAAAAGTACGTATACAAATTTTTAAAACAATTTATAATTATAAAATCTAAAGATTCGACCTGCCGTTAGAAAATACATTACTATCGGCAATATAAATATACTATAAAATAGTCTTAGAAATATATAAACTGACAGAATGATAGAATGATAGTCACATAGACGGTCTCTGCTCAGGATCGTTTTTCATCGCATGTGCAACGATTTATCATTGAATTCAAATTTAACACATCCATTAAAGTGGCCTACTCAATGACGAGTTATACTCAAAACCTCTGCAGAACAATTTTTTCATACTCTTTCATTAAGAACCGGCTCCACGAGCTCCACTGCTTTTAGTCTATTGAACAATTATTACTAGCAGGAAATACAATATTATTTTGTCGGCGAAAAAATATTTACCTGAAGTTTTACCTAAACAATGAGAAAAAAAATACCCTATTGTTTTGTTTTAACTCAAAATAGATAAAGTAGGTACCTTATACCTAGATATGCAATAACAATTTTTATATTTTGTGTATAGTGGTTTTTAACGAGTAACGATAAATACATAGTGTTGTGTTAATTTTAAAATAATGATTAAGTAAATAAAACAGGCGGGGAATTCTCAGAATTTAAATTTTCATTTTAATTTGTTTATCTGTCGAGTACGAGTAATCCAAATTATTTTCAATTATAAATAACGGTATCATTCGCGTAAACTGTTATTTTATTATTTCGAAACCAGAAGTATAATTTTTAAATAAAACCAAAAAATATATTAAATATACAATTTGTTAACTCTACATTCACAAAATAATTACAGGCTTTAATAACATATTATGATATATTCGATGATGAGATACAACTTTTCCAATTTTAAACATTCATACAATACCTATTTAATATTCATACATGTATTACAGTAAATGCGATGAGTTAATAGCCTCTTTAATAAATTATTATTAATGATATAAAACCAACAGCTATCGAACCATTTATTAATTTTCGTTACATGTTTTAACTAAAATAATAATTTTGTTAAAAGCTATATTTACATACTTTCCAGACATTTTGTGCATACTCTATGCCTACTCCATACATTATATAATTAAAATCTGCAATTATTTTATTACAACTATACACAGCAAGTACACATGTGTATTTGTACATTTTAATATTTTTTACTGCAAATTATTAAATTACAGTACCTATCTCTGAGTTTAAATTTTTTTGGGCCATTTTTTTTTTATTATTATTATTCGAATTTAAACGAATGCAATCAATTTATTATTTTACCTTTTCAAATCGAACCCTCGTTTTTACGGTTGTACAGATAATAATAAACCACTCATCTGATATTCAATCGAGATATAGTTAACAATGCAGAAAAATAAACTTAACAAAAAATAATAATAAATTAGTTTTGTAAAAAAAAAGTTCCGTTAATGTTTGTTTAATGTGATTATTTATCGTATTTTAATTTTACGTCAACAGAATTAATTCCTGATATAGAATATCGTCCCTCCGAAGTTTTAAATACTTTTTATATCCGTGTAATTCATTCCAGAGCGTATATATAAGTTATTATTTTTGTGCACTTCTTTTCATTGCTCGAAATTATAATTTTTGAATAATGGACATTCTAAACTGCGATATAACATAATATTTTTATTGAGTCGTTTTTAAATTTGAGGAGAAAAAAAAAATGGCAAACAATATAAACGCAAAGGCTGTATTATAATATATGCAAGTGCAGCCGGTACGTCGTCACCGTATTATTATTTTGTGTAATATTTGTCAAACACCGACTATGTATATTAATACTATATACATATATTATACATATTGTGCACGTAAAAAAAGTAAAAACTCGCGAAATGCGATTCACCGTACCGGAAACAGCGTTATGTATATTATATGTGTATTTGTGTGTGTGTGTGTGTGAACAATATTGACAAACGCGCATTTATTATTCATTCGAAAAGGCGCGGCGACGGGGCTGCTGCAGTAACCGACGTGTTTTCGCTTTTAACCGTTCGTTGGTTTTGTCGAAAATCGAGTGCACAAATAAGGTTATTATTATTATTATTATCATCATTATATATTATTATAATAAGGTGTGAAATCTGTCGTGGACGACATCGTTTTCGTAATGAACGCCACGAAAGATGATTCGTGTGCGTCCGAACGCTGCGTACGACCGGCATAAAACAAGAGGGAAAGAAAAACGACAAGCGCGTACAAAACACATTTTCTTTTTTCATAAAACGTCTAATGATCAAAAAAAGAAAAAAATACGCCGTGACTATACGTGTTGTTTATTCCGTTTATGTTTGGATTGCGCCGTTGATGCAATTGGTGTGCGACAGCACTTTCTACTGCAAGGCGATTTTATGAATCAATATATGGAGTCCGGATTTATAGTTCAAAATTTAAATACATGTCATAATATTTCCATTTTATCGACTTTGAACAATTGTATTGTTAATAATTGTCAATTAAATGTGATTCATTTTATACTGCATATTTGAGTATACATCTAGCTGTAATTGCATATTTTATAAGTGTTTTCTTGCATACAAATTCGAGTCCTACTAATAACGAATTAAATAATTTTGGTGTTACGTTTTAAAATTGTATTGGAAGTCTTTGTAAAAAAAATTCTGCTCTAGAATATTAAATTAAAAAATAAATGTTGTTATAAAAAAAAAAAAAAATAATATAAAACATATATTTTTTTAATATTGCTTCTCAATGGTTTAAAATTAGGTACCTAAAAATATTTTTTTTATAAATAGAGAAACTTAATGTACTTGGTGATAAAAGAATCACGCTGTACATAAGAAAATAATGACGACAAACCTGCACAAGAGAGATAGACAGATATAGTGACAGAGGAAGACATAACACGAGAGAGAGAGAGAGAGAGAGAGACGGAGATATGTATAGAAATTAACCCAACAGCACACGAGTAGAATTCCAAATCCTCTTAACTGCACACACATCATATTATATTGGTTACCCGTTATACCACTACCACAGTCGCTAAGTCTCCATGCGCGCGACAGTGTGTGCTAATATTAGGGCTGAAAGGGGGTGGGCGCCTGATGGCTTAAAACGTTATTACCGGTAATTGGTTCGGACACAGCGGCGTATTCGGCGAAATAAGATACTCAGCCCCGCGGTATTTTCGGGTCACGTAATTAAGATTACGTTACATCTGAAAATTTTATTGCCCACGTCATAACTACATACTAAACGTACTGCGACGTAACGCAAAAGTCTCCGGCTTTAGCCCGTTTAAACTGCCCCCCGGAAGTGCTGCAGATAATGCACATATATATTATATACATCAGAGTAAGAGAGAGAGAGAGAGAGAGAGAGAGAGAGAGCACTAGAGAGAAGACACGCACACACGATATAATCGCATAATAATGAAATGACTATATCTCTACCTACCTACCTATATATGCTGTACGACTGTTATGTACGTAGTGAATATAGGTGCAGACCTTTTGCAGCAGGCGGCCGACGTTAATCCGACGTCTCTAAACGGCTTAGTTTGTGCTCTTTAGTTATTGGGTGACAATAATAATATAATATTCCGCACCATCAACACCGTTGGCCGCATTATTATTATTACAAGCGAAAGGTCATCGAGTTTCGGACGGTGGGAGCCGTCTTATTGTGTGTGTGTGTGTGTGTGTGTGTGTGTGTGTGTGTGTGTGTGTGTAGGCTGTTTAGATTAAGAAGACCTTTCTATTTCGAATATTTGGCGAAAAATGTCAATGTCCGTCATGTTCGGACAATAAATACATAATACAGTATAATACTATAGTATACCTAAAATATACTTTTAGTAACGATTCGTTACAATATAGTTTCGTGGCGAAATGCAAATATGTGTACGTGATTATTAAATATTATCTGTGGTGAAAATGGCGCATGAGTGACAGCAATAATTGGAGTGGTTGCACGCAGTCTCCAGGACGACAATATCACAATAATAATACGCGATACGTAATCATTTATTATTAAATCAAAATCGAGTGTTAATTTAGAAATAAAGACTATTTATAATAAGTGTTGATCGGTAAAAACCTGAAAATTCCACTGCCGTGCATTATTTTATGTCGATTGATTCAGAAGGTGTTGTGAGCTCTATAATAACGTGTGTGCAACATTTTCAAAAATTGAATCGTTTGATATATAATTATTAACATAAAATCATATTTTTACTATTATTAAATTAATAAATTATGCATTACGAAGTCACTACATATCGTGTATGCAAACACGATACATAAGTTCATATCAATGACTTCGTGAAACTGTATCGATAATATAATACGACTGGAGTTGCAGACTGAAAAATTGTTATACGATTTTGGGAATTTACTGAATTTTAAACACTATGATCATCATACGTGTATAATATACAATATTACGCATACAGCTTTATAATATATGTATGTACACGCGTGTGTACATTATTTAATAAACGTGTGCAACCGATAAGCATGGCCCCCACTACCCCTGCACGTGAAATTATAACCCAAAGTATTGTGTTATCATATTACTCGATTTTTACATGACTTCACAAGTTGAAAACAACATCAGTCGATTCTGACGGCCCGGAAAAGTATTTGAAAAAATTCCCAAGTCTGTATTGTCACATTATTATAACGCGATAACCTCGCGTTCCGCCCAGTCAGCCGATGAATATATTGTTAGCACTTCACGCGATTTCTGTCTGGTGATAAGGAGGAATGAGTTGCAGTCACGTGGAAAACACTATTAATCGCATCACCGACTGCTGAACTCTGATGAATGCAGTTCGCCATTACCAATAATAATAATAATAATAATAATAATAATAATAATAATGCTTGTATATCTAGACCTATAGAAAGAGTACCCCCGACAACACGTACAAAAAAAGGTATAGTATTGTAACATTATTGGTTGAAAATACAAATCATAAATTCATAACACTGTTAGAACTAGATGTAAAATATATAAAAAAAAAAGTTTAGGTTATTTATTTTATATAACTATATGAATTGATGAGCACTGATGATGGACAATTATTTGCACAGAACTTTATAAGATTACAACGTTTTAATGTTAAACGCTTCACACGCACACACACACACACACACACACACACACACACACACACACACACACACACACACACACAAATGTATAAATTTGTTTTTTCGTATACAGAATACGATACTTATATAATTCAAATTTATTGGAGCGAAAATGCTACTCCCGAATATTTGTTATTCGTTATAGTCATTTACAATACTAAAATCATTAAACATAGTCACATAAGTGCATATTATATCAACTGTGTATAAATAATGTATTAACATTGCTAATATAACGTAAAATTAACAAAAAAAAAAACATACATCTTTTTTTTAAGAATAAGCGACCTGTTTGATGAAACATTGAAAAACAACACGTGCTTATTATATTTCGATTTTAATATCATATCTATATTCTATATAAATATTATTTTCAGTAAAACCATTTTAAATATTTCATAAAAATAAAACTTTTTTTCAACCTTATATATGTGATTGTGCGTTGAATATGATTTCCAGTTGCGTGGAAAGCTGACGCTTAGAAGACGAAAAATAATATTTTGTCATTATATTGAAAGACGAGTGCTATAGGTATATGCTGTATTATTATATACCTATTCGGTACGATCTGCGTACAATAAAACTGGTCAGAAAAATGTAGTGTACCTATACCGCGGTAGATGGGAAACTTCAGCGCGCGGGAGTGCAATAACCAACAACTTTTGCTATTACTGGTGCGGCTGAAGTTTATATCAATATCTCGTACAACGTGTATAGTGGCGCGGGTATCAACTAAAAATTAATCTCGGGCGGCTTGCTCTCGCGTATACAGTGTAGGCGTGTGTGGTGTATCTATATATATATATATATATATATATATATATGTATATCATATATAATACCTCTATGATCACCGAAAACTTAATACACGGCAGAATTTCCCGAATCATTTTAAGCCGCGTATAACACGTAATTAAACTCGGGTATATCGTTTCCGTGACTGGTGCACGTGCGGCGCAAGACGAGGCGGAAACCGAAAGGCAAACGATGGATTTTCGCGGGATTACGTCTTCATCCGCGGCGATGCGCTTGGGCGCCGTAAAAATCTCGCGCGCCGGCGGTTAATCGGATCCATGTGCGCGGGAAAAAAAGCGGCCTCCGTCGGTTTAATTATCGGCCGATTCCCTTTTTTCTCGGGGTTGTTCTCTTGGGAAATATTTCCGGCACGACTTGACTCGTCCTCCGCCGACGGCGGCGGTGAGTGGCAACGCAGCACGGGCGGCGGCGAGGGACAGGGAGCAAAAGACATAATCAACCTTTCTCCGTTGTTAAAGCTCTATTAAAAATAATGGAAAGAATTTCCCGATCGACTAATTTCTCCTTTCTATACACTCCCCGTGCCCATCATTATCTATAGGACACCGATCTCGTCAAAAACCTGCAGTTTTTTTTTTGCCGTCCTTAGAAATTTAACGAGATTTGATCATCGGATTTTTTTTTCCCGAGTACCTACTCCGCACTCGTCCCCGACGATTCGTAAAAGGTTACCCGGTTTTCCGTTGGAAAATTAATTTTCTCCGCCCGCCGGGTGGGCCCTCTCGAGCTGAAAAACACGACGGGACGCACAATTTTACCTCTTTGATGTGTGTGTGTGTGTGTGTGTATTTATATCATAAAAATATATATACTCGAGTTATATACATATAGTATAGATACATCCCTATATCGTAATTAGAGTCTCTGCAGTTTAGCTCGACGATTTTCAAATGATATCCCTCCGAGTTAAAGTCGTGCAAACTTTAATACGCATACAAATATACACGCGTAGGTCTTAGGCACTCTGCGACTTGCGTACTACGAACGACTGCAGCGCATTACAAGTGCGGCAATATTTGCCACGTCAAAAATGATTTTCACGACAATTCGGACAAGCAGGTGCCCGCCCCTCCAGTTATACGTTGTGAAACAATAACACGCGACTACACACACTACACGGCATGTGCAGCTGACTGTTTTTATGGTCGTAGGAAAAAAAAAATTACGGTACGGTTTTTTGACAGTCTTTTGTTGTCGAGCTCCACGCGCACTCGTCTTTTACAACTGCTGAACGATACGCTCTCTTGTTCCGACTCTCTCCCCGTGTACACACCGTCGTCCGTTTGACGCGACAATAAAATTATAGTGTTCGCGCAAGACGGCGAATGCGAAAATTCGCGTTATTATTCCCGTGTTGGAGGAATTGTATGTCCTGCAGTAGTTGTCGTATTATTATTATTTTTTTTTTAGCTTAACACTCCAACCGTCCATCTCCCTCTCTTCTGCGAGCAAACCAATGTATGATCTAATGTGTACCCAACAGTAACATATGATATTATTATATTTTTATAATATCAGCTGGAAACACGACAGCGGCGAATCTCGCCTTGCTAATGACGCAAATAAACTGCCATAACGTACCTAAATACGCGTTACAACGGATTGCACGCGTTTAAAATAGAGCTTTTCGGGTTCAATAAGTAATATAGCGGTTAATGGCCACGCGCACAAGCAATATATGATTATTTAGTTGATGTTATTAATTGTCTCGGCTCTGCTGTTAAAGTATAGTTTCTGTTTACCGTTATTTTATTTTATAAATATATATATACGAGCAGTAGGCCGGCAGTATACTTTATGTGACACTATCGTTTAAGTCCGAAACCTTTTAATATATATATATATATTATAAAACGAATCGATAAACTTCTCGGCAATTAGTTATCAAAACAAATCCAATAACCTAATGCGGTCTCGCAATGAAAACAATAATTCGATTAAGACGATTAAAAACTCTGTGAAGTGTTCTCAGATTTTTCGGCGAGTTTTTCAATCCATTGTTCAGTGAAACACTCGTTTAGTAGTAAAAATAGTTTATTGTACAGCAAGAGATATTATTATTGCCTTACAGTTGACATCGAATTACTATAATTCGTCATTAAGCTCTTTTGTTCGTTTGAAAAAAAAAAAAATACAAAAAGCCTCTAACAAATAAATCTCACTCGAATTAAAAACACTCGTTTGCACATTTTAGGCTTTACGTGCATATTAAAACTTTTAAACAACATAAATTCATTATTCAAGAGATATTAGTCGTCGCATACAAGTATAAATCTGTCCTCTAAACACTTTTACCCGGAAAACGTTAAGCTCTCATAACGGCCAAACTTTTTGTTAATATTACCGTTAATGTTACGCGTAAAAATATAAAAAAAAAAAAATAAATAAATAAAACACTGACTACAATATGCACAGCCGGAGCTTTTAAAATGTTGCCGGTCAGTGTCTTAAAATAACATTATAATAATAATAATAACTATGCTGACACGTAGAGGTACGTAGGTACGAAATAACATTACGAGGGTCGGGCAGCACGCGTAATGTATTATGTATAATAATATAATCTGAACGGTAAAAGGGTCTTCTTAAACGACGGCGGTCAGACAGATAAATGACCGGTACTCGGGGACTAAACACGCGGGATAATGAGAATGCAAATAGCGGATGATTATGTACGCGAGAGTGGATGAAATTGAGACGGTAAGAGAGTGAGTATATATACGCCGTCATGTAGAGGATATAATATATTATTATATTAAAAACAAACCATCGTGGCAGCCCCTCTTGCCGTAATGTATGAATAAATAGGGACAAATCTGCATTGACCGACAATAATTGATAAGGGTACATAATAATATCTAATATAATACTCTTGGAATACAGTGAAATGTCAAATGAAAATAACAAAATGCGCTACACGATCAAATGTATTTGCTAACAGAAAAATAATTAAATTGGAGTGCTATTATTATATTTTTTCCATTTAAAATACACTGAAGGTTACCCGATAATATTGTGGAACGAATATCGTTAATAAGAAGGAGCTCAACTCGATTGATAAATAATAAGTAACTCGAGTTTTTGATTTTCAATCATCTTTAATATAATAATAATAATAGTAATAATAAAAATATTCGTCGTAAAATAATAATCACTCTTAAAATAAATGCTTTATAAATGCTATACCTATGTATAAATATAATGTATAAGTGTGTGTGATTGAGGTGACTCGACATACCTTTGAACATCGTATTATTATTATGTCATAAATATTATTACAGTTATTATTGGCAACGGCTTCCATGAATGCGTTTCAATTACTAAAATAATTACTTTTTTTTATGAATTTAAATACCATCAAACATTAAAATAAATTTTATAATCTCAGAACTTTTCATTCGCAAAATATATGTACTGTACACACTACTTATGTATTTATGTATATATTTTTATATGCGTCATGTAGACTGTATGTTTATCAAGTTGAAATAGCAATAACTCAAAAGCAATATTTAAACGAGCCAGTGTTATACCTCTTTCAACAAAGGAAACAAAACGAGAAAAATGTTTATTGCCTTTTATAAAGAAAAGTGGGTACTTAACTGTCTTATTGAATATTTATTATTCCAAAACAATTTTAACTTTTACATTTATATCGGAAACGTCACGTTTAGGACTGAGCTAGTTAATTATTTAATGGCATTGTGTTTGCTTGATTACTGAACAGGTTATAATTTTATTATTATTGTGTGTGCAAATACCGACAGATAAGTAATTATTTAATCAAGTGTACCTATATATGTATAGGCAGCCGGGGGGATAATGTCTAGAGATGATGAAATTGGGCGAAAACACCCCGTGATTGTAAAAAGAATGAAAAAAAAAATCATACAATAGACATAATATCAGAAGGGCGCACTCGGAGTAAGAATAGGGCGAAGGGAGAGAATATGGGTTGGTGTGTCGAATGGAGATATACGCGCGGAGGGTTGCAGCGACGGACATTGCATAAGATTGTCATTCGGCAGGCCAACCCCAATTATCGAGAAGGACGGAAATGCTGTAATATTGCACAACTTCACTCCTTCCATGTACAATAATTAAACTTGCATTGTTTATAAGATTACGTATCCTTCGTTTACTTCGAGTCCGTTCGAGTAGGAAATTGCTACGATTGAAACGCAGTCGGCGGCGGACCCGCGTTTTCGATTTCCTACATCCCTCTCCGTTAATTGCTTTACAAAACGTCATGTACTGCTCGATTATCTAAAACGATGATAATATTATTTATTTATATACGTCTCGGCTTCTCGTCCAATTTAAGATACGTCTGATAATATACGTTCAATAAGACGCGTATATAAAGCGAACGTTTGCCGAGTTCGCCGAAGAACAATCTAACAAACTAAAATCGGCAAAAATTAGCTCATCCCGTCGTCAATGTTATAATAATATGTGTAATTTCCATCGAGTTTACGCCGACTGCACGTTAATACATTGGCGCTATGTAAGTAGAAAATCAACAATTTGCTCGGAATTCGCTATAGTTTGCTAGGATATTTCGGGATTCTGTTAGAACCCCTATCGTTGCCTCCAGGGGAGGTTTCAAATCTGGCACATAATGTACCCACATGCATAATGACGTGTTACACGTATGTATTGCATATAGTATACAGTATACGGCAAAATAAAAATAATCGTGCGGCGTTTTTACTGTGCAGTCTGTTGTCAGACGGTCATATTAATAAATAACAATATTACAACAACGATTTATTTTGGAAGCGAGTCTTATAGTTCTATTGCAGCCGAAAAAAAAGCAATATGATTTACTCTCCGACGCGCATACGCAACCGTCGCGCGTTTTTATAACGTCGTAAACACTTATCGCACGCGGTCATATATAATACCTAAATGTATATTATATATATATATATATATATATATGTTATATATAATATATAATACGATACACTCGCGAGTCGTGAGAACACAATGGATAAGCCAAAAAACGCATAAAACAAAAAATACGATTTCTCGGTTCGGAAAAAAAAAAATAAAAAACCCGTTCCACGTCGGTACAACAATGGGACAAGCACCTCCCTGCGATAATAATATTCACCGACAACGCCGCGCCGTCGGATATTACAATAATGTACACACATACAGACCATACAGCAAGCGCGTGCATAGCAGATCGCTGCGTGTCTATAGGAGCGTTCTTCGCGAAATGAATCCGTCCGCCTGCGCGCAGTACACCATTATAATATTATATTCATACGAGTCCGGGCGAGTGGTGTCATAATATTGTAGTCGCGTTGTGTTATACGCGTACAGGAAGAGCGCTTCTTTTTTTTTTTTTTTTTTTTGTTACCGAATCATTTTCACGAAACTCGCTGTACCGCGAAACAATAATTATTTGCGTACGACCCGTGCGAACCGACGATACAGCTGACAGACAATAGGATTTTTCGTTGTTTTTTTGTTTTTATTTTGTCTTTTTTTTTTAATTTGACGGGGACGTGACGCGCGCTCGCGAAACAAACGAAAAATACGAAAAACTTTCTCGCTCCAGACATCAACCCGCCCCCCCTCCCCCCTCCCCACGCGCAGTGTTTTGTCCACCACCCGCACTCTAATTCCCAAAGAAAAATGCATAACGTAGTACTGTGTATGCTTATTAACCCGACGGCGAGACGATAATGCATTAGGTCGGTTCTAAAAATACGCTGCAGTGTACGTATTACCTATCGATAACGGACTAGGATGTATTACGATGTGATATACGTATCTTCCCAGACCGCGCAGGCATCGAACTGGCGCCAACACTCGGAAAGAACGAAAAAAAAAAAAAAAAAACATAGTCTCATGAATTATTTAATTATTGCAGCATGCGATACTCGGCGAGTTGGTCTATATTTATCGAGGAAAAATTAATTTTCTTTTTTCTTTCCCCCGTTGACATTTCAACATGGGACGCACGCCCTAATACTTCTGAGCGTACGGGAAGGAAGTTTTTTTCCAAACACGAGACATTTTTATTAGAGTTCAAATAATAGGTTTTACGTAATATACGAGTAAATTATACTTAAACAATACAAGCGCTTGAATCTTCAAACAGAGTCGATCGCTAATTTTTATTATGAAATCTTATTTCTATTCAAAACTTGGTCCCACCCATGTAAAGCTTAACGTACATTTTAACATAATTATGATGATATCCAATTATAATTATTTTACAAACATCCCAATATACATTGACATAATAAAGCTAATTCATGAAAACAAAAACAAAAACTGTGTCTTACAATAGAAACATCACATCACAGACAATAAATGCAAAAAATATAAGTCATATTGCGATCATTATAATCTTCTCGCTTGACGTATCCAAATAATTACCATAAATAAACTTTGAATCAGCTAAACTAATTTAAAACACAGACACCTCATCCTCACGACTGGACAAGATCAGCATTCAGCGTCCACACAACTCATACACTACTGATTTTTATCGAATATTACAAAGCCCAAAGAATCAGAGGAGGCTTAATATTTAACATAATCTCTGCGAACTTCTTACACAAAATCTTAAACATCTACACTCGTCTGCTCATTTCATGTATTCATTTATCTGAACTACATTATAATATTTGAGTTATCATTTAACTACACAACTACACCTTATCAATATTATGCTTCTTATTTCATATTTTCTAAATAAACTAAAAATTTAAATTAACATTATTAGGTATACATTAATAATAAAAATAATAATAATAATATAATTAAATTATAAATTCCTACGTTTATATTTACAAATTACATTGCTTAAATGTACATTGTTTTTTTTAAATACGTCCAGCAGTAAAATCGCTCATAATAACAGTTTATAAAATACAGAAAAATAAGATTTCATATTTCGGGTACTATACTGATATTTTAATACTTTATACGACCCCAACAGTTGGTTCACCGAATATTTTTACGACACACTGTCCAAAATCTTTCACTGACGTGAGCACAATTTTCTTATTATATTTTATGAAAAATAAAATATATTTTTATATAGATACCCAAAAACGTTATTATTATTATATATAAATTATTGTGTTATTTTTTGAATTCGAAAAGAAAAAACCTATTTTAAAATGCTTAGATTTTTCTTTAGCTTCAAGTAAAAATCGATTTGGTAGTATATTTTATAGTATACTTGCTGTGAAAACATGATAAAAAAACGTTTTGTAGAATACTACACAATATTTACATATGCATAGCGTTCTTATTTTTTTCATACTCGCATGAAGTACAATATAATTTAAATAATTCAATAATAGATTCTGTTTATCCAAATTATGTGTTACTTGTTAGTATTATACGTGTGCATATATATTATTACGTTTATTGTTATAGTTTATTCACTTGCAGTATAAAATTTATTATTTTAATGTTGGGTATTGTAAAATTTAATTCATATAGTATGAGCATTAAATATGCGAAGCCCTTGCTATACACATATATATATATATTTAGGTAAAATAAAATAATAATTTAATTTAGTATTTTATCCTTCCTATTAATTGATAAATATTTAGTTTAGTATGTATAGTTAATTATTTTCAAATAATGAATTTAATCGTGGTAATTTAAAAAAATAATAAAAGTTTGACCGTCACTTCAGAAAAAGTTGTAGACTATTTGGTAAAAAAAAATACATTAATAAAATTTAATTAGTTTGTTCGATTTCATCATAATTGATTTAAGTATTAAAAATTAAAATATGAAAGTATACCAGAATTAATTAATATTAATATATATATTATTTTTATAACTGTACAACCTATGTTAATCTTTAAACAAAGTAACTGATTTTAACCAAGTTAAGTAACTTTTTTTCTAATTAACTTGTAACTTTTCAAGTTAAAAAAAAAAAGTAACTTAAAACTTATCGTTAAAAAAATTATTTAAGTTAAACCTCTCTGTAAATATTGAACGATATCTTGGAAACCAAAGGCTATCATCATTTACACCAGCTAGATAGTAGTTCGCAATAAACATTATGTATTCTGCTGTAGAATAAAATTACACTGATTTGTGTATAGTTACAGAACAATAACAAATTAATTTACTCGTTAAAAGTCATCTTATAAAATGTAAAATATGATATCAATTAAATATGAATCATAATGACAACGGATGTTACATACTTCCTTGTTATTAATATTTATATCATATTATATTTTAATAATTCGTTAATTTATGTATTGACTTTTCAATGAAAAGTGTATTTAAAAAATGATTGAATGACTAGAGATTAGTAAATAATTATTGAACCTCATTAGTACGTAAGTTTTTTCTTAAAAGGTAGCAAAGTATTCATATTTTATGATATTGTAATAAATTAGAAATGTTTATGTCTGGTCCAATAGACATTCAAATATTCGGTGAAGATTAAAACGATATTTTTACAAATAATAGTTTGATATGCGTTTTCACTATGAAAAACGTTAATTAATTAATTTTTCTATTGTTATTATACGAATTAAAATTCGTCAATTGAAATGCGGAACAAATAGGATACAATAATACACAATTCACCAAAATATAAAAACTGTTTAATTTCCTATTATCTCTCCAAACGAGCTACTTATATTTTACCGTTTTAAAGTTCGGTGCATTTATGTATAAGGATAAAAATAATATGCTACATTACTATAGGTATACTATATTTTAAGGAGTAGCAGAAAAATGTGGGAAACGTAACTAACTTCTTCTTTAATTTTGTTGTAATCACTAATGTTAATTAATGTTTCTTAATGTTTGAAAAAAATGTCATGTATTTAAATGGATTAGAATGCATACAACATCTAAGACTATTGGAATTTTATAAAAATGTAAATAAATTAAATTTTATTTTAATATTTTAAGTAAAATTAAAAATAGCTATTTTTCAAATTTATTTATTTTATTTTTTTTTTTTTTAATAAACTGACAGTAAAACATTTACGTACTATAAATTGTATAGCGAATGATTATCCATATAGATAATATATGATTATATAATATTATACGTACGTAAATAATTGCATAAAAGACATAAATACAAACAAATGCAGCAAAAGTTATTAAATGTTCAGATCTACCTGTCACCTGTCACATCACACTCGCAGGACAGCACTGTCGCGAAATATAATATCTTCTATCATTGTATATCATTATACAATATCGTCTATTGTTTGGGTACCTAATACTATATAACCAATCCGTGTGCACGAGATATGTTGTGGCGCGCGATCGATCGACTTTCGTGGGAATATAATATTAATTATAATTTTCGTCCGAGTTGACGGCCGACACCGCCCTGTCAATAAAACGCAAATATAGAAATTTAATAAATTAATAATAGACGCGCACACTGCTCGATATACCCCGACCCGTCCTGCAAGGGTTAAGCGTCTCCGTTCGTCCGTCACTCGCCGTTTCTCCGTATCTCCACCACATATAATACACGTGGACGGTTGGGCGCGCGCGTGTGTGTTTAGTATAATGGAGACTTAATTATCGGGACGTACACGCACTCACGCACGAGGACACGCGGCGTCGGAAAAACGAAAAGGGCCTAAAAATGGTAATGGATTACGACGATGATTATAATAGCAATAATAATAATAATAATAATTTCGAGAGTCCGGCAAAATCCGAAAGACGAGTGGCGGAGGCGAGGGGTTATTGGATGAAAGGGCGGCGGCGGCGGCTGCGGCGACGAACGGTCCGGCAGAAATCCTTTTTATTGTTACCGGTCGGTGAAAGAGGGACACGCCACACCGAACGATATGATAAAAAGAGAATCTATTGTTGTGCGACGGCGGCAGGGGACTTTGGCCGCCGCGAGAGCCTTGTTTTAACATAATGTCCTGAGGAAACAAAAGAAAATAATATGTACATATAGGTATATAATATAATAATAATAATAATAATAATACGAACACGGAGCCCGAATATGTACTCGAAAAACGAATTTAATAGTAAAACATAATGTCTGGTATATACTATTATGAACTGCTGTTTATAAGTACCTATAAGAGTGCGTATTTTTGTTTAATTCTCTTGCATACACCTAACTCTGTAGGCTTTCTCACGTCTGCGAAACGGTGACGGGGGCGCTTCGAATTACGACTAATGAAAACAGTACGGTATTTTGTTTTTAATATTTATATATATATCAAAATCAATTCATAATATAATACGACGCACAGAATTCTGTATACGATGGGCTTCGATACTTCAAATGCAGATTGTTTTTTTTTAAATCTATAGAACATAATACTGTGTGAGCAGGGTCAACGTATAACTCTGAAGTTATATATATATATATATGCTATTCAGACACACACGTGATGTATTTAATTATTTCGCAAATCGTCGTCTATACGTCGACCCACGTCATTCGTAATAACGCGTATAAACACACTTGATATTGTTTTGGTTTTTAATTTTCGTCTGAATACCAAAAATCATACGTAAAGGTCGACTATTCCACTCTTGCGCGTTACAAATTATTATAATTTCAATAATGTACATCCGACAGCTGACATTTGACTCTAACCGTGCCAGTGATGTACAGTTTTATGCATTTTGGTGGACATCACATGGTGCCTGTTTTGTACAATGGAGCTTGCTAGCAGATGGTGCGGAAGCGTATAAAACAATTTTTATTCTTTACTCTTTGTCGGAATACTACGTACCTATATTATTATATTTAGGTGATATAAACTCTATCAAAAGAAGAAAAAAACGATTTTTAAGAAATGCAGCCCAGGAACAAAAACCGAATAATTCCTGTTCTTTGTTGACGCTATAATACTGTATTTAAAAGCATATTTATAACAACAACAAAAACTATTTCATACAAACAGTAGAAAACGCTGTTTTCTAAGACACAGTAATAAGGTAGCCAATTATATCGCTACTTCCGTTATGTTATTTATAGCATAAACGAATGTCATTTCTTATATTTTAGCGCTGTCCAATGGGTTTTTTAAAAAAAAAAAAAACACTAATTTAAGATACAAGTTTTTTTCAGGAAAAATCTAAATGGAAACATTTGTTTTTAAAATTATTCATAAAAACATAAATTAATATCTATACATAAAAAAAGTATAACAAGCAATTTTGATTAGTTATGCATAAATGACAGGTATATTAGTATTGGAAAAGCACCCAGTGCCACTCGATAGATTGAATAGGTAAATATCTATGCCAGTACCGTTTTGAAATCTCTCTAGGGGTTATCAGAGATTATGTGTCGCGAGAGTCGGTTAATAGTGGGTTTAAATGGTGAGATTACTTTGAGTGAACTTAAAGGTAGTATATGATTTATAGTGAATTAGGTAACCTTGGATTTTTGATTCACTGTGGAGATTACTATTTTTGATAAACCAAATAGTAAAACGATTTAACGATAAGATCTAATGACTGTAAGGCTTAAATTTTACTTAAGTTTGAAGATTTGGAAGTCTTATTTCTGGATAACATAGGACCAAAATATGATCTGATAAAACCTGTATATATTAATAGTTAATATTACTGGTGAATATCTTGGATCACGGAAGTTGACTGATTTTATTTATTAAATAAAGGTCTTACGTATTAGTGCAATGTAAATATTTTTTTTATTCCAATAATATCGAGTCGGTTCTGGACTGTCTGCTGGTAGAGCTTATCGATGTTAGAATAGTGTTGACCAAATGAACTGTATCCAAACTGACGAAATTTGAATCTTCATCGCAGTAAAAGTTTATGTTTGATGTATACTCTCTCCATAATTAGTAGAGTGTGCTTGCCACAAGGTAAACAAAATGGCTGAAGTATCTTTGGAATCTTCAGAGTTTAGAAAGATGGTTTAAACCACATTGAAACAAAACTGTAAGTATGAAAGTATTAATGTTTAAAAAAAAATCCTTATTAATGTATGTTAATGTATTATACACCTATATCGTAACTTATTATTATTATTATTTTCCACATATAATCGTAATAATAAATTAAATTTGAATTGCATAATATGTTATCCTATATATATATATAATATAAATATAACACAATCCTAGACTTTCATTGTTTTCAAATAATTTAGAGCAGAGCAATAAATAAATAATTATTAAAAAAAAAATTAAATAATATTTTAATGTTTTTCAATTTTGATATCAATTTTAATTTTTTTTTATTTATTTTTATTGCGATAAATAGTGTAAATTAAAAAAGGAAAGATATTGTTATAGGGACACCATATATTATCACAGTGTCTGAATTACAGCGTATATTCAAATATTCCGTAGCACCGACGCTTCTATTGGCGTTATAATATTTACACAATTTTATTATTTTAAACATGTATTTAATTTGATATAATACAACTGTTATTGTTCATCTGTGAAATTTACATATTAATTTATCAACCAAATTCCTAAAAACCATCGTAGGTGTTTGCTATAATTCAACGATACACAACAATATTCGTAACTGTACATACAAGTTGTTTAATTAAAATTTAATTTACACGAATAATTTTTATATTTTGTTATTAAAAAAAGTTTTAACAACAATAAATTCTTTTATATTACCTTATAAATCAATTTTATTATTAATAATAAATAATGATAATACCAGACCTTGTAAATTGTATTTCAATATTATACACATTATGCTACAAAATGGTTTTTTCTAAATTTTTCATCTTCATTCTTAATTAAACAGTATTTTTTTTAAATCAATTTAATAAAATTTGAAACAAATATTATTGAATTATTGAATATGATTCGAATTTATTGATATGTAATACGATACGAGTATTATCGATGTCTGACAAATATACATATTTTGTTTTTTATTTATATATTTAGGTTTCTCTATAACCCTTTTTTGCATTTTATCAATTGGCAAAACAAATTTTAATGTAAAAATTGTTTATTGTACTTAAATTATTTAAAAGCTTTAAAAATAATTATTTCGAATCGATTTTAATCGAGTATTTAATAGAAAAAAATACCATAATAATAAAATTAATTAAAAAACATTAACACTGCAGTAAAATCAAACGTATATATAAACACAATTAAATAATAATATTTATTTTTTCATTTTGGCTTTATATTTTAAAACATACTTCAAGTGTTTAAATTAAAAAAAATAAATCACTGTCTGGTTAAATTAAAGTTCTGTTTGAAATGTTGTATATACAAGTACGTCAATATTTATTCGTATAAAGAAAAAAAAAGGTTATATTATAATATATAAAAAATAATTATTTATGAAGATATAACAATATACATATAATATTATCATACCTAAGTATATTATATTATGTTTATATGGTTAAATGTATTTAAAGTTATTTTACGAAATATAAGGGACTTGATTTTTAAAACCGTAGACCGTATACCTTTATAATACATAAATAAATAAATAAATCTAAAAAGTAATAACATAACCAGATGATTTTTTTTACAATTTTCATCATTCTTATTACATTATTTTACCGTCTATGTATCGACCTAGCTGTGTTGGTAAAATATAGATAACATTATTATAACCGTTTATTGTTTGGTATCTTGATAAATTATATCTTAACTTAACTAAATTAAATAACTTATAACTAAATTATAATTATAATAAATGCATCCTGTGTGGCAGAATGTTTTTTAATATTTTCAATTTTCTAAACATAATTTCTATTGTTAATTTAGATTTAGAGTTTCAACATTGATCATCTTGAACTTGAGACTTTCATCTGTTCCTCTGCCATAGACTAGAAAATAAAGGAATAGACAAGGCAAACTTACATTGTTTTAGGGAAGACATCGTACATAGACTGTGTTTTGTTTTTTAGGGAAGTATATAACGTATGCGGTTTTTAGATATGTCATGTATAAAATAATGAAAATAATGGGTTCTTTAATCAGGCAATTTGTGATGAAAACTTATTAAACTAAATTCCCATATTATGGCGAGCATTGACAACTTATTCGTTTCTTCAATGTCTATAGTTGTGAAGTATACAGACAAACTTTAGGGTTATCCACTGCATAACCAAAAGAAAAATTATTGAGTTTGAAGTGGGTTCTTAGTTCATACGGAGGTACCACTAAGGGCAAACGTGAGCGGCCGGTTCGAAGATATAATTTTTATTATTATACCTTTCTATAATGACATTGATTCTTTAAAAATGACTAAAATTATGTAAGTTTATAATAAATTGCTTAAAATCAGTTTTGGCAGAAAAAGGAAATTTCAATTACTGTCAATTCATTGGTACATTGGTTAACCACAAAATTTAATAGATTAATAATTCCTCAGGTAAGGCGTCTCTTTTGGTTATTCTAAACTATTTATATATTTTCTTGCTAGTTCAATCGAATTCGGTGATATTAAACACATAGAAAACTACTAATAACATAATATTTTCTTTTCTTGATATGATTTAAAACAGTTACGACACTCATCACATTTTTGAATAAGAGGGTTTCCGAAAAACCGTAGATACCTACTGGCTTTTACGTGTGATGAGTGATGACTACTTCCGTTCGGTCCTTCTCCCGCGTACCACAGTGCCGCGGGCTTCCGTTTCCGACGATGCCGCGGGGCGGTCGACATCCGAAATTAACGAACCGCTGCTAAAGTGCTAAACGCAATGATTCAATTTCGATATCGCAAGCAAACGATTCTCGTTAGCAATTGTCGCGGCGGCAGTGGGAATAGGGTGGTGGTACTCTCCCGGCCTATTTGACGAATACACCGAGTTTCCGGTTCACGCGTGTACCGGGTGTAGACTGAAGATTCTCCGAACGAAAAGGGCGTAAACGGCGAACGAACCGATTAAAAACCCGAAATTCCCGTCCCACGACAATTCTACAGCTCATCCGGACCTTATACACGGCGGGGTGTGTACGTTTCGTCGCACGCCCCGATCAGCGCCGCGTGTGAAAGGTGAAAGACCGAAAATTATTCAAAACGGTTTTCCTATAGGTATTTAGGCACATCAATGAACGTTTAAACCAGTTAAAAACTTTGCAAAAAATTTGACCCATTTCTCGCCCGATTATAATCGTCGTTATCTATAACTGTTATAATTATAATATTCAATTATTCGTAAATTATATTGCTGTTTTTCTAAAGATGAAATCGCGTAATATTATTTGGGATAATACGATTGGAATGGATTTTTTTTTTTGTCTTATATCATTGGAACACTGCACAGTAGTTATTCAAGCGGACTCGTTTCATAGATATACGAGTATTACGTAGTACGTACGTATTATTATTGTATATATAGTATGTGCATAAAAAAAGGTTATAGTTTCCTGTTCAAATTTAAGTACATAATGTAAGGTTCAGCTTATAATATTATTATACTCAATATAATAAAATAAAATAAACGCTTTTTCTTATTCATTTTATTGGACGTGTGCACAACAGGGTTGCTCTACCAGGGGTGATGCTGTTGCCATATATGATGTTCCCCCCTCCCATTACCTTATTTTTCCTACCTATTAACATTTATTTATTTATTATTAAAATAAATATTCATCTTTTCAATATTTGTCCGTATTATTTTTAATTTTTCAAATATGTTAAGTTGATTAATAACAATAACACATAATATGATAAAGTAATGAAATCATATTTATAACAATCACGGAGAGGTTAACGCCCACATGTTACAAAAAATTAATAACATAGATATTATAAAAACTCCCTTTAAACACGATATGCTGCCATAATCAACAAATAAAATACGTAAGCAGACGCAAAAATATATATTTCATCAATGAAAAAACGATTGTTAATATGTGATCTGATAATAGACAAAAATTCATATCCTCCCACTTTTAAAAAAATGCTAAGCACGCCACTGCATATGCATATTTCATTCTGAAGTAACCTATCATAAAATAACAACTAGAAATCGAACTGAATCATAGAATTTCGATGTGTGACTTGCAAGTTTTTTGCTGTATCTTCTGATTTTTAATAGGTAATTGTATTTACCACCATGTTGTGAAGCTATCTAAACACAAAAAACGCGTTAATGTTATATAATCGTTTATTATAATTTAAAATATTACAATATTCACACCAACGCTGATTTGTATAACTAGGTATGTAAATTTCCACACCACCTTAACTTATGAAACGACAACGTCTGTCGTTTTAAAAGCATGAGGTATTACAGTCGGCGCGTTTTTTTTTATTGTGGTATCCCCGTTAAGGCCTAATCCACACAGTACAGTAGAGCGTTGACGTATTATCATCAATTGTATATGCATCACGCCGTCGCCATTTTAATAACGAAAACTATAATATCTTAATAATTAGCACTTTTATGTGTGCATATTGATATAACTTCAATTGTGTACGTATATTATTATACCGTCGTATTATGTACTCATTTGAACATTTGCACAACGTATTGCACTCCGCTGAATACGTACTGAGAATATTATTAACAGTCTCTACTGTACCTATAATTTGCTTACTACTAACAAAATCTTAAAATGGTAACAACCACCATGATTAGTCAAGTACTTGTAAAATATAGCTGTTTCGAAATTTGGGTGTGTGGAAGAAAAAATATTTTTAAGTTGTTACTCGTGAAAACTTTTAGAGGTGAACCAAATTATGAAACTGCTATAAAATATACATATACTGTAATTATTATTATAGACTAACTTATAACTAATGCTAAGTCTTGTTAAGTATATAATTAACTACAGAATAATTCTAAATACTGTTACCAATCTGCAATCACTAGGTCCCGATTGATATTTTGACGATAATAACGTTGTACAAACTTTCCATAATTTCGTTGACAATTGTATTTTTCAGATATTTACGATAATATGATCACTAAAATCTTAGGCTTTATTCTTGAAGTTTTAAACTTAAACGAAAAAAAAACCTGAACAAACTTAACTTAAAATTAAACGTAATACAATATTAAATAAAAATTATAATAAAAGAAAAATATTTTACGGTCAAAAACACCACGAAACTAACGCATAATACTAATAATTTATTCAAATAAACAATTATCTTAAGAATAATATATCTATTTTAGCCTAGCTGCTAGGTTACCCATACAAAATTATAATATTCATAGAAATTCATTGTAAATAATATTTATAGCCAAACTAGTTAAAAACACATTTACCTTTTATTTATTTTTTTTTTTTTGTTAATTACAATTGGCATCATAACTTATTCTTGTGTAGGATATCTACTTGTTTTAAACCAAATACCTATATATATTATACATATATAAGTTATGTACGAAAGTAAGTTATTTTTTATCATACTTCCAATTTTTTTTCCATCTAATAAACTAGCCACTAGCCCCAAATAAATTAGAGGTGACAGCAACGCCATCTAAATTCCCCACCTGTTACGAAAATTTCTAGCCATTATTTTCCACATTGACCGTATAAATTGTTTTCTATAGACTAATTAATTATCATCCTTTCACGATAAACACACGAAAAGCCTATTCTTTATACCATGATATATAGTTACACCACAATATACTGCAGCCATGGTAAAACATTATAATATTATGACCAAATTTTGAACAAACATAACCGTACTACTATACTTTTTGAATTTTACGTTTTCAATTTAAGTACTTTTTTCATTTTTTTTTTTTTTTTAATGTTTAAGGCAAATCAAAGAACTTTTCAAACGAGTACACGTCCTGTGCAACAATAATGCCATAATTGTACAGCAGTCATTACACTTTTCATACACTCTTACAAAAAATAATATAATAACTACCATAAGCAACAATGTTTAGTGAAAGAAGAAATCATCATTTTTTTTTCTTACAGAAGTATCATCAATACAAATAAAGAGTGTTTTCATAGAAAAAAAAACACTTTACTTAATGGCCGGTGGACAGAAACATTGTATGTTATGCATATTTGCAAATGGATACAAATTGACATTTCAAATTTTTAATTCACATAAAAATTATTTTAGTTATTGTAGTTTATTAATTTAATGTATAAGTCCAATAAGTAAAAAAAATGTCGTATTTAGAAAATTGTATATCGTATAAGTAAATTACAGATCAATTTTTTATCATCTTTAGTTTATTTCAAATTCGTTCGAGAGAAAAAATGTGCAAAGTGTAAACGCCATGTAATATATGTACATTGTAAACAGCAAGTATTCAGCCTGAGTTCCAACATGTACGCCGGAACACGATTAAGGTTTTCTTTTTCCGTTTAATGGTCCTCCATAAACTAGTTTAAAAAAAAATCCCCTTAAGACAAAAAGAGTTTGGCAGTCAACCGATTTTATAGTCCTATGTATTATATTGCACACACACATTTTCGTCCTAACATATATATGACTGTCAAACGCACGCACGTCACGCTCATTAGACGTTTGCCGAAATCGTCGCAATGGTTGTAAAAATCCGAGGGGGCCATGCGAAAAATAAAAATCAACGTCACGTGCGCGCGCGTGTGTGTGTACGTATGTGTGTGGTGAACATATTATTATTTTCGATAATAGACATTTTTGCGGCACGAGGCCCTTAAGAAATCGCATGTAAGTTTAAGTTATTCGGTTTAAGTTCGGCCATCGATCCTGAGCGGCTATATTAATATTATACAATATTATTATGTATAGGTACATTGGTGTCAAAGCGAAAATCGCCATCAGCCATGTACATTACACGTGTCTATACGTGCAATCGTAAAAATATGCCAAATTAATTGTTTAACTCAAAACAGGTATTATTACTTAAATAACAATATCACGAAATATACTCAGTGATGTTGTCTGGTTGACCGTCTCTGCTCAAAATCGGTTTTCATATATAACGACATATCATTCATTGCAATAATGACCCTCTGGCCTTTCGAAACCATTATATGTACAACAAAACGGTATTCACTTGCCCGTAATTCTTTTCAAATGATTACTAATACATAATAGTGTTTACTTCGAATATACTGCACATAGGTAAGTTATAATATATTGGTACACTTTTATACGGTCTTACTTTTTTTTCATTATAATTCGTGATATGGGTACCTTACATATTTAATTCAAAATTAAATAATTGTAGAGTTTTAAAATATGTAATTGTATGGCAAAAAATTAGTTTAAAATAGAAAAATAAATTACTGCAATATTACTATAGAAATTAGCAATATAGATGTATAATAAAATATCCTACTGTATAATACCTAGTATATACTATTTCTGCGTGGTGCATAAAGACATTTTGAACTCGAAGACGTTGATTTTGCCGCTCTTACGAATATTGGTTCGTGAATTCGTGATATTGACATTCGAGATTTTGAGGACCTCCCCCGAGCACTATATGAACATTTATTTTATCTTAGTGCGTAAATAATCATCGTGTGAGAACTCAATAATAGTTTTCCCAGAACGTATTTCTAAAATATTTACAATAGAACAATAAGTTATTTAAGGAAACGAACTATATAAGCACTCTGCACGAGACATTTTCCATACGTTGATATACGAACGACTATTTGCATTTAGTAAGCTATAATGCTTATATAATAAAGGGGAATTAATTACGGACCAAATCGCGTATGTATATACATACACCCCACAGGTATACATCATATTAATACGTATATATTATTATATATTATATTATAGGCACCTTGTACGTGGCATATCCCAACGCCAATTAGTATATAACGCGAATTGAAGTACACACCACCGTCATCGTCGTCGTCGTTGTCGTTGTCGTCGTCGTCGTCGTCATCGCGAGGTGCAATTACATCCGTTTACAACAGCCTACTGTGCATATTTATATATATATATATATAATATACGATTCATGAGAAGTCCCTTAACGCGGTACACTTCAATTAGCTTAAAATCGTTAATTCCACATTGTCACATAGCTATGTATTACGTATTATGCGTATAATACATTTAATATAATATGCCGTCGACAATTAATTTCCCGAAAACGTTGCAAAATACGCATAATATTATATTTTATATTATGTACCTGAAATCGGATTACACCCATATTATTATATGTACGTCGTAATAAGGATTTCTGTGCAAGACGGTGGCTTTTCCATTTACCTACACGGTTTTAATCGTCGTTCATTACATATCACAATATAAAAAATAATATTCGTAGATATTTGCGGTCTCAAATACATACAATATCAGATTAACATCCTTTTTGGGCTTTAGTCGCTTTAGGGAATCATCTAGAAACCCACCGGCGACCGCCTGCGTTATACATTGAAACGTTATACGTAAAGAATAGGTATAAAAACTGTATATTAAATATGTGCACGCGCATAAGTATAGCTTATATTAGGCTCTGTATATTTGAACTTTTTTGGAGGATAGAATGTACCTTAAAAAATAAATATACCTGTATCCTGCGAAACAGTATAATATGTTGTGCAAAAAGTTCAACTGTGATATTGTTTGACCATTTTTTAAAAGTTTTATTCATAAAATAATTTTTGCAGTGGACGGTAACAATATGCCTATAGTTATTCCTACAAACGATATTTTTCGTAGCTAAGAACCGAACTGAGAAGGCAAAGGAATAATATACCGTGTATGACGAAAACGATTATTGGTCGCTATTTATATTTTTATTTGTAAACATACAAAAAATATTAAAATGTTAAGTTTAAAGTATATTTTTTTTCATTTATAAATTGAAAGTTATAATTAGATATAGAGATTTTTAATATAAATATTTTTCGATATTGTTTGCCGTGAAGGTCACATAAAATTAAATAAAAATAAAATAAAATTATAGTTCTATCTGGGAACGAAGAATGTAGCGCACGTCTAAGTCTAAATAACACTTACAGTGGTAGTTTTGCCGACAGACAAAATAGGCAACCTATTATTGGGCATTATATTATTGAAGGCAGTGATTTTCAATAAAAATTATATTTTAAATTACTAGATTATATTGTACTGTTAAAATGATATTTTATTATTTTATTATTTCAAAGCGTATCGGCTAATTATTAATGTATTTGCAGGTTTTACTAAAAGACGTTCGTTGATTATCATTCGCTAAATACCTGTATTGTATTCGTAGTCACTTAGTTTTCGTGATTTATGATTTATAGTCCTACGTCCTAAACAATTATTAACTTTTTTTTCGTAAAAATGGTAGGCGCCTAAAAAATAACGTACTAAAAAAATTATTTATGGATACAAAAATTGTTTGAGAGGCAAAATAAGTCGCCAGAGTGCGGCAACAGTGTAAATCCGTATACGTATACACATATCCACATTGTATATCTATATAGAAGTATAAAGTATATACACCATACGTTCAGGAAAACAGTTTCCTCGTGGCTGTTCAATAAAATGAAATATTACCTTTAAAATATTCTATATACTGCCTAGTGCCTGTTATGTATGTGCGTTGCGCGGTGTAAAATCACTGGCGGCCGATAGTCTTGGAAAATCACACGTATGTGATGCAGTGAATACAATTGTGCTTGCATCGTCGCCGTAATGACAAAATTCAATTGACCAAACGACCGTATCGATTTCACAGCCACCGAAGTTTTTCTTCCGCCGGGCGTAATCCCTTTAAGCATTGCTCACCCGGCGCGCGTGCTACGGCACCTCTTGGGATTTACTCCGCGCCAATGCGGTACACATTATATATACACGCGCACGAATAAGGGTCATTTTATCATATGAGTCATATTATGTTAATTCAGCCACCGAACTTATATATATAAAAAAAAATAAAGCATTTCGCACAGCATCCACAAAGATAAACAACGTGCACGTAGTGTGTATATCATATATGTATATAATTACGGCGTGTTAAGCACACAATGATTGGTACGCGTTTTAGACGCGTATTCTGTTATCAAATATTAATTTCATCGATCAAACAGACGTAGAAAATAACGCGTACCTACGCGATATTCTATTTGTATACTATATAAGTACGCTATATTATGTACGTGTATTTCGGAATTTTATAAACGTCAAGTTTATTTTTCCTGCGCTTCACAAAAACCTATTGTGTTGATGAAATGTTTACACTCACTATTCATGTTTTATATATATATATACGTTGCTGAAAATGATCGCATAAATAATAGCACATATTATAATAAAGTTATTAATGTTCTTGCGCGCGTATACTGTCTGGTCGACAGCATAATACACGAAACATTCAATCCGGCCGAGTTATGAAAAAATATAAATACCTTCCTATTATGTAAAAGAACAAAAAAAAAAATCGTATTAATTTTTAACTTTATCATTACAAATCCATTGTGTAGCCCTCCTCTCCACGGCCACGTCCATACTCGTGTTACCCATCGCCGTACCAACACGAGTGCGTACACTATCCATCGAGACAGATAGCAAACATAATTATCGTTTCGCACGTGGGAATTTCGTAATGAAATAATGTATAATGATGAGTTATTAACGAAGGTATATGTTTGTTTTTCAACGGACTGCGAGCAGACATGCGTTTTTTTGTTTTCAGAAAACAATAGTGTATATTGTACGCGTTGTGTTTGAGTAATGAGTACACTATAGGTAGCAATTTTGTATAGTATTAGTAGTTGTGAACTGTGATGATAATGGTAGTGAGTAGTGGTGATGGTCATAGTCGACTGAGACGATAAGCGTTTTGTGTTCAAAATATAACAGCCAATAGATATAGTACATACTATGCAAAAACGGATGAAAAATAGGAACGAAAACGAATAGAAAATGATTTTGTAAAAAACTTCGAACCTATAGCTATTCGCGTCTATCTATTGCGGTCTTGGCGACGGGCGGGCGGACGGAATAAGTGCTCTGTCATATAATAAAATAATATACATATAAATACATATATAATATGCTATATGTACAATATGTATGCATAATGCGAACGCTGCCGCCGCGGAAATCGCCGAGCGGAAGCGCGCACCGGAAGCTCGAGCGCGTAATAAAAACAGGCGCGGGAATTCGATTGTGCGGCGTGTGTATATATTATAGCCGACACACAGAAGAACACGAAGAGAGAGAGAGAGAGAGAGAGAGAGCGAGTGGATGAGAGAACGAGAACGAGAGAGAACGGGACGGAAAGTTTTTTATTTTTTATTTTTTATTTTATTCTTACACACAGCAGCGTGCAGCAACCATCATCGTGAGCTCTTACCCCGATAGACGAGTGCGCTCATATAAACCGCTCTCTGCTCCGTAAATTGCACCGCCTGCGGCCGCTCCAGTGATGCATCGAAACTTTTAAAACATTCCTCTCTTTGTACGCGTGTACATCTATATATATATATATACGACCCCAAAAAGTGTGCGGGGTACCTGCCGCCGCGCCGAGTTCGAGTCCACGCAGGACTCTTTTATTATTGGAATTAATTCAGAGATGTACGCGGGCGTGTTTATACATATATATATATATATATATAATAGGTACGTATTCGTTCGCGCCGACAGGTTTTACACGCCGAATTATTGTCCTCCGCCGCTACGCCCCCTCCACCCGTCGGACCGCGGGTGAGGCTAAAAGTTGGCGTAAAATTACACCCCGAGCGTGAGCAGTACATTTATACCTGTATATATATGTACACGGTGCGCGTCTATATATAGCTCGTTAACGTCTTCTGCCCCGGTGGTGGTGCAGCAACGGCGGCAGCAGTGAGAAAAGCAGTCCTCTTCTTCTTCGTCAAAGTTTTTCCGGGCGGTTTTACGATCCGCGCGCACGGGTCCCTCGTTATATCACGCAATAATATGTATATACACACCGAAATCCGGTGGCGGAGAGACCCGGTCGTTTACGCAAATTGGCGTAGTTCCGCGCCGTCGTCGGCGGGTGGGCGGGAGCGGGAGGCGGCGGACGATGAGGTCCGCGAAAATTACGAGGACGTTCGTTCGTTTTACGGCTATGTACGGCGGCGGTGACGATTGCGTGCGCGCACGTCTACCGAAAATCCTACCCCCCCAGTGGTTAAAAACCGTTCGGGAGAAGTACCCACTGTATACACTCGTGCTTATATTCGGTCTCCGGCGAACAAATAATTAAAATAATAATGAAACTAGTTTTTGAATAAACGGCTGCAAAGGGGTGAAACGTTGAGGCGCTACTGCACATATTATACAGTGTACGGCGTTTTGTGCAGTAGGTATACATCACGTTGGAAATCATTACGTGTCATCGCGTAAACACATTGCATATATGACGTATATGTACGTCTTGAGAGCGGCGGCACTGCGCATAATGCTTACGTGTTTTTATTGTGTTTATTTGTCGATATTATTAACATGCGAAAGGAGCCGGACAAATGTTATTTGTTTGAAACCGCAAATCTCCTATGTCCACTACTGACGCACACACGCAATCGTTAAACCCGCGAGCAGTGGTGAATATTTTATAATTGCATAACGAGTATAATAATAATATTGCATTTATTTGCTTGTACTATTTGTGCGTTTATTGATACGACCGAAACCGAATTCTATATAAATGACGAGTACCGAGCAACGGCGATGTGCACAACTCGCAATTTACACGGCTTATAATTAATATATTCGTTAGACGCTCTTGCCCGCGCGAGACTTTTATTTAAAAAAAATAAAAAATCGTGATTTACTTATATAATATATATATATATATATATTATTTGTTGGTTGAAACAATATATTTTGTGGAAAATTTCATTTATTGTATGTATATATATAGATAGACAAAATTGTTACTATTTTTGTGATAGCCATCGTGCATGACGTTATTACTTATTATATTTCAGGTCGTATGTTTGTCCGAGCAATACTTTATAAAAATAAAATCATACATTTTTTTGACTTATTATAAGTCGTTAAAGTGGTGATGACCATAATTTTTCGGTTTTAAAGTAGGTATAATAACGAACACACACGTGCAACGTATGTATTTTTTGTCTTTTCGCCAAATATAATGCAGCGTGTTATTTCTTCGAGTAATGATTTATGCATACTTTTTGTTTTCGTCCTACAATCATATTTATTTATAATGTATAATATTATATATATATATATATATATATATATATACATATATAAACCACCGGCAAAAACTTATTGTCTCTCTATATAGACGCCCATCATCTTATCCGCTTTCGTTTAAAAATAATCATTTTTTTATTTCATTTCTTTTCAGTACACTCCGTCCCATGAATATTTTAAATTTAAAAGAGCATATTTTAAGTGCACATATAATAACGACGTTTCGCATGTAAATGCATATTTTATCGTGCACATTTCGGGTTATTTTTTTTAAAGCCGCACATATAAATCCGTATCCCGCTTGCTGTGTATAATAATAATAATAATAATAATATATTCAGCTTTTTTTTCGTTTGTTTGTTGTACAGAGCCGCTATTCGTGGCGTACACTGTACATATTTTACGCGTGTTATTAATACGTACGTACAAATATTTAAGCAGTTTTCCGAATATTTTATGGAAATAATAAATAAATAGTCGATACAAACGGTTTTCGACACGTGCCGTCCACGATAGGTTTAAGATAAACTGTACGACGAAAAATTATATATTTCGACACGGATGTCGGAAATAAATTTCTCCGCGCATTTTATATGATAATAATAATAATGTGAGGGGTGGCGTGTGTATTATGTATTCGATATTATTATTGCGGTATCGTTGCAGTAAGTATAGTACTATATAACTATATAGTACGCTGCGATTCGACGAAAATACACAAAAAGTTATGTATTGCTATACACGTCATGCGGTTCCAATTATCCCTCGGGAACGAAAACCCAAAAAGGTCGGAGGGGAGAGGTAACCAGCAAATTCGAGTTTTCCACCGTTATATTATTTAAAATTAAAAGTGGACGTTGACGTCAACGATGACGACGACGACTGAGAATCGCTTCGGAATAATTTCGCTTAATGCGAATGTCACGTATAAAATCATATATACGAAAACCTTTGGTGTGTGTGTGTGTGCATATATACATACATATACACACATCAGTACTCGGCTGAGGAGGGTGCGGATATAGCACTTAACCTCTGCGCACGTTCATTGCGAAATTTCTCGCGGGTACGGGGTGCGTATATGTGCAGTCTACGGGGTGCGATTACGGTTTGTTCCCGCTCTGCAGAGGGTTGGCCGGCGACTGAGATGGAGCAAGGTCAAGCACGCTCGTGTGTATATGTGTGTGTGTTTGCCGACCCGAACGTGCGTCACGGTCGGTCACGGTGAAGTACGTCGTCAAAGCACAGACTTGTATTATAAGAATAAGTGTTAGGAAAAAAATTGTGTAACTGCACTCGAGACTCGAAGAGAGAGAGAGAGAGAGAGACCGACGTGGATTATTATTTCCGTTCGATTTAATTGTGTATAGAGTTCGCAATACGCGCCACTGCTTACGTATACACCTGCTACGTGTATATAATGCATAATATATTAAATTGTTAATAATAAATTGTGTATACTCGTATAAACAAGACTGTCGTCGCTAATGTTTTATTAGTTGAGCGATTAAAATATGAATTTCGTCTCAACAGTTATTTTTTATTTATTAATTATTATATCGCATGACCTCACGATTTTGACTATTAATGGAGTCGTACCTTAGGATTTGGAATATGACTGCGTTAATCGAACTAAAACATTGTATTTGTTTATTTTACATTAATTGTATAGTACCTAGGTATATGATACGTAGCGTGTTTGCAATTGCTGATAGGTATAAAAATTGTTCAAAAACGCTTCTTCTTGAGGAGGACCGCAGGGATTTTTTTCAGACATAATATATATGCAACTGCTGCAAAAATCAATTTTTAATTGTCCCCAAAGTTGTAAATAATTTGAGGATATTATATGGTTAGAATAGGTGTCTTGTATCTTTAATTGTGATTATTTAAGTTCATCACCCCCAACCCTTCTCGGGAAAACGATTAATTCAATGATAAACGACGTACGACGTTGATATTGAAACAAAAATAAGGTTGTCCATTACACCGTATCAAATAATATACATACATGCAGTGAGTGCATGATACTGAGGACGAATAATATGTACCTACTAACCTACCGTTGGGCTAGGTACGACCTAACGTTTATGTGTAAATGGCGAAAATCGATGTGAAAACCGCACGACGTTCGAATGAATCGTGACTCGCGTGCGTGGATAATATAATGGTAATATACCCGTGTAGCGCACGTGCCGCGTGTATTATAATAAATATTTTGTTAACTGTCCGTCGACACGGGTATTAATTATATTACGTTTAAATTATTTCCTAAAATATGTTTTGTTTGACTCGTACTACGCGGCTTGCTCGCGTGCATCCGCCTACGACCTTCGAACTGCATGCGTGCGTAACGGAGGTATGGAGGATCCGTTTATAGTAGTAAATACGACGGTTTTCTCAACGTTCGAACGCGGTAAAATAAATAAAAAAAACAATAATAAAATGGTCTTCGGGTGCGGAATATCACTTCGTGTACCTATAATAGTACACGTATACTGCAGACATATAGTGCATACAGATTTCACCGTTGAGACGAAATTATTTGCACTCGCTATCCTGAAACAATTAAAAACATAATATATCTGTGTACGTAATAATGAGACGAAGACTTACGTGCAAAGTGCGCGATTAAATCGTTACATTCTCGTCACTATAATTATACATTGTGCCTCGTACAGCGGCTGCAGACTCAGCGTTTCGACAGCCATCTCGAAGAAACACGATTTTTGGTTCGATAAATGCTATATTTTGATTTCGATTTCTCACTCATGATTTTTACACATTAAACGTTTATAACGCATTGGGGGAAAAAAGGTGAAATAATATGAAAAAAACATTTTTGGTGACGCATCCCTCCCATTCAATCAAATGGGCCTGGTTACGCTTACATTTATGCAGTTTATATAATAGTATATAGATTACAATTACTTATGGCTTAAATTGTTGAAATAATATACTAATTATAACTACCTACACGCTATGATAATAAAAAATAATTAAATTTACAAACATATAATACACACATATGGTGTACAGTGACAGTAGCCATCAAGTTATCTTCATGGCGACAGTCGCCTTAAACAATTATTATCACGACATTAGCTGTCACAGTTGCAACTATCACATTTTACTATTATCCCGTAGATCCGGATTTAGAGTATGTAAAAAAAAAGTACTACCATTTACCTTGGTATATCAAATCTGTTTATTACCATTTTGTGTTACATGTATTGTATACATCCTTATAGGTACTATACTATATAATATGTACCTATCATATATGTTTATATCGCATCCGTTACGCGTTCTAATCCGTTTCGTGAAATGGATATAGGAATTTCATCCAGTTCACGAAACGGAGCTTAATTTTTTACGTATCGCGTAATTACACAATGTGGATAACTTTTCATGGAACGAACACCGATATTCAGTAGAAACCAGCAATAAAAATTACAATAATTATGCATTCTAGAAAACTATTAGGTAACTTTATATTGTAAACAAAATAATAATAATAATATCAAATAAATAAATAACAGGTAAGGTTACCTAACTTAACCATGTAATTTATTATTTGTGTGAACGCAGGGTAATATTATGACAACAGCTATACAATTTTAGATTTTATGTAAATCAGACGCTTTTTTAACAATTACAACCATGAAAACCTTGTCATCCTTTTGTTAAAGCCGCTATTTCCCATATAAGGGACTTAATTCTTTTGCTTTATTAACCTCTGGTGTGTTAATAAAATTGTAGCATTGTAACCTTACGTGTTTAGTTCCAATAAAGCAATTTAGCCCATTCTTTTGTTTTGTTTTCGTGACAATGATATTCGCAGAGTGATGGCAGAGAGAATCCTCCTTAGGAATTGGATCTAAAACACAATCCTCGACATTAAATTTTTCACATCTTTCTCTGGGTGAAGTTAAAATAATAATTCAAGACATAATCTATACTAAAACTAACAGCTACGTTAGTAAAAAATCAAAATGATAATATTTTTCAACTTATAAGATGAAAATTATAATTTAAATTATTTATTTTCTTCAAACTTAAAGTCAAGTATTGTGTTCACACAACTACACATATTTTTAATACATTCGTTTGGCTGGTCGTGACCAAATATATAAAATACAGATCAAAAATTATATTCAATTATTGTAATGAATTGCAACCCTATACAAAAAAATCATATTAGTTATTCGTGAGCCAACTAATCCCTGTGTGATCCCCTCTTTAAAATGCAAAATTTATAGATTTGGCTTCAAGGTACATACCTGGGTATAGAATTCTGAATTACCAGCTGTGTACCAAATTTCAAACTCATGACTGCAAATAGACTTAACTGTGAAACGATCAAACATCAAACATTGATTTTTATTATTATTGGCAGTATATTGTGAAGTGTATAATATTATAATGAAATAATTACATTTTTTTTATGTTTATTAACGACAGTATTATATCTATTTTTGAGCTTTATCTAAAACATGTATAAATTCATAAATGTCTTTAAAAAAAAAAAAAAAAAAACACTACATATTTATACGATACAGTGACCGTAGCAAAAACACAGCTCTCGTGGGTGCAATATTATCACGGCCCCTGTTATTATTCCAACACACGATTTAATCTATTCCGACACTTGAAAATAGTCGAAATTACCGGACCCATATTAGGCCGTATAGAATAGTGATAATCGTTTTCTCTCGTTAGATCTCGACATGGCATTCCGTGCGAAATTCTCGGAGACGCTGAAGCGGTGTTTTAATACTATTGTGTTGTGTATAATACGCGCATTATATGATAATATTCTAATGTACTGTGCTTGTCGTATATATATATATATACTCTACATAATTATTCGTTTCATACCGTACGTTTATGTTTACTGCGATAGACTTGATCATTAAACTATACGTGATAATTTTGTGTATACGATCCATATGAGCACGCGTTTAACCACTCTTCCGGCAATGTAAAGAAAAATATTTAGTGCCATCGCGGCAACACTTAAAACTATAAAACGCAAAATATACTCATACTCTACATATATTTAATGTCTCATCCCCCCTAATTCAGTATTACGAGCAGTGGTACGTTTGAAGCACGACCAATGAATAGACGACTCCATTTGCACGACGCGAAAGGCTTCTCGAATTTTACTTTAACAATATTATATTATTTTATAATTATACTTAACCATTTTATTATTATGGATATAATATTATAAATATACATAAAAAAAAATAACTCGGCTTAAAGAGGAGGCAATGCGGCCATTACCAATCTCTAAGATACGCCACTGCTCTCTATATGTTTACGGGTTGGGCGACCGTGTTGTTCTGTGTTACTTTACAAGAAAAACGGAAGCCCTCTTTATATTTCTTATACTTTTCTCGTACTTCATGCAAGAGTTCATACTGCATTGAGTATACTTGTCTGCGTACTGTGTTGTCCTGGGACATGTGTAAGAACGTCCTAGAGGCTGCGGAAAATAAAAAACCCTTAGCTGAAATTAGTTTAAAAAATATCAAGTTAATTACATCAAGTAAATTAAAAATTGTATTATTTTTTTATTTTTTATGATTTAATCAGGAATGACAATTAATGTCACATGGAGAAAATAATTCCTTTAAAAACTATAAAATTTATTTATTATTAATTATGTTGGTTTGGTTTTATTATTTTCATTTTTTATTTACCTACTATTTAATACTACTTGTTGTTACCCATGCGTACACAATACACATTGTACTTTGTAGCATTGATATTTGATAGTACTGGGCAATAGATATAAAAATATTTATTTATCAACTTTTATAACATGTTTAGCTTATAGGCTATTTCAACTCTGCTAGAAGAAAATAATGTTGCGAAAAAAATTGTTGTGCAAGTATAATATTTAGAATAGTCAATAAATATAATATAATAGCTAGGCTATGTCAACATTATAATTTATGGCTACACAAAGGATTTTTCATTCACCAAATAGTTGGTACTTATTATAAATTATTATTATCATTGTTTTATTAATAAAAATGACAACTAAGCAACAATTAACTATCCTGTATATGCCTGTTCCTGATTTCAGTATTTTTAATTTTAGTAGGTTTCCTTCTTTCATGTCCAATCCAGGGTTAGGTTAATTCTTTTCATGTTTGTAATTATTTTAAAATTCAAATCATAAGTAATATTTCTGTAATAATTTAGACCAAAAATAATAATATAACAAAGATATTTTTCATTTTTTCATTTTATGATTTCATTTAACTTGTATACAATGACATTTATTTTATTTTAATAATTTGATATTTTTAAAATATTTTAAATTAAAAACTTATTCTTAAAATACTACAAAATGGTTCAAATTGTTCTTTTCATGTAGTCTTTCATGTCGCCTAATGATGTTCACGTAAAGCCATTATGAACATTGTTTTTTTATTAAAACTAATAATTCATCCGTTATCTCAAAGTATAAATGTATTAATCTAAAAACAATTATTTGCCATGTGAGCTAGTTAAAAATTATAATTTTTAAATGTTCAAATTTCAAATTCCTTGCTGTGCAACATAAACTGTTACTGCAATTATGGTAAAAGCAATTTAGAATGGTCCATCTTATAGTCGGCGAACGGCGTGAAGGCGGACATTTGAAAATGAACAGAATAGCCCTGTACACGGACTCTACTAACCGTGTGTAAAATTTGAAGTTAATTATAAAACATTATGATTTTAAACATAATAATATCTCAGCTTATTATTTAATATAAATTATACGGTATGCCGTATACAAGAGCGTAATATATTTATATATATAATATTAGTAGCAATTGTATTCCTGCTTTGTTTAATTATTTTTACATGACTATCAAAGTTGTATACGATCATTATATCTATAATACCTAGTGGTTTATGTCTATTATTGAATAATTGGTAAAAAAAAAAACCAATGTTTTTTACAAAAATATTTTTAAATCAATAACAATATTAAGTTTAGGAACTAAATGAATGCTTATTAACATATTTATCATTATTTTGGTAACTATGCCAACGAGTTTACCGTGGTCTGTAAGGATATGCCTGGACGGTCAAATGGAAAAAACGACGGGCATAATATTATTTTAAGAATTTCTTGTAGGATTTAATTTGAAATATTAAAATAGTGGTATAGGTACAGGTGAAAACTCTACGATGAGACGATAGTTAGTGAAACTATGGTAAATTAGCATATAATAATTGCGTGAAAACAATAATAAGTTTGGTTACCGCTATGGTTCTACTTTTGTAGAACACATAATGTTTCGAGAATTTTACAGAAGATATTTTTTGACTCGAATATCGGGAAATATAAATATATTACGCCCATTTTGCCATAATTATTTTTTCTGAAAACATTGCATTTAAAAATATATTATTGTATCTATGTGCTATATAGTACTGTTGCAAGACGCAGTGCTGAACTTGACGAATCAATACGTTTAAGTTAAATTGATTTTCATCTATTCACGTAAAGTAATAGTAATTTTTTTTTCCATTTTCGTTTATACAATATTATTATAATTAATGTTGAATGTATATATAAATGTATTCATAAGAAATTCTTAATCTAAATTTTAATATAATGGAACAAAAATGAATTTATATTGTTAACGATTATAAATATTTGCAGATTGTATTTTTACTAAGTAATAATCATTTATTCATAATTCAATAATAAAAAGCATATTTAAAATTGTATTTACAATAAATACCTATTATATTATAATTGGATTGCGTTCGCGGTTTTCAACAAATTTTCTTTGTATAATATAGGTATATATACACATAAACCGTAAGTGCGCAATCGTGATGACGTCGACCACCGTACACGGCTGCTGCACAGAATCGTCAAACACACACACACACACCGCACACCCTTCTCGCGACCGGCGATTTCCACGCGACTTTTCCCTCTCGTTCACTCGCCGATGCGCTGCACATCGGGTTTTCGCCATCGCAAACAACGACAGTGTGTATACAAACGTGTAGGTAACTTTTGTATATTATACTGGACGCGCGACCGCAAACCGCGTCTCCGAAAAGGACGCGCATAACTCTATTCGCGCAGCGGAGGCGGCGGCGGTGCAGTATATACGCAATAATACGCGTATACAAAGCTTGTTGTAGTACCTACTATGGACACACACGCGAAGAAGCCATTAGAAGTTTTCCACCCGTGATTCGGTAATTCGTCTCGGAATAACCGAAAAGTTTTGCGGTCGTTATGCATGCGACTGCAGTATAGTCAGTCGGGGGCGCCTTTGGGTCCCCTGCCGCATCGCAAAGGGACGCGGACCGACCGCGAGGGGAAAAAAATGGACGAGAGAATACGGAGACGAAGAAAATGGGCGAAAGTTATTACGACATTATACGGTTTCCGGTCCGTCCTTATATTATTGCGAATATATTATAATACGTCCAGCCAGCCGCCGCCGGACAGAAGGACGCGCGCGCGCGCGGAGTGAGAGTGAAAAAACTTTTACACACTCACTCCGCAGTCCCACGACCCACCCCCGACCGCTCGCTCGCCAGCAAACAACATGATATTATATATACCAACGCGCGCGTCAAACTTGCAAACACATGCGATATTATTATTATTTCGGTTCCGTCGATTCGGATTTTAAATTTACGATCGAGGGAGTCGGATACGGTGCAGCGTGCCGGCGGGCGGACGGGCGGGCGATCAGGACGACCGTACTATTATACAACAACTATGCTGTAGCAACGGCGGTGATGACACTAAATAAAGCACTTTGGTTTCTATTTTTTTTTTCTCTTCCCTTTTTTCGGTTCCACGACATTCTATATGTATAATGTATAATATAATAACATACGAGTCCATTTGGTATTTTTATTGGTCCAATATGTGCGTCTATAGATAACAATATAATAATAATAACCGTATATACTCCATCACTGCCCACGTTTTCGACGAAATCACCACATACGATGGATACGCGAACAGGAAAACATAAATAGGTATTATAAACTCGTAGAAGTCGCTATAATATGATACCAAAAATAAAATAAAACAATGTAACTCGCGTCTTCACATTCTCCGCCAATTTTTAGGTCCAAACTACTTAGCCTCAAAAATAAAAATATGCTCATCTTTAAAGCTTATACAGCTGAACAGCTTCCGTTTAGTCATACGACGTCTAAATCTAGAACCAAGATAAACCATCCAACATTTATTCATTGAAAGCGTTTCAAACGATTATTTGATGATTTTGATGCTCGCGGTAACTTAAATTTACACAACTTACATAACCTCACACTTAAAAAACTAGCCCACCGATATTACAATAGATTTTACAAGAAACTTATTAAACACTAAAATAAACTCTTACCTATCAAATGTACTGTCTGATTATTACAGGAAATTTAACAGGATGGCTACAAATAAAATGGCCAAGAGATTCCTAAACAAACATAATGAAATAACAAATTACTTATCAAAAATAAAAATTAATTAATTAACATTAAATATTTCAGACGAGTTTAAGAGTCACTAATGGGTTACCCTCTGTCATGTGTTCATGTACATTATTTGTTTCTGTTCATTATTCATTTATTAATTTACCTATTGTGCTTATTAATTTAAATTATAAATATTTTTTGAATATTTTTTTTTTTTAAGGAGTCGATAAAATATACATATATATTCCGTTTTTGGGTTCGTCGTGGTTTTCGTAAAAACGCAAATAGTATACGTGAAAACTGCTGTAGTTGGAGTTTATGCGTGTTTCTACCTTTGCCCTCTTCCGAAGAGACTATCACGACCGTTTAAAACGAGTCAATCTGTTTGGAATATTTTTCCATCGTGTTCACTTCACTAATTTTCAGTTTTATTGCAACTGAGCAATCAAGACTAAAGATTTAAGTTTACTCACTTGTCATATTTTTCCATACACCAATTATTGTGTTAACATTAAATCTGGCAACAAAAAAAACAAATATAATACTTAAGTACTTATTAGTTCAAATGATTTATTTGAGCTATTATTTGAACTACATAACACATTATTTTTAAAATACTTCTATTTGTCTTGCATAATGTATCAGAGGTACATATTTGATAACATAACTCATAAATACATAACTCAACCTAATTCTGCAGAATGTCCATCATACAATTTATTATTCCACTCAATATTAATGTATATATTATCTTGGTAGTTCATTCGACTTATAAATATAATATAAGTAAATAATATGTTGAAGCAAATCTTGGATACATTTTTTTTTTTTTGTCTATAACATTTCGTAATTACATATTATACAATATAAGCCTGAAAATTCGATTGATTTATTGAACCACAATAAAATAATAAATTCAAACGCATTTGCAAAAGGCAAATACTTCTTAAATAATAATAATATATATATAGGGACCGATACACAAAGAATCAGATCGCCAGTATAGAGCAATAATAAAATTGGATTATTTAACAAAAATGCCGTTACATTAAACATTAAAAACAAAAAAAATTATACCGATTTTACTATTAAAATAGTAACGATGAGCAAATAACGCAAATAGCCCGTTTGGTCGCTTGCCAGCGCTACGCTCCGGCCCATTGTTTTGGACTTTTAGACATACTATTATATCATACACTGTACAATATAATGTACACTATATTCAGCGTACATAGCAGTTATATTGATAAATAATGGCAATAAAAGGCGTGGGAACTCGAAATCGGTATAGAATGCAAATGGGAAAAAATGTTGAAGAAGGGCCAATTGCATGGTATTAATAACAATAATAATAACAAGAAGAATAGTAATAACATCGTTCTTTTGGACATACCCTCAAGTCGAGCAGCTTTCCGAATATGGAAACCATTATAATTTCGTATAGTAACCCTTGTTTGTCTTTCTTAGATCAGATACGGGATGATTCCCGGAATGACTTCCGATATCCTTATGGTCCAGTTTTTGCCTATATGGTAGATATACATAAACCTATTATTTAATATAAACATTTTGTAGTAACTTGTCATAGTAAGTAATTATTAATTACAAATATTTAAAAATAAAACACTAACCAATATTGTATCTTTTCTTATTTAGTTTAATAATATTTTATTATGCCAACTGCCATGCTGGATGTCCCTCTTCCCCCTATAAAATATGCAAATAATGAAACACTTTACTTGAAATATTGAAAGATTATGATAAATAACTTTAATAATTAATCTTTTCTTTTAATAACGTTTATTGTGCTAGTCGTAGGAAATCAAAATTGTATTTTGTCAATGGTCTTTGTGTATAAAGACTTTTTTTTTTACGGGAAATTATTATTAAGTATTGATACAACTTGATTGAAAATTGACAGTTTAAGTACAATAAATTTACTAAATTTACAAAGTTGTAGAAAAGTACCTGAGTTACAGACAACATTTCCAATACATGGACTATTATATACAGCACTATTGTAATATAAGTCAATACTATATATAGGTATAATTTAATAGTATATCTAAGTATTGACTAATCTAAAATAATGATTAAAATTAAAGATAGCACAGTTTTATTTTCAAAATAAAAAAATTATATCATAATATTGTTGAATTTTAAAATACATGTCAGAAATTGTATATTTTTTTAATTTGACAAAAGTCAAGGAACCTGTAATATATTTACTTACAAAACATTACAGTGAAATTGGTAAAAATTATAATGCTGAATTCTTTACTACAATATATGAATACAAAGAAACAGTGTTTACAAGAAGATTTAGTTAGAATATTACAACTGAATATTCAAAGAATAATATTTTAGACAACGCAACAGTTGTCTTAAACTGGATAAATTATAAACTATTCAGTGGAGGAAAAGCTTAACTCGTTTCGCCACTAATCTGTCGAATTATTGTGATGCATATATATTTACGGTTTAACACCGTATTGTGTTATTAATTCTGTAATTAAACCATTTTACAGTAATAAAATGACTAGTACACGCGTATAATAAACACTTTTTACGTTCTTTTGTGCGTTATTTAAATTCTACTCACTGACACAAAATCCGAAATCAATTCAAAACCTCCAAAAATCACCTTTACTTATGCAACTCATTAATACAGTGATATATTTTTGAACTCTTAGCTTTTCGTTAACATCTCAAACAATAAATTAACCGAAATGTTATTTATTTATGTACAATGGGAGCAAACGGGCATGCACCCAATTACTAAGTATTATAATTAGATGAATAACAATAATAAATTATGGTACATGACAAGTAATATATTGTAAATTATACATACCATATAAGTTTATAATGTAAAAAAAGTGTATTATACAATGATGATAGAGAATTAATTATGTTACGAACATATTATTTCAAATGAAATAGTTTAATTGAATATATTGAGCAGTGTAGATAGACTTTTATTATTGTGGTTGGAGGTTGGGGTAGACGACAATATATATGATTGATTCTAGTTTGAACTTTAAATATTAAGATATATATATTATTTATTCACATGTCTTTAGTATGTTATTATATAATAACCAATTGACTTATATCTGTAAGACCGCAAAATAATATCGTTCAATAAAATCACATCCTTTTGAAAATTGTCAATAAGTACACCAGTATACTATTGTTCTCGTGATAGCACTATATACATACAGTAATAACTAATAATTATGTATTAAAAAAAAAATCACTTGTCCTATATTATTATTCCGTCACCAGTCTCCCAAGTACTTATATAACACATATTACATTTTTATTCTCATACATACGATACCTATACACTTTATCAATTTAATCATATTTTAAAAACAGTATAAAAATCTCAAAATCGAATATATATTATATGTAGACCAGGTATATTATGTACTTGGTAAGGAATGAAGTGGAACAAATCAATATTCGCTATTTTTTATGGAATCCTTTTTAATTAAAATACTTTGGAGTTATATATACTCGCAAATATATAGTTAACAAATAACATGTATTTATGTTATGAGTATTTTAATAAAATTAAACAATAACACTAATAACAGGGATTCATTTCCGATTTATCGCTTGTACATGTAAACATTGTGAAATATTAATTCAAAAATTTAATTTTTTACTCACCAGTTCCGGTACGGTATGGTGTATTACGTTTTCGGCTGATAATAAATACCATTTACATAAAATGCTTAAGTTTGTTTTATATACAATCGAACAGCATGTATGCAGCACTATCCTGCCCGACCAAAGTTACTACTCTAAAACTATTTATTCAATGACCGATGTTCACATGTAAATAAAAATATTCTGTTTCCATCAGTACAAAATAAATATTCTAATATATTTCAAATGAAAACATTTTTACCGATTATGCTGTATGATAAATGTAGATAGTGATTTCGTTCTATCAACGTTAATATTGGCCTACATTTAAAAATTGAACTGCGTAATTCAAAAAATAACTAAAAAAACAATGAGTGTGTTCTGTTAAGAGAATCACCATGTACAAACGAACAGATGACATAAATTTAAATTTAAAATTAAAATACTAATAATAATAATATTAATAATAGTAATACACAAAAAGTGTATTTTAAACTACTAATATACTATGTATTGACGTTAATTAACAACAATACGTCGAACGTACACCCTCTATAATGTGTGTGTTATATTATTTTTATACAACGCACATAATTATCCAATTATATAATAAGTACACAAACATCGAGTTGTATAATATACCTATTCTAAATAGATACCGAACGCATGGACTCCGTGATTTACGAACGCATAATAATAATTAACGATGTATATAATTTATAAAAATTCATTTTTTGAAGTGTTTCGGTAGTTAAGTACGGCCAAATGTGAAATCCTATACGAATAATCTTTACACGTACATCAAAATAAAAGATGATGTAATCTCCTACAGTGGCATTTTTTTCTTAACATAACAGGTACGAATGTCTCAAAAAGTTAAGTTGAGTTAAGTAGGTGACTCTGTACAAACGATTTTATCAATGTGATTGTTTAAAACAATCGTATTAAAATATGTAAATCAATATACATGTATATATATGTATACCTATATTATATTATCACGGTCAATTAATTCGCGAATAGATAAAAGACGGATCAATAAATCAATAAATTATGACCCGATAGGAATTACTAAATGTAATAAAATAAAATATCACATCACGAATAGTGATGAACCGCAGTTCGCATTACTACGTCCAGAGTAATTCACTTATATACACATAATTACATAAGCTAGGATTTCATTTTGAATAGTTATTTTCTCCGAGGGTAGTTACTATTGGGTTTAAAGAAAAATTCGATCACCAGTAGGGTGGTGAACGACGTTTGTCTAATGCAATTGCTTAGCCCTTGAAATTTATGTCGAACTTAAAAATTAAAATTTGTATGGAATGTGGATGAATGTATAGTTAATTTACATAAAATTTTTTTTATTTAACTATTGTTGATGGCCTATGTCCTATAATAGAAATTCTAAATTACTATAGATTTTTAGATTATAGTATAGTATAGTGGATGGGTTATTGTTTAAATAGTTTTTCTCGGGGTTTGAAATAATATGCTCACCACGCCACTGTCGATCACGAGCGTTTGAATTCCCTTGTTGACCATTATAATAATATTATTGTCCGCGGTGAACGTATAGTTTAAATTACGTCTTACACGAGTACACCAATAATTATTACAAGATAATCGAGACCGTGAACATCAATAATATAATTATTGCACGGTGAAATCATTAATATCATACTGATGGTACGCGCCGAACACAATAATTCTATCACGTCGTATTATTATTATTAATATAATATTGTGATTTGTGATACGTCGTATCGCGGATCGCCCGTGATGTTTTTGACCGTCTTCCCGGCCCCCGTCCGTACCGTCGTAAAATAAGCCGACTCTTCGGCCTCGGCAACAATAATATCGTACATAATATTATACATAATTCATTTGCTGCAATAACTGTAATGCGTCGGTACTACACGCGGTGACCATAGAAACGCGACCGCGAAAGTCGTTTAATCATCGCAGGGCATTTCGTAAAACGTCATGTGTATAATATAATGTATACACACACGCTAACTGTTTCGCATAATATTATTACGACTCGGGGATAATAATCCGTATACGTAATGATAAATAGTGGATTCGAGAACACATCATGATCGGAACGTATTCACTTTTCGCTGTAAAACTGTGTACAAACACTAAATCCGAATTTTCGGAATCCGACTCGGTCGAACGTTACTGCGTCATTACGGTTAGCGTGTGTACGTACATTCGACGATATCGTACAAATCAGCGGTTCGCAGACTGTGGCACGTGTGGTACGCGGAAGACTGCACGGCAGTGGCACTTCGCATCGATTAATAAATAAATATTTTTACAAATGTTTACGAGTCTAATATTTTGTTTACCTGTTTTACACTTTGTTTCAACCGAATCACGGGAAATACGCACGAACGTAAACAATAATTTATATTTATTTATTAAACGGTTTTAAATTTAAATTAATTTAATTTAATTTAATTAATTTTAATTTTAATTAAGTTAAATAGTTAAATAGTTGAACGTATTCGTAATTCGCTTTTACATCGATAGCTCAGTCCACACATAATATTATAACGTTGTATAGGTAACAAGAATACAAATATTCGGGATCATCGGGTGGCGAGCTCATATGGTCTCGCGATGAAACTTTCATCGCTCCTATACAACTCGAACAGTTTTCATTATAATTAAATCGTCGATAACGAATTTTAATTCAACGACAAGCGTATTATCAAGATAACTTGACGAAAACTCGATACTTAAGTCAGTGGACATGCGAATAAGCTTGTTATTGATTTTGGAACGAACGAGGCTCGTCGGCGATGGGTCTGTGCGCCATGAATATGTCGGTTTTAAAACGATAAACGCTGTCGAAACGAAACCGAGACAATCGTTCGGCGGCGCGGCGGCGGCGGGCTTACGGGGCAGGTGATGACTTCTAAAATACCGTACATCTCCTGTCTGACTTGCAGACGTATATATAGTCAAACCGAAAACCGCGGACGATCCGCTCTGCAGAGTGTCGCTTTTGAGATATTCTCGTTCGGCTCGCGCACAGGTAAAAACATAACATCGCCGCATGGTCTCGCACGCACCGCATTATACACGTGTAGGTACGCGCGTATGCAATTCTATACGGGCGCTGCCGAAACGGACGGACGGACGGACGGTGGACCGCCGGCGGAGGCGCGCACGCACGTCGTAAAAACCGTCGTCGGAACAAAAGAAAACTTTTCCGCGTTCGGTCGTAAAACCTGTATAATAATACATATAATACATACGGCGCGGAACGATCTGAACGCGGTGCAAGTCCGGGGCGGGCGACCGCGACCGGGATAACGTATGTATATATACATCACAATAATACGCCCGCCGCTGCGCACGGACCGTTTACTTCGCGGTCGTCGGTTTTACGACTTATTGGCGAGTACGCGTTTTATATATCAGGTATATAGGTGGGTACTTATTTCGAGTTTCGGACGTACAACAATATGTGCGTACACGCTAATGTATACAGGGTGATTCACCGATCGTGCTCTGCAACCCCGTTTTTTCATCCCTTCGATAATAGTTCCAATGTTTTCAAATTACCGAGATCTCGTTTTACTATTTACGGGGCGTCCTGTGCTGGCGACACCGCCCCTTCAACGTTTGCTGTAAATAATTATTTAATTTTTGTAAATATGCCGTTCGGAATTCGAACGAGTATAGTCTCTCAGCTGTTAAAATGTTTATACTAAGAATAAAAGTCCCCAAAAAGTCAAAAACATAAAATAGTTGTAAATATTGGATCTAATATTTATTTTACTTGGACCAGTTTTACAAGTTATAAACGATGATTATTAATTAGTAATTACTGAAATTTTAAAATCACTATTGCACCCATTTCTTACACACTTGTTCACACTAGTTAGTACACGAATTTAAATAACTCAAAAATACTCGTTTGGATTTTGATTTTGGTACGTCAACGTTTTCAGAAAAATTGTCCAGTAGAGTAACTACGAGAAATACTATAAGATTGTTTATACTAGAAAAGGGGGTTTCTCGATTGAAGACAAATTTCAGAATCTCTACAACAGAATACACATTAAGTAGTAGAAAAATACTTAGGAATTTGAAACACGGTATTTAAAAAAATCAGATTTTAAATAACTTTCATCGAAGAAAAAAAGCAGGTGAGAATCGTAGTGAAGCATTCTGTATATAATATATAGAGCGGTGTAATGCACGGGTACTCGGCCACCAAATCTTCGAGAGATATTTTCATTGCGTTCGCGAGTTGCGACTCCACCTGCCGCACATGGGATACTTGCGGAGTTGTCGCTGTTACCTACGATAAACTATAATACGTCATGTACCTAGAGTGCGCGCATCTCGTCGAGGGTCGTAAAAACCGTATTCCTCTCAATGTCATATTATTATTATCGTACACTATACGGGTCATGGTACTTATGTAGTTATGTATATTACTACCTATATATAATATATTCATATTAATAATACGCGTGTGTATAAACTCGCGACCGGCGAAAACCGTTTTGTCTGTCTTTCGCCGAAAGATTATAGGACGACGTTTCGGAACAATGCGGTTCAGTTTTTTTTCCTCTCGCCCTCCGCTTGCCCGTCACAACCCTCTCCACATCTGCCAAACAGACGGTACGATTTTTCACAAACGACAAACTATAATATATACACCGCGTATAGTAAAATATAATATACCTACTGACGTTATTATTATTATTATTATTATTATTATTATTATATTGTCCGACACGATAATAAACAAAGCGCTTTCTACTTTCTACGTTTATGTATATACAATATTATATATGTACAGGTATAATACAATATAATATACAGTTTTGAGACACAACGTGTGTGTTGGACTGTACGCGGCGGCTGACCGGTATACTATGAGAGGTTCCATTATAATGTATAAATGTGTACCCGATTTGTGTGTGTGTGTATGTTTTTGTGAGTACTCTGTAGTGGTCGACCTCAAACACGACACGAGTCTTTTACTCAGTGACCCAAACCAAAGGCGGCTTGAGAAGATTTATTTGGTGGTGCGAGTAGTACACAAAATGACGATACCTGTTCTACTGTCCAATACAAATGTGTTATACAAATAACCATGGGCTGTGAATATAACGATCTTCTACATTATCTATGAATTTCGTTCTGAATTTAAAATAAATACTATACAAAATGATTCAATTCATTACTGTTCTAAATATGACATTTTGTTAAGCATTTCTCATTGACTGATAGTTTTTTTTTTTTTTTTTTAGTAAATATTTGTGTAAGAAAATGATGCGTTTGGTCATTCGCATTTGGCATCTTACTCTTATGTAAGTATAATATTTTATATGAAAGTTTAATAAAAATGTATGTATTACATAAATTAATGTATTAAATAATATTAATTTTTATAATTAAACAAGTATAAAATATAATAAAATGATAACTATGATCAAAACAAATCAATTAGTTTTTCATAATATTTTTAAAATAAGTTTATCTATTTTTTTTATATATGTACTTAATATTTGTTCATAAACGTATAAAAAGTAGGTATTCATATGGTACTGAATTTAATAATGCCTATTTTTCATTATTTACTTAAAAATATGATACTCTATATACTTTTATGTTACGAGAAGTATGAGCGGTTTGCCTCTGATCCGAATCGAATATTCCATCCGTCGATTTGGTACCTATAACAAAAAAAAATACGGTTTCTCGTTTCAAACGGTATACATTAGTACAACGATATCTATAGTCTGGAATTTAAACCAAAACGGGTTGTAAATTGTAATATATTATAATATTATTATGAATATACATAAAACTGTATTAGTATATTATTACATAGACCCCGATAGTAAAAAAAAAAAATCGTCGTTATTATTATATTGTAGATACCCTGTTCCATGATTTCTAAAAATTCTCGTAAAGATCGGTGTTGTGTAAGATAATTTATGCATATAATTTTATTCGGCCTTTCTAAATGATAAAACCCGAATAAATCCGTCGCTAAATACTATATAATTATATTATCGCAAAAAATATACAATAACTACAAGATCATATACCTACGCGATTCAAACAACTATAACGTGATCATAACAACCATGGGATACGAACACGTCGTCAATCACGTCAATAAAACTACTAAATCTTTAAACGCATGAATTATAGGTTCGCCTAGACATAATAATAGGGATTACAAACTCCGTGTAAATGTGTGTAATAGAATATATTATTATGAGCATGTGTGTGTGTGTGTGTGTCATGTGCGGTACCTACGTATCTACATTATATATATTATATATAAAATATAAGCTCCTCAATTTATATTATTATAATATATGTTTTTATAATACACACAACTAATATTATGTATATATTGACGATCGATATTTCACGTACTTGTTAAGACTTGAGTGACGACTATCACTGATCGCGATCGCAATATATTTAATGAATATTGGATGCGTGCATATAACAGCATACATATATATTATGTATTATATTTTGTATCTATACTTTAAAAAATCGAAAAAATTATGTTGTTAACATATTTTTTTTTCCAATCGATAGCGACGTAATTATATTATGTGTTTTAGTTTTATCAACCTGATTACCTGTTTATCGGTAGGTATATGTGGTTAGCGGTTACCAGTGTAAATAATCATTTAAATGAGTATAATTTTATGCAATTAAATACTGCTACAAAGTGTACAAACTTATTCAGAAAACTCTACTAGAAGTCGGTAAAACGTAAACAAATAGTTTTCAAACAAACGTCATTTTCACGCTATATTTAATAGAACATTTTGAATTTCTAACTATTTGACATGATTAATTTATAATACAACCGTACGTATTCCAATCAGTCTGGAACTCAATATATTTTATCAGATATTTGAGGAATAATAATGTGCGTTTCAAATTGAATTCGATGATGTATTTTGTGAACAAAGATAATAGTTAAAATTAAACGTCATGATGGGCTGATGAACAGTTAAACTAAATTTAAAATTTGAATCAAAGTTTGAATTGCTGTAGACTAAAAACAAAAATATAATACCATTTGCAGATTTAAAATATACCTACGTATTCCAATTGCAGTAAACAAACATTTATTTTTTTAAAGTCGCTCGTCTGTCAAGAGATTTACAAACGTTTATCCTTTCCGACAAAATCGCAACGGTATACACTCATCGTCTTACGATATTGATTCGTGCACATTTTTTTATATGTAGCTATACTTAATCTAAATATTATTAACGACGATTTAATTAAATACTTAATAATCTGTGTTGAAGTCGTGTACAAATAAGTGTTCGAATAACCGACGACGCGTCGGTCGAGTGTAAATCGTATAATTATAACTAATGGACGTGTATGCTTACAAGCGTTGTTAATTCGAACAACGAACACTGGAAGTTGCGGGAACGATGTAATACTATATAGTAGTATATAATATTATATATATTTATATACATATACACCTAATACGAAGAAGAAAAAAAGTGATGGTGATGAATCGCGTGGTATATGCATTTAGTGTATATAATATATTATATTGTACAACAGTATCGTATTGCTGGTTAAGATAAACGAGGAAGAAAATAAAACCGTTCTTCCCTAAACACGCGTATAATATGTACGCGATAGAGAGGAAGAAATAAAGCTCATAAATACTCGTTCGCGTGTAGGGCAGTCCGGAAATAAAAAAATCTGTCCCCGAAAAAAAGAAGGAATTGTTTAACTCTCGGGACGGCAGTTCAAAGGAACGGCTGGTCGGGCAACAAACTTTTTACCCCGATATCTCCCATATATATATGTGTGTGTGTATGTGTGTATGTGTGTGTGTGTGTGTATATAGTGTACAGTGCACACAATAGTGACGGTGGATAGTAATGTATTCTTTAAATTAGAATCGAGACCGACGTGGGGACCCGAAAACGCGGAAAAAGCAATACAATATATATTATAATATAAATAGCTAGTGTGCATATTATACTGATGTGTATATATATATGTAATGTGCTATTCGAAGGCGCACGCTGCTGCACGTGGCACAAATATTTGTGGCGGCCAAACATTTTCTAAATACTTTGGAGGAGCATCATAGTAGTCCGTGTGGGAAATAGTAAAATTATAAATTTTTCGAGTTTCGCCCGCTCGCGAGAGCCGATGCCGCGACGGCCGCGTTGTATGAGCATATTGCTTTGTGTGTATAGACGAACCGAATAGACCACCGAAACGGGACTAACTGCTTTTCAATGGTTTCTTCACCGTTTTTTTTTTCCACATAATTATTGTTTCCCATTTATTATTTTTTTTTCGTTTCTCATACGAGACCGGTTTTTTCACATAATAACATTATACGGTCTTGTGTTGTGTTCGCGCACGCTCAAGTGTGAGCGCGCGCGTGTGTGTGTATATGTGTGAGCGGAGTTGAGCAATCCTATCCCGCTCCTCCGGATCACCCCTTCGTTAGAATAAAAAATGAGTAAAAAAAATAAATAAATAAAAAAATAGAATCATAATGCCTTTTCTGCCAAGGCCGTAAAATCTGCGTGCGCTTGTGTGTGTATGTGAATAGAGAGAGGGTCGCAACGGGATTTGGCAAAGTGTTACAACACGCGCACTGTTCGCGTATACTGCAGTACTGCACATACACACATATATACACGTGTAAATGTATATACTACACACACACATATATATATATAAAGAATATTCAAGGGCGACGGCGAGTGGAGGGGAAAAGCCAAAAAGTGTTGCGCAAAATGCACCGTTTCCTAATAGCAAAAGGATTACATTATATTATATACATACAGCGTTCACACGTCCACTTGTCGAAAATCTTCCCCTGCGAAAAAGATGGTGATATATATATATATATATAATACCAACTATATTCAGCTGAGCCACTCGGGACGAACGAACGACGAGATGTAAGTAGGTACGTACAACGTGTATGAAAAAAAAAGAAGAATTTTCAAAATAACACGACGTCGAGTGGACGGACTCGTCACCGCTGCGACTACGATGAGGTGTATGATACATACAGGGTGTATTATCACGGATATCTGACAAGTTTTTCATACAAAATAACATTTAAATACGCCAGGTCTCCTCGGTACACCCTTTATCCAAACGTCAATACACTGCAGTCTATATAATATAGATAGATGTTTGGGACTTATGTTTGTCGAATATTGAAGATACGTGTCCAGCACCGCGATTTGTATTTATACATATACCACTGCTGCGTCACTGGTCCGGACCGACAGATTGTATCGCAAGAAAAATGTTCAGAATAATGTATATACTATACGGGATATTTTTTCTGCATTAGGTATATATAGATATATAGATATATAGATATATACGCACGTTTCTGGCCTAGTACTCAGCTCGGCGGCTTTCATTTTTATTTTTTTTTTTTCATTTTGATTTTAGTTTTATTTACGATCGTTGGCCGGCGTTCAAGAGCCGACGAACGCCTGTATAACAAATTATGCCATACATCCGTTGTTGCAGTTTTGCGCGCTCTCCGAGGACTTGATAAATCGCCTATGCGGCAAATCCGATATCCGCATGTATATGATATATATATGTGTATTCACGCACACACGCATACGTCGCCCGATCGTCACGAGCGTTAGCGTCGGCTGATGGTGGGTAGGTGATGGGTTCGGTGGCAAGCGAGATTTAGGGGACGAGCGGAAGGTGGGAATACGGAGAGGGCGACGAGGAGGAAACTGAATTGTCGGTCTTCGACAAAAGGATTATCTGCCCGAGAAATCGGGCGATGTTGCAGGAACGGCTGGTCCTGCTGCCGGTACTGCTCCAAAAGGGATTATATTTTCGGTTTTTGAGATGTCTCGTACAACACTGTATATAACTATACAAAGCAAAATATTATCATTCATTATTATTATTATTTATTATACTCCGAGCACGAGATAATATGTGTGCTGTGTGTGCGCTCCACGATCGACGATTTCGGAATCACTGCACAAATTCGTATTCCAATCAGTATACCATAATAATACATATCAAGTATCGAGACATGTTCGTCCTCTTCCGAAACAGGGCGACCGGCAATATATTCTCGACGTTCAAATATTATTATAATAATAGATGTGCGAACGAACGCGGGCGTTAATGACTGTTTTTTCATCGCTTTTTACGCGTCGCAATGTAAAGATAATACTAAGCGTCCAAGCCTTATATTATTATAACAAATAACATTCTAAAAAGGCGCAACGTATGCCTATGATAACCGATTACGCACGCTACAACAATATGAACACTTTAAACTCTTTAATATTATTATCGTATACACAAAAACACGAATACTTTAGGGTTTTGACGGTTTTATACACACATCATAAATCAGTCGTCATTAAACGTCTTTACCACTACGACTGTTCTTTGATAATGTGCACTGTATATACGCAATAAATATACTAAGTACATTTATTATAATTTATAGGCCATGCAAAGTCTGCGAATTTTATTTAAGCCTCTTAATTATTAAAGGCTGTCGAGATCGAGAAGGGGTATTTCGTATATTATGTATGTATTTCTGTATTTTATTTAATCTTCAAAAAGATAATTGGTCACACTAAACATATTCGTGTGGCCGTGTGGAAGCCCATGAGTTGACAATTTAAAATATAAATTTAATAAATAGATAATAGGTACGATTAATAAAATAACAATTGCAATCAGCTTTGCTCATATAATTAAATAAATATATTTTTTTTTTTGAAGAAGAATTTTTAATAGATTTTAATGTTTATTGTCTTATCGTGGTAGTCTGTTGTTAATTGTTGGAATATTATAAAAGTATGTGGATTGTGTTAATTTTTTGTGCATGTTCATAGTTTGAAGTTAGTTATTTGTCTATTACACAGTATTAAATCGTATATAATCAAATATCAATATAATTATTGACGTAGAATGTAGATTATTATAGCCTATATGTATAAGATTAAATTAGAGCGTATAATAGTATAAAATACTATAAAAAATGTATAATACATATGTAAATATGTATGTGTATACTGTATATAACTTTAACAAGGAACAATTTTAATGTATTAAAATATCGAAAATGCTTATAGCCATTAATCAAGTGTTTGCATAAAATGAATATTATACAAAATCTTTGAAATATTCTTATAGACTATTCAAAGTTCATACTTCGTCTATATAAACCATATATTATTGTAATATAGATTATTTGTTTTATCTATTCGTATTTCGTGTAAACCAATTTTAAGAAAATAGAATCTAAAAGCTTTTAGAAAAGCTAAAAGTTTAAGTGTAACTAAAACATAGAATTTACGGTACCTATTATTTACACATCTACATCTATATTTATAATACTATATGATACTATATGATACGTTTTTATACAGGTATGGAAAATATATTATGAAGGCAGATAGGCACTCCATAAATGTGCGCAGACTTGAATTCCAGGAAGTGCCTACAATATTTTCTTAATATTTTTCCTTGAATCTAATATCTATTTTTCAGATAGGTTTAATTTGTATTTATGATTTGTAATTTTATATATCATCTTTAGCTGTTATATCATAATAAGTTGTTCCATGTACTTTCAAAATATTTTAGAATCTACCAAATATTTTAAAAAATATTATATTTTATTTTAGTTATATCAGTTTTAATACGAGCCCCTTGCTCTGGGATTTAAATTTTAGAACCCAATTACGATACAAAATATCGGGGAGTGCCCACGTACACTCGCTAACTCCCCACTTCCTGTGCTCACGATTTGAGGTACTCCGCAGCAAACACGGTAATATAATTTATAAGACATCAATCAAAATCGTGTCTAATATTTTTGAAAATAATTATTTTGACAAAATCTGCTTTAGTTTAATATATATATATACAAAGCTATAGATATTTTACAGCATAAAAGTTCGTAAGACTATAGTATAATACTTCAACTTCCCTAACGACTGTGTACGCGAGAAATGCAATGATAATCCGCGCTAATGTTTTAACAAAAAATAAAAAAAACGCTTAAAAGTAAAAAAGAAAAAAAACTACAGTAAAATGCTGCGCAAGGCGCTCTACGGAGATCCCAACTATACATAACATAAGTACACGCTAAATATATGTATAAATGCTGCAGTCGGCGATGGAGACAGCTTTTTTCACGCCGTCCGCGCATATTAACGTCTATTGCTGTACAGGAGATTTTGCATAAGCCGATTTACGTTTCCGAAGTTAAGTAACGTTTAAGTCGACGAGAGATCGGACAGTTGACGAAATTTTCGACGGCCGGACTAACTATGCAATGAATTAAAAAGTATAAGAACCTAACATTTTGTAGCGTGCATGAACAGTCGGCATTAGTTACATCCGATATATATATATATATATATATTATATAAAGTAAACAGAAAAGATTATTAACCTTATTCTTATTTATACGAAAACGCGCATTATTATAATACACGAACGGAGCAGCACTATGTTTGTATTTTATGTTTTTTTTAACGATATATATTATATTATACGAGGAGGGAAATTCGTGTGCGCGCGTGTGTGATATGAAAAGACTATATACGCAATAAACGATGATTGACGATGTACGGAAAAGCTTATCTGTTCCTAAAAAAAAAGGAACGTGAATGTGATGGGGAAGAAGTTTATACATGTTAATAATACAAAAGACGGACTTTGCCCTCCACCTTACCCTATGTGAACGCACTGAAAAAAATATCCAAAGCTTCTTTCTCGTTTTTCTTTATTCTTTCCACTTACATATGTATATAATATTATATACTTTTTTTGAGTACGTTTTAATCAAAACGTATACACAATATACTGGTCAGTAGATCCGGGCCCGCCAAAAAGTACAACTAATGCAGTTAATGGATTTGAGGGACATAATCTCCCTATCTTTTTTCTTTACTTATAAACTCATGTATATTATATATGTGTATATTTACCTATTCGTACCGAAGAGACTATAGGTCTTCATTTCGCCTAAGCAGTTTTTTCTTCCATATTTTAAAAATCCCTACAAATTCTTTTCGTCTTACAATGCACACTAAGAATTCGAAAAACATACATTACCTTCGTGACTATGCAGATAAGTATATACTAAAGAATCAATTGATGTATTATATTATACACAAAACAAACGTACAAAAAAACTTATTTAGTCGACCGTCAGATAAAGGTAACAAGATAATAATCGAACAGATCTGTTCACTTGAAATTTCTATATAGTAACCATTTATATATCTATAAGTGACTTTGTATAATAATAAAATATTTGATGTCTTCAACGTTTTGTAAACGTCTGTTTAATATATACGTTCCGTAATTTATATACTTACATTTTACATATAATATTATATATATCATACATGTGTGTATACCATCATAATTATGTATGCGTATATATATATATATATATACCTGTTTGGCCTTTCTTAATAATATTTAATATCTATCAATGATCAATTCAATTTTTTTAATAATTCCATACCGATCGTATATTCGATAATGCATTATGTGATTCAAACAATACATTGTATATTGTACCGTAAAATCTCAATTTTAATTCTATATCTTTTTTTTTGCTATAATAATGTGCGAAAAAATGGGCATTTCATGGACAAATTAAATTATTTGATTTAGTGAGGTTAGGTGATCAATTTAATTGGACAATAAGGTTAGGTTAGGACGTTAGGTATTAGATGCATTACCATATATACACACCGGAATTAGTGATTATACCAACGGTTCTCCGTTGTGTGCATAATGTGTTTAAGTGGTCAATCATCAGACGGCTATAATAGAACTTGACTAATATATCTTCAGTAGTAATCGTATAATATTATCTAGTACGTCATATAATTTAAAGCTCTAAAAGTATTTTAACTAAAAATTGTATGCTACAAATATTAAATAGATAAAAAAAACTATAGGTATGCGGCTTTTTAATGAATAAAATTATTATAATATAATTTGTTGAAACGTGTAAAATATTTATTAAACAACAAATAATTCTATTCTTGGTGAATATTATAAAAATACATTGCCATTCGTTATAGTATACTTGACTTAATAGAAATAGAAATAAAAAATCTATTTTTTTTTTAAAAAACATCATTGTAAAACTTATCTATTTATAAAGTCAGCCAGAATTTAAGTCATAACTTGTTTAGCGTCAAAAACTTAAATACTTAAAACAGTGAGTAAAAAAAAATAGATGTTTAAAAAAAATGTTAAAATGTTAAAATGTTTTTTTCTTTCATATTGTATTAATTTACATATTTGTTTAAATAATATTTGATTTCATACAATATTCAAGTATACCAAATGGGCATATTTTTACAGAGACTTAAGTCACATATTTAAGTGAAATAGTTGTATTTAAACAATGATATGTCTAATTCTCTAAACATATAGTTAAAGGAAGAATAGATATTATTTCTCGTGAAAAATATTTAAAAATATATGCCATAGGTTCCTTATACAAAAACCCTCCGATGAATAGTCGACAACGAATCAGCATAGAACTCGATTTTTTTCACTTAGTTACAGATATTTCAATGTATAAATATTTATTTCATTTAGAAGTAGAACTAAAAACCAATCTTATTAAAAATATAAATAGAGCAAAGACTTTCATACATTTCCATATTATTTCTGATTAACTAATTAATCGTATGCTTAGTAAGTAAACAATGCATCTTACAACATTTTTGATCAAATATTTAAAGATTTGAATGTATATTTTTTCATATTGTGACATTTTAGGGTTAAATTGTATATTTTTGATCATAAGAGCAAATTTTAAGTTTTTAGTGCATATTTTGATACTTTATTAAAATTTCGAGAATCGTAAGTAATTTGGTAAATATTTTTCATGAATCAAGGTCACAAATTATATTAAACTGTGAATTTGTCATAAAACAATGAAGACCAATTTTTATCTTAATAGTCAGTGCGTTGATTAAATTAGATCTATGTAATTGTTTTTTTTTATACATAAAAGTACATAAAAGATTAAATAAAGTAAAATAATTAAAATTTAAAAAAAATTAATTTTCTATTATAATATAGGCGAGGAATTTGTTTAATGCATATTGGATAATGTTTAGTGAATAAAATTCTTTGCTCCAAACATAATAGGTACTATCTATTATTGTAATATCATACAATTGACATGTTAAAACTCCACTATTCACACTAATTTTCCTGAACTTAATTCTACTACTGTTATACATAATTCGTTATTTATTTTGTGTTCACCTAAAAATTTTGTTATAGGCGTTAATACAATAAATAAATAAAATATTATTGGACGGAAAAATCGTAGAAATAAATATAACTATACGATAATTAAATGCCTAGTTATAATTTCAGTTTGTCTGTACTCAAAGTCACAAATTTAACCGAAATAATATTTTACATTTTACATTTTTATGAAACAAAGTCCACAAAACCTATTAACGTAGCTCAGCCAGACCGGACTATTATAATTTATAATAAACTCATAAAATAGTTTATCTGTTTTATCTTGTAAATATAAATGCAACGATCTACCTACGCGTGTGCACCAAATTTCGTTTTTCTTAGAAAACAATATTACGTTTGTAGTGTGCATATCCGAAAAAAAACGCGTTCACGGTCTAGTGCACATTTTTCATGCGATTTACATTTCACATAATCGCCGTGTTCGGTTGTCTAGCGAGAGGAGGACCTTATTATTCAGGTGCAAACGACCAGAACGGAGCGTAGGCGGTGGCGCGGGCGCGGGCGGTGGAAAACGACGTTTTGTCAGAAAACGAATACAATTGCCGAAAACAACTATGGGGTCACCGGATAACGTGATAGGACCAAATATACAGGAAACATCCACACCCCCGATAAACCTTGTATACCTGTAGTTGTTATGGCCGAAATTCAATAGCACGGTTTCACCTCACCTCACCTCACGGGCCTCCGGACTATATTATATTAATATAAACTGAATGCACCAAGTGTACTCAATGCTCACCCCCATTTTTCTTTTAAAAATTAATTTTTTCAAATTCTGAGTTTTGGAATGTTTAAATATATTTTATAACTGTATTTTAAATTTCTTGAATTTTTTTTATATATTACTCAAATAATTCCAGTAGCGATACAAACTTATGTTTTTTTTAAATATGAATCCCTTTTTCTTACTGTATATTTTTTAAAGAATAATTTTTATTTTTAATTCTGAGATATGCTTAATTCAACATTCGAATCAGTTATTAAAATGTTAATAATAAAAGTAAAGTCCTCAAAAATGGATTTACGAAAATATAAAATAGATGAATCTAATCGCATCTGATATTGATTATACTTATAATACTCGTACTTTTTTTAATTAAAAATATTGATAGATTAATATAAATTATAACCTAACCTAGATGTTCTCTTTTGAAAAATAGATGTTTTCATCTCTTCAAAAAACCTAGGTATTTTAAAAAACCACTAAAATTTGAAAATATGAAATTTATTAAAAAATTCCAAAAATCAGATTTCGAATAATTGCAATATTTATGAATAAAAAATGAGAGTGAGCACTCTGTGTAATATATTATTATAATATCCATAATAATGTACACGTTTACTTATATATATATAACAATAATTATGTAAGTGCGTGCAATAACATTTTAAAATAAAACTGCCTAATTACTATATATTGCATCGTGCAGTTTTTTCGATAAAATATTTAACATATTTTAACAATATATAATGAGTAATGATGTATTATAGTATACTTACGATAACCGGCTTCCCTCGAAACGAGTAAGTAGAGCAGACAAACGTATTATTTTGGAGCCACTCGTCGTCGTTCGCGTGTCAAATTATTTTATTTGTTTCGTTTTACCGCTCCATTGTTTTTGGCACGCACGCGATGTGCAAAGTTTTCGGGACGATTTACAGTAACGCTGTACCGTGACAATAGGTGTCCTAATGGCTAATCGTATTCGTATATAAATAATAATCAGTTTACTCGGCTTCGGTACATAAATATATAAGACGTAGTTAGAGGGAGCATAACTAAAAAAAAAAAAAGTCTTCTACGTTAATAAGATTATATTTAATTTATATTATAATAGATATGCCGCAGAAGTCGCCCGAACTTATTTGATCGTTTAAAACTCCCTGAAATACGCTAACAACTACTCATGTATGAAAATACTTAAAAAAATTAGATAAATATCAATAATTTTCAAATATTTTCATTGTCTTTGAACCTTAAATGACCGAGTATTAGTTGTGTGCTAATGGTTGTTAAGTTATTAATACAAACGCGAAAAAAATTCAAAATAATTATATTATAAAAATTTATAATAACAATGTTTAAACTTTTATAAATTAAATTCAAACAAACTATTCAAACATTAATAAATATATCTTTTCTACTTACAAAAAGGAAAATAATTATAACTTTGAAATTGTATTTCTCCTAAGAATTTACTTTTATAAAAAAAAGTTCTTATACCCTCTATACATGTATATTCAAAATCAAAGGTTCAATAGTCTAAACTAGTTTAACTAAAAAGTATATTTTAGATTCTGAGCGAAACGAAGATTATATTTCTATGTTTAAATACTTTTAAAGTTTATTTTGTATAATATTTTATCTACCTAAGGGCATATTTTTCTAATGCTCTCTTTTCATAATTGATGATGTCTTAATAAAATATTAACAATACAATAAAATAAATACAAAAATGTATTATCTTTGAGACAATTTTTAAAACAGTCAAAATTAAAAGAGTTATAAATATTAAATTAAGTTTAGATATATCACTATTTAGTATTTAATTCATCTCAAATATTGAATTTAAACATACTACAAATAAAGTTAATATAACTAAAAATTATAATAAACAAATAAACTGAAAAATTAGAATTTAAATTAAAAATCGGAAAAATGGTGATTTTTAAACATATTTATTTTAAAGCTGTTTAAAATCAGAGTTTTGGAATTTTTAAATATTATTTATTTATATTTTTAATTTTATTATTATTTATTATATAATTGGTTCAAATAAGTAGAACAATAAGTTAATGTGATGAGAAAAAACAGATATAGTACCATATAATAAAGATCTCAATGAAAGAACTTTAACTTAAATGTATTTAAAGAAAATATTTTTAAATTCTTGAAGTTGTTTAAACTATTCAAGGGGTATCTTGTGAAAATACAAACTTTTGTTTTTTTTTCAAAAAAGAACCCACTATACAGTAAATTATCTAGTAAATTATATTTCTAAAAATTTTGATTTTATCAAAAATAAATTATTTAGTAATTTAACTTTATGTATTCAAAATAATAAACATATGATGATAATGGATTTAGAAGGTATGGAGACTATCAAAATTCAAAAATGTTAGTGGTTTATAATTTATATTATTAGTCTAACAGTATTTTTTATTTTTACAAATAGTCCAAGAATAATAAATTCTAGATCATATATTACTTTTATTTCTATTTTTGTAAACTCATTTTTAAGGACTAGTATCCTCCTTGTAAACATTTTAATAACTAATAACCAACTAATTCGAATTTTAAATTCGATTAACCGATGTTTTTAAAAGTATCCTCTAAATAGTTTATTTACAGTAAAAAAAGAAGGATCTCCTTTTTTAACGCTTATGAAAAAAAAGTTTATATCACTATGGAACATTCCTTAATTAGTATAAAATAATTTCATATGTAATAATATGCCTTTTAAGTATATTTAAAAAATCAAAATTTGAATGAATTCTTTAATATTAAATGAAAAATGGGGGAGATCAGACTCAGTGATTCACCATTTCGCCTGTATGAAAATATCCGTCTATTTTATATACATCTATACATCGTTTATCTGCAGTGCACCACCATACATAATATTCTGATATTATTCTGTACATCAAATAATAATGCAATGCTATTTCCACTCGAACCATTGTCACATATGACTAGGTGGTATGAAATGGAGCGGGAGGGTGCGATAAGAAGTGGCTGAAAGTGTGCTGTAGGATTTTAATATCTGTCAAATATATATTGATGAATTGCTGATTTCGCACAAATCGTTTTGTGAGGGTCAACCTTTGAACCTTTCACGCGTAACACGTAACGTGTCTCTCAAGTATTTAGCATTCTCAGACCGCGCACACCACTCTACGACGAGTGACGACTTATAACGTCATAAATTAAATGTAATTCACAGACACAGACGCCCATGAACAAGGACATAATAACACAAAATATATGGTTCTTAAAAGTCAAATTGTATAATTTACGAATCTTTTGACCCACATAAACATAATAATATACTATATAATTTCCTACAATTGGTAACACATTTAAGATGTATACTAGCAGCAACGTCAAAGTATATAGGTACGTACTCATACAACATACTCGAAGTATCCGTACGTTTGTAATGTGTTGGTAGGTGCATACATGCTGCAGAAAAAATCGTTTATAATACAAAACCATATATAATATACGCAAATGAGATTTATTTTTTAATTACCCGAAAAAACGTTTATTATACTAATTTGAGTTCAATCATTTTGTTTCGGTTAGATCATATATTAGATTATTTAAACAAAGATTTAAACTATGTTTTTATGTACAAACCGTCTGGTATTTACACGGTATATATAGATAATGCATAAGTATATGATAATATATTAAAATTAAAATTTTAAATATTTAATAAAACTATTTTGTGGATTGGAGAGGGTACCTATGATAGAATAATCACGCAGCAGACATGTTTTTGTCTTTGCTATCCAAAAATAACACTGAATATTATAATATGTTTATATTTGGTTAAAAATATCAATAAATTAAAATTAATTTATTTGTGTGTTTCAAAAACATAGATGATATCAAATAGAATGCCTAAAAAATATACCATGCATATCTATTTGTATAACGTAACAGAAATAAATCGTGCTACTACCTATATATAATTATATTCCCTATCACTGTTTTTAATTTAATTATTAATATTATCTATACTTCGGGTGTCCGTGTATAGTGTCCTAACTCAAATTCTAAATAATAATCGATTTTACCATATTGTACAAGTTTATATGAGAAGTTTTGTCAATTAACACTTTTGAAACTGTCAAAGGACCAATAGTTATATGCATCACGTCCCTCTCATTATTATGATGATGACTGCGGGTTTCATGCGTATTTTCTCCGCCAGGAAAATTTTAACATTCGCACTAATGGACAATGATCAATGGTCATAATTGACCAAATGTATTCGAGTTTAATAATGAAAGATAAAATGTTTTTCGAACACAAAATACGGTTCAAGGTTCTTCTCATTTTGTTTGAACTAAATTTTAAACCTATTGGCTATTATTTTTGCATGACGACGCGTTATACCTATGTACATTATTATTCATTTGTATAGATAAATTTAATTATATATCTTCCCAGTTGTTTTAACCCTTTTAATCATTGAATACAATACTTACAACAAAAGGCTTGTACGTTCGCTATTATATATGGAATACACTATGTATAGTGAAAACGTACAACTGGTGCATAATAATTATCCACATTACTGCCACGCAAAACGCAATCCTCGACCATATTATAATATTTGTTAGGTAAAAAGCCATATAAATATACAAAAAACGCACGTTTAAGTATCATAACAAAAAAAAAAAAAATTAATTACGAAAAAGAACCGTCAGCGAAAATATAAAAATGAAGTTTGAAGTATTTTTATTTTATTTTTTACATAGAGTTATTATAATAATAATAGTGTATTCACCATCGGTATTATATGTATATACATACGAAACAACGTATAGCGGAACACAAAATGTGGTATTAAAGACGAACTTATAATCGTAAAATACTAATCACTGAATAATTATATATTTCACTTATAATATTCTGAGGATTTTTATAATTATATTATTATACACAATGGGGTAGCAATAAAGTCTATGCACTTTCGGTAGGACAATACCGAGCGTATAATAATACTGTTTTTTCATTAGAACACATTCGTTGTTAAATCAATCACGTGCGTTGAATGTGTAGTTTATTTATCTATAATACGGATGTATCATTAGGTTCAATTTTCATTATATTTATATATTATAGATTATTATATGGTTAGAGGTCACAACTCACAACACTAACATGTTTTCCTTCATGAAAATGCCTCTTTCCTCTATAAAATATCAGGTTTATCCCCATTTTGTTAACAAAAAAAAAAAAAAAAAACAATTTTTAATAGTAGTTTAAAAATTCCCAATTCCCTATGATTTTTTACGCTTTTTGTAACTAATTTTTAGGCAAAAATCATAAATTTTCTTTTTTTTACCGTTTATCAAGAAAATTACTTGGAATATTTATTTTTGATCAACTAGATCAAATTTGATACCAAAAACCACCCGTCCACCCTTATTATTTAAAACTAAATATCAGATCGTTTTTACTAAAGTAATGACAGTCATAAAAAAAAACATATCTTTATAAAATACATTCATCTCTCCGTTTAGAATAATAAAAATAATTTTATAATGTTTTGTTAATAAGTTGATATTTGAATTCAAAAATAAAACGATATTTCTTTATAGTTTGTTTTAATTTTTTTTCAATTTGAATTAGGATAAAATTGTGTTTAGTTCTTTGGTTTCGAATACAACAAATTTTGTGCTCCTTATGTCAATGGGTTAAAATATTGATATTTTTATATAAATATGAATGTTTATTCAGTTTTAAACCTACAAAAAACCGTATTTCCTATATCTACTTTGTAGTTTGTACAAGTACAAGATGCATTCGTGATATGAAAAAGAAAAAAGAATATAGCATTAGAGTCCCAATCAGACGATCCCTTAAGGATAATAAGTTATATGTATAGGTTGGGCGAAGACATAATAAAGATTTGATTATAAAGCTTTGTTTTGCTCGACGTGATATATTTATTCCAATTTTTAAGCAAATTAAGTGAATGTTTTTATTAAAATTGTCAATTCGAGTAACTTCTTTTTATTATACGTATAATTGAACCTTCGCGGGAGGCGATATGAGGTAGGAGACATACACGAAAGTGTGTCCGAACGTCTTTTGCCATCTCACGCGTATGAAAACTTCATCGAGATATGCCTTAATTATGTTTGTATGCATATAAATATATATATATATACGACGTGTGGTTAAGTTGTATACGATAATATAATATTGTTTTTATATCCATAATAACATATAATAACGGTAACGGGGTCCGATACTCGAAACTGCTGCGGAACGAATCCCCGACCATATGCGTTTGTCACGAAACGAACGTGATGCGGTGGTGCACGCGCGTATACAACGAGCCCGTGACGGAGACGCGATAATCGTCGACGATGGGTTTTACGATTGTGCGAGATGGAAAAAATTTAGGCCGGCACGCACACACGCGTCTAATTAAGACGCTTCCGATACAATAATAATATTAATAATAATAATAATACACTAACCCGTTTTCCGTCCAAATAAGATATTATAATTGAACCGATGCCAATTCCGAGGACATAAACTCTTCTATATACGCCGCGTGATTTACGTCTGTTCATCCAGCCCCGCACACACACACGCGCGCGCGCGGTGTGTTCCAAAATGCAGGCCGCCGTCGACTTTTAACGATTTCCATACACCGCCTATACAATAATTTATGTTTCCCGTTCTATTCTCGCGCATACACGACGATCATAACTCCGCGACGTCCTCGTTTTCGTCGTGTTGTTGTCATTATTATTATTATTATTATTATTATTATTATTATTAGTATTATTTCGTTTATTATCTCGGCCGGGAGGTTGTCAATTTTCGGTATCTGTTTTCTGTTCGGATCGTCCGCCGCGCCCCATGTTTGTCGGTTAACGTTGTTGCGATTCCGTGGTGCGCGAGTGGCGAGTGACAACTATATAATATGTATATAAACATGTTATACATATATTAAACTTACCGCACTCGTCGTGTGACTGTAATATTTCGTGTGTTGATTTTCACATCTCTAACTGATATTTGCAGTTTACTATACTGTTTACGATGCTCGATTAATAGAAAATTTCCAACGTTCTTCATTTAATATGTTTTTTTAGTCGATAGCATACATCTCGCGATTATGCGACCATTGCAGCTGATTTCCTTGAATTGGACTCCTTGTATAGTTTATTGCAAATAAGGAACTTTAAGACTTAAATCCCTTTAGAGTTTCAATGTGGTAAAATTGTTACTACTTGCATTTCATCATTGATGATTTTAAAGTTCCACAAGAACACAGCAGATCCCACGCACCATTCTTTATTCTTGCAATTGTACTACTAACTTTCTTATCTTTCAAGTAAACCAACTAAAGAGACTTCTCATTATCTGTAATATGTTTTGTTGAAAATAATTAATTTTTAAATATATAGTAACAAAAATATATAATAATAATAATATTCGTTTAAGTACAACAAATAAATATACCTATTTTAATATACGTACAACTTTTAACGCAATGGTTTTCAACCTGGAGGTCGCGAGTCCCAGGAGGGTCGCGAATGGTAGGTTTGGGAGTCACCGAAAATAATAGACAAAGTGATTTTTCCATATTATTTAAGAATAAAATGGCTATAATTTTGTATTTTGTTCTATACGGGGGGGTCAGAGTGTCATATCCCCCTTTGGAATTTTTTGTAATGATATATTATCTACATGAAAAAAAAATTTAAGGTCTGTGACAAGTCAAAAATGAATATCACTCCGCTTTCAAAAAAACTGAGCACGCCACTGTCTATATCTATACAATAACATGCCGAGGAGCGTAATCTTAGCTCAAGTATCACATTAACAAGATAAATTGTACGTTTTTAAAATTGTATTCATGTATTTTTTTATTTTTTTATTTATTATGTATGCTTAACAATATGAATAATGTTGTATTATAAATTAATCAAAACTAATACTTAATCAAATACTTACCACATAAATATTTTATCAGTAATTAAATCAAAATTTGATGAATAAAACAACGTTATTTTTTTGAAGATGGTCGCATTACAAAAAAATAAAAAATAGGGATTCGCGATCCAAAAAAGGTTGAAAACCACTCTTCTATACGACTTCCCGTTGTAAATCTCTACGAAACGTACAAAAAAGTAGTAACATACCCAAAATAGTGTGTTTGTATTTGTACATACCTATTCAGATCTGTATTTAACGTAGTGAACAATATTCAGCTGAAACTTTAACTTAAGAAATGTATATTTAAATGTAAAATACTTAACTTTAATATTTATTTTTACAATTATACCGGTAAGACATTATGCTTATGATTTATGACGCATTGAAGAGAGCAAATGTCTTACCTACCAAATGTTTTACACAATACACTTGTGTATTATATAATTTATATAATATTTATACTATAACATTTATTTTTTTTAAGTCATTGTTAATTGGGTTTCATTTCAATTTTAAGTACAGTTTATGGCACTCCAAATAATAATAATAATAAGTCATATATAAAATAACATTAATAATATATAATATAATATGCTAAACAAACGAGACGTCCATTGTTGTTTATATTGTTTATTATTTTGGTCGAAATCAGAACGACACCTCGTGTATTGACAGCATATCGTAGTAATATTATGAATTATAACACCTATGTCTATAATCAAGTATAGTTACCGTTTTAAAATATGTATAGTTATTTCAAAACATATTTTTATAGTCCCTCCTCGCCGTTAATGGTGTCTTATTTTTTCACAGCGATTTTTTTTTTCTGTTTAATAACATAATATAATATCGCCACGGGTGACAAATATGTATATTTTTCGTAGTCGTGATTTTCGTTCATTAAAAAACAAATTTGCGATGTTGAAACCGGCCCTTTTGGAATATGTGCGATTTAAAAATAAAAAAACCCAGCTTAGACTTAATCGTTCAAGTGCAACTGAGACTGATGACCCTTTCTAAACACAAATTAAAAAATAACGAACATTTCAAAATATCTATATTTTATTACTGTCAACAACCTGAACACAATTATGTGTGTATTACCTGTGGTTATACGTTTACGACTTATTATCATTTGTATTTTATACAGAATATAAATAATATTATGTGTACTGTATATATTATGCCTATTGTATTTTATTCGTTCAAAATTTTTTCAGATATCTAAAACAACTGCTGAAAAATCAACAAGATCAGAGTTCAGGGTAAGAAATCCGAGGCTTACCGACAGCCAGACGGTATATAACCAGTGTTCTTGTACCTATACCTTTAGTACCTATATAGGTATAGACATTCCCAGGTCCGTTTATAATTTATGGTAGAACTACATTATAATACTGCACCATGTACATGTAATGTGGTCGGTCAAAGACACTAAAACCAAATAGTATTTACACCGGTGCGTGTCTTTTATAAACTCGTACATGGCATATAAATATATAATATACTATATTACAGTGTGCATATTATTATTAATATATATACTCTATAGGTATTATATTATATTTGTATACGCAACGAGTTCAAAGACCCGAATCTAGACTTGAATATTTAAAATACATTTTCTGTCTCCGACCTTATTTTTACAGAGAGCGAATATATTTTGTAATTTTCTATATCGAGTTAAAATTCAACTACTCAAGACGTTCTTTTTCGATTATGATATGAGTATACAATGCTTATAAGATGAAATTGAATTTAAAATCAATAATCATGTACGAAAAAAATGTATAATTGCTCCCCCCCACTCGCCCCCTGAAATCGTATATTACCGTACCGTCCGAATCGTCTCGTACTTCCTTATACACGAGTTTATTACGGTTCTGCAGAGGTTTAATGGCCAATTACTTTAGTCGATGGAAGTTCGTGAGGTGGATTTTTATTTTTTTTTACGATTCTTATGGGGGAATTTCTATTTGGTCTTTTTGACAGTCCCTATAATAAAATTGCATATACACAAAAACACATTTTTTAGTTTTTATGGTGCGCGCATTGTCGAAAGAAATAAAATGAAAACAAAATAATACAAATTAAACGAAAACCTATAATGTATGCGGGTGGTGCACTTATATAGTTATATGTTTAAACAGAGTATATACTCCTACATTTATATTATTATACATATTATTTCAGGCACAGTATAGTACTGCACGTGTTGATATCCTAAATTGTCTAAATACTAAACACAATCCGATCGCCATGTACTACAAAAAGCTAATAGTTTTTCGTGATAAATTATCCACTTAAACAATTATGTATTTGTGTGCATTGTACAGCATCTCGTTGATTTATATTATATTGTACATTTTACATTACACTATAGTTCTTATCTTATCAGATAAATTATAGATGATAATGATTTCACCAACTGAAATAACGACGAACAAATCATGAGCAATATAAAATGATGAAATTAATGCATGTACTATACTGTGTATTTTAAATTTTTTATACCTGAGTTTCAAAATGAGATATCAGCATTTTTACTTATCATCTATTTATAGCAGTTTTATGATAAAATACTACTGTTTACAAATATTGTGAACCAATGAACTATGCTTATAAAATATACATTAAAGCTATACGTACTGGCATAATCCATAATAATTCGACTAATTAAAGGCGTAACGAGCTACGCATCATAATCCCTTCCTCGTGCAGTGTGTAATGTGTACCATATATTAATATTATAATGTATCATGGTACATACCTGTAGGGTATAAGGAGTAGCTGACAGTTTATCAAGTTTGGATTCAATCATCTAATCTATGATAATAAATATTAATTTAATAATACAATTCTAACTAAATATTTTTCTGAAAACACTTTTTGAGTAAAATGCAAATTTATAATTAGTCTATGAAATGACTTATTTCTAATTTTACTTGAATCAATTCAAGTAATTTTTTCTACACCAAGCTTTGTCCACCAATAATAATATAATACACGTACACATATAATACGTATTTATTTTTAATACTCAAACTGGTATTTTGAATTTAAATTCTATAATCATTATTTTGGGTTAGCTCATATAGATATATTATATTATATACCTACACAATAATTATATGAACAAAAAACTTTTGTTTAAAAATTTTCTTTTTGAAAAAATTAAAATACATGATTTGTAACATGCGTTTCTATAATTATATACACATAATTTTTTCACCCAATTTTAATGTATTGATTATTTATAATTCGTTAAAATAACTAACAGAAAAAGTACAGATTATTTTTCAAATTGTTAAAATGTCAAGGAAAAGAAAGGTTTTAACTTTTCATTTTATAGTAAACATAAATAATCTTGATAATTGATATAAATCTATGTTGTGTAACATTATTATATTTGCTCCCTAAGTACATTTCCAATAATATTTAAATTAAATAGTATACATGTCATGTATGTATAGTCAGTTAAATTAATACAATTTACTATTTATTAAGTATACTAGGTATTTCAATCTTTCATCATTCATGCTGCTCATATATTTTTAATGTATCGATTGGATCCTGAAGATTATTTAAAAATATTATGATACAGATTGAAATTTGTTTAAATAATTATTGACTTTTAAATTATTATGGTAGTTGAAACGAGATTTTTAAAAAATGAAAATAAAGTACAATATTTATAATAGCTACAACTATTTTGAAATATATTTGTGTTAAATTTAAAAATATAATGATGAACTCGATAAAGAACTTCATTGAAAAAAAGGCTCTGTTCAGATTTCAAAATGTGTTATTTCAATTTATTTGTATAACATAATATAGGTGATATGGCTTAATGTATTCACAAACCATTTGATTTGAGTATTTAGTAGTTAAATAGTTTTCGATAAACAGTGAGACACTGAGTGCGATACATCCCTCCCTCGAGTATGTTAACCAGCAAAATACGTAAAACTATATCGTAAAAAACAATAACATAGATGCGACATAAAATATTTCGTCGTTCGCTTTCGACGAAATGTACAAACAAACCGTCGTCGGATGAACGAAACGCGGCGCGTGCGTCACCCAACCTCGGTCATCATCATCAGACAGGTAAAAGTCCCGTCCAATTACAGCGGCGTCGGTGGCATTATGTAAATTCGTGCGCGTATAATAAACGAATAAAAACGTTGTAACAAATACATCGCTAAAACAAAAACAACAATACCGTTTAAAACCACTGTGGCCAAAAGGACGGACTGTAAACCGAATATAGGTACACACACACACACACACGGGTGCGCGCGTTGTTCATCACGCGATTATTCGCCGTTTCCCCTTTCAAAAACAAACCACCGCCATTAAATTTTAAAATGTTTCTAAAATAAATCCCGTACTATAGAGTAGAGGTACCTCCGTAGTACTAAAATCAAACCAAATTAACACGGTGGCGGTCACGCGATCGTGTAGATCTAATTCAAGTTGAAAATACACACATAATATATTATTTTTAATATACATCCAGTGCTGACAGGAGCTTATTTCTATCATCTATCTGTGTGACAAAAATGCAGCCCGTAGCGATATTGAAAATTCCGAAAAAAAAAAGGGGGAGAGATAGAGGTAAATAAAAACACCGTCCCTTTGTGTGCACCTACATATATATACACATAATATATACATTCATACATACATATATATATATATATATATATTTACGTATACGATGTGTGTATAATAATATAATAATAATAATAATAATAATAGTATACTCGACGCACACATAATAATATCGTCCGGACGAAAATCCTTTCGCAGGTGACTGATTCCATTTCGCTCTCGATTTTATATAAGCCATATTATACCTACATATAATATAATATACGTATTTGGGGAGAGATGTACGTCGACGACTTATAAACGATGGGGAGAAAGGATCGCAATAATAATAATTAATCCGAATCGAGAAGCCGAAAGTCCGTGGCCCATGAACGAACAAACAACGCGATATAGCGCACCAATGGGTTCAGCTTCTTCATCGCCGTCGTCGTCATCATCGTCGTCTTCTTCTCCCGTCTCTTTTGACATCATGCGTCCCCGAAAAGCTTTTATAATCAACCATGTTTACATTACAATATTCGTCCGATTTCAATATATATTTATCAAAACAGATCTTGTTTAATGCGAATGTCTTCTACGTTGAGTGACAAAGATGTCTTCGCTAATATAAACGACGCGATTCTCGAGACGTAAATACACCATTCACCATGTATATGCCACCCTTATTTATTACGTATATTATTATAAACTTATACGCTCGAAATCAAGTGCGAATCTTTAAGTGATGCGAATCCTTTTAAAAATTCCATTCAAACCATTAATCTACAGTGTTCTGCCTCATAGAACTGCAATCTGAGAGATATTTTACGCAGTACGTGTATACGATAAGTTTAACCTCTGTTTTTTTTTTCTAATAAATAAATATATATATTTCATGTATGTAAAATGTATATGCGTATAGTTTTTACGAGTAGTTTTTGCACCTTTTAATTAACTAATGATTAATATTTCTAAAGACTAAAATAACAACCACAAGTATTAAATCTTTTCCTCTTTTTTTTTTTCTATAGTTTATACTAAATGATTTTTTTAACGCTATGCACTCATTACTCCCTTGAAATATGAAACAATAAATTTATGTCTTCCTTCATAAAATTAAAACTAACAAAACAATTATAATAATTAAACATTTTTCAAAAACTTTAATAATTTTATTAAGAATTTACTGAGATAAATTATAATTGTTTACAGTTTGATTTTAATTATCCTTAATCACTATAAGAAAACATAACGTACCTACTGCAACTATACCCGTGTTATCGTAGGTATATATATTATGTATAATATTTATTAAAACGACAATACTGATGTGGTAATTACTATTACGTGGATTATATTTTATATTTATTTATTTCATTTACAATACTACATTTTTCGATGAAAGCAATTTAATTTTTTTATAATAGTCGTGAAAAAATATTTCCGACGACAATCTTTCGAACAGTCAACCTTACATAGGGATAGGTTAGTCTATATTATGGATTAACTTATACCTATTTCTACGCTATTTAATATGTATATTAGATACATTATACTCTTAAAAACAATTGTATTGATCATCGTTTGTTCAAGCGACAAGCCTATCGAATAATGACAACGATAATTTGATCAGATGTTAAATAGAAGATAAAGAAGGTATTTAATATGTATGTTATAATTTTTATTGTGATAAAATTCTTGTAAAAATCTAAAAACTATACTGCTCGCACCTTGATTGTGTTGACGTTTTATTTTGTGTAACATTCAACATAATAATGTGCCGTGTACCGTTTAGGTTTGCAAAATATAATAATTGCAACATCCATCGCGTATTAAATTGCGCGCAATTGTAATATACAATAATATACCATTGTGTATAGTATCGAAACTAGTGTATGATATATATTATGTACATATTATATATTATGTATCATACAAGGAAGGAAACGGAATTATTATGGACACTCCTCTAGAGCATATTCAACTGCGTTTCCGTGCGACGACATAACGCTGTCGGTGACGGGGGCGGAGGCGCTGTAATTTGGGGCTTTTTTTTTATTTTTATTCGGGGCAGGTACAATACGGGCGTATTGTAGAAACGTACCTGCCTAAGTATATAGTAAAATGCGTTTTCGGCGTGCTACACACATAATCAGACCGTTTCCCAGGACGACCCGGTGCCACAACAATGAGCGCCGAAAAAATAATAACTATCGTAGACTTCATCCACGTACGTGTGTGCGTGTGCGTGTGTCGATCGGCCATCGCGGTGATGACGTGTATAATATACACTTATTGTCACCTTATCTCACCACGGTTGTGGTTATAATTCACTGTCATTTTGACTAACCAACATAAATTCAAAAAAAATGCTAATAAATACTTATTTTATATATATAAAAATCAATTATAAGAACTTATTTATGTGTGATTATCCAAAAAGTTTAATTACTGACTTACAATTAACTGCAATTAAAAAGAGAGTTCTTACTCTCTTAGAAGCGTTCTTAAAAGAATATCTATATTTAATATGTATAGTCGTATTATGATTTATGGTATACCCACTGTATTCTATAGTGTATTACACCAACCTATCCATAAACGTTATAATATCATAATGGTATTTTGTAATGTGATCAATTGATCAATACACAACGGCCAACGGGTAATGAATTAATTAATGTACTATTTTTGTTACTATACATAATATAATTGGATTAAGATTTAATAACACTTTCAATAATTGTTTCGCATTATAATTCCTAGTGCACGTGTACGAAACGTATTGTTTCATTAATTTTATATACATAAAAAAAATCTATTTTACATAGTTACATTTTGTTTAAATATTAAATGCACATTTTTACATATTTTCTGAATTTATAGAATTTATGCATATATATATCTGGGCTATTTGGCTAAAATATCAAATATGTACAAAAAAATGTTTTGATACATTAAATTCACAGCTAACTTTAGACTATAATATGTAAGTATAATATATATAGAATTACTAAAATTCGATTTTTATAGATCAAAATAATATTCCGAATAATATTATTCTGCTTAGGAATATAAAATTGAAAATACATATTGTTATTCAAAAGGGTAAGAATTTAAAAAAAAAACCGATTACAATAACGATAAAAAATAATAGAAATACAAATTTCTTCCAAAAACATTACTGTTTTGTAACGACTTAAAATTATACGAAAGAAATGTTTTCAAAAACATTTTCTGAAATACTAAGCGTGCCTTACGTCGAGTTAATCACTCGGTATGTATGTACGTATTATTCAACCTCATGCTGCCCCGACGTTTTGCCGACTGCGCAAAATCCTTCGACGGCGATGGCGGTGATGGTTTATTGCGCTCATTGTTATTATTGCTATATTATTATACTACCTATGTATATCGCGTCCGGAGAACCATATCCTAATATATTATATTATATATTATTATTTGTGCACGTGTATATGTTATGCCCAATGTTAGCACACACACACACACACACACACACACACACACACCCGCGCGCACACGCACACGCACACGCACAAGTATAATATAGGTACATAATAATCGTAATGTTCGTAGTGTTATGCATATATACGCACATAACTGTATCGGGTTTCCTGCCGCCACCGCATTGTTAATGTGTGTGTGCGTGTGTGTGTACGCGTGTCGGCCATTTATTATACTCGCGACACGGTCCGATGGACGTTTGGCCAGCACGGCGGCGTGGGAGAGGATTCGCCCGAAAATCGACTTCGGGCGTGTATTTTCGTGGTCGGACGACCCTAATCGCCGACGATAACTTATTACAGCAATAATATTATAATGATAATATTCTTATATTGTTATATAAATTAAAATCCATTTCGTCGTCGTGAATTTCTTCTTTTCACTGCGGGGCGGTCCTTGGCGGATGTCCACCAGACGGGAAAAACTCTGTTCTTGATATTCGCGCTTATCTAGACATTTAAGGTATGTAGTGTACTAGTGTATGTTAGTATGTGTACCTTACAATAATATATAACACGGTCCACAATCGTTCAACGTATTTTACGTATAGAGGAAAATTACTGCACAATGTCACTCCTGAGTCCCGACGTAATAATACTCGCAAAGCGAATATGTACAATTAATGTACATTTAAACGTCATCCTCAGCTTGTATTGTTACCCATACACGTTATTTTGGCGATAACTACATTTTAGAGATGACAAATGTTAAAATGTACTTGCATTAAATCATTCAAAGTATTGATCAACAATTTAAAAGGTTTAAATAACAATATTATAACATTATTAATTGAAAACTAAAAAACTCGATATATAATTAAAACAACATTAAAATAGATAAAAATTATAGTCTTAGAATAACCCTATTATAATATTTTAAAATGTTCATCGTGAAGTTGTTAAATTACACAAATAATGTATTCATAAATGAACACCATCAAAAGTATATATTTGAACCATATTATTATTTAAAAAAAAAAACAACTTATATTTATTGAATTGGTTGTAAAAAGATCAAGTTTAAAAAATTAACTAATAAAGTATTATTATAATAATTTATTAGGTACTAGGTTGATGTTGTTTTAAAATCTTGTTAAAATAAAATATAAAATATCTGATATATTATATAACTATAATAAAAATCTTATGTATAGTAGGTACATTAGTACCTAATTGAAACAAAAATAATTGGAGATCGATCTAAGTAATCTAACTATATATTTTATTTGTAATAACCAATAACAATAATTGTTTTTTTAAATTTTTATTTGGTAATTATATTATTATTATCATCCATAAAAGTGAAATTTAACAACGTTTTATTAATGTATTAATATCGACTGAGTAGTTAGAAAATGTGTATAAGATCGAAAATATTTGTGTTAAACCTTCTATGCCGGTCTTATTATGTATAATGGAAATTGTTTTTTTCTTTTTATAATATTATTGTTTTACTTTAAAGTTTTAAAGTTTATATTGATACTACAATTTAAAATTTGAATAACAGCGTGAAGGTAAAACGTAACAAAAAATTGTAATAAAAAATATATTCGTAGCAATTAAAGTTTTTCTGTTCATAAATAATTATCGTAAATGTTGCTCAGGCCCGAGGGTAATCGTTTTCAAACAATTTGATTTAAACGTTACGCTGTTTGTTTCGTATAGATATGGCTTTAATTCTTTTAATTTTAAACTTTTAACAAAGTTTTTTTTTTGTACCTAGTACGGAGTGTTTCACGATTTTATTATTTATTTTTTAATATTAAAATTGTTTACCAATACGCGTTGCTTTAGAGTTCATAAAACTATGACTATTATATAATATTATATATACGCGCTTTACTTGTGCAATATATAATTATGCGTGTATTTTTGCGTTTATTATTTGAGTACTTAAATTGTTATATTCTCATCATATAAAAATAACTCAAATATTTTAGAGTTCTTTATGGTTAAACCGTAAAATATGTTCGTAACTGAGTATCTTATAAATAGTGTCATCAATGAATGTCAATGAATGTTTAGAATTTTAGATTTTGAGTTATATAATCAAACGCTCACAATATAGATTTTTCCAATTGATAATATGATGTACAAATTAAAGATTGCCGGTAATTTTGGTACTTGGGAATATCGGTATACTTTGATTCGGTGATTAACATTGTTACTAAAAATACCGTGTCAAAGTAATAACTAAATTATTTAAAGTAGGTATATCGTGTATGCAATTATCTGTTCTTGATAATATTATAAAGGATACCGGTCAGTGTTTCACTCAGAAAATCTTTTTTCGGTGTAGTGTTTAAGCCTGCACATACTCACAATAAATGAACAATGGTTCTGATTTTTAAACTATATATAATATAGTGGTCGTGGTTCTTAGTACAATCTCTATTATCCTATACCCATTTTTATTTCTGTAAAAACTCTCCCACCCTCTAAAAAATATTATATTTTTCTAGGTTGGAAATTCTGTTCTAAAAACACTGCAGGATACCGGTATCAAAATTTGAAATAACACTAGCCCTACTATAAAAACATAAATACTCGGTCAGATAATTATGTAAATATAGCTATAATTTAATTTCAATTAGTATACATTTAAGTATCATATATTATATATTAAAATAAAATACGAAACCCAACGGTTTTAATATACAGTTACAATTTATTTATTTTTAAAAAACAATATTGTGATTTGCGACACAATACTAGAAGTTATTTTTTTTTCTATACATAGCGATATATTTAACGATAGGTCTATTTAATTATTCTACGGACAGAATAAAAAAAACTATTTAAAAGTATTTAAAGTATTTTATACTTTTATTCGATCAAACCTTACATAAGAGACTTAATAAAAAATAACATTACATAATAGTACATTTGAGTATATACGTATAGTGATGACAGTGTTGTATATAGATATAAGTGAGTAATTTCAACGCACGCGATATATTAATCTGTATATTATCTCCCCGATAGCCCAAGAAACGTATTTTTACGATGCCAAACTGAATAAAGATCTTGTTAGAGATTTTGTTTTCTAAGTTGTATACCTATTATGCGTTCCGGTGTTTACGCCTGTGCACCGTATACAATAAATATTACATTCTTTCCGTTTTGTATCGCATTCGCGGAACACCGGGATGTTGAATTTAACGCTGGCACCTATACCGATATTTAGAATTTAATACAAGAAAAAAAAAAACTTCAAGATATCTTATCAGCCATTAACACGATCAACGCTGATGGAAAAATAAATATGTACGCGAACGAAGAAATTAAATATACCAGAAGGGCTAAATTTTTAGTCATATATTTTTCTGTTTACATAATAACCAACTGCAGTAATAACCCCGATAAAACGTTTTTTATTGCGGACTCGAGCCTCGAGAAATTATTATATTAACACCGCTCATGACATTTTCAAAACAATATTCTTATCGTCGACTATACATAATATTTTAATATCTATATAACCGACACGTCGTCTATGAAATTACATTCAACAAATATTACTTTTTAAAATATTTTTCATTTATTTCTTCACTAATTCCCTTCCAGACCACCCAATTCCACCAACTGCTCTCAGTAAGTAGGTACTTTATTATATTATTATATAAACATTTATTGCACTTTGATAAAGTTAATGTAAACGGACGAAGAACAAAAATAGTTTGTTGTGAGATTTGAGATTGCCGTAGAAAATATTAAAATTTTAAATAACATCTTTTTTTATTTAGATTAAAAATACACACATAATAATAACTGTTAGTGTTAGCGGTTGTATACTTTAAAACTTAAAGTTAAATAATTATATTAAAAAATTTAATAAACATCACAATTACTCAAAAACGAGATAATTATAATAAATTATATAATCATTTTAAATATTCTTCGATGTATAAAAATAATAATATTACCAATTTTCAGTAATACATCAACATTATGACGAGGAAGTTTCTTCGGCACCGAACTCCATTCGCCGTATTCTATATTAAATATTAATTGATAATTATTAATAGGTAGTATATAACCTAAGTCCTAAAGGGGTGAAAAAATTTATATTATATAATATTTATAATTTTTTGTTAATTTATTATGTATAGACAATCATTAGAGTTAAAATGTAAAATATAAGTCAACACGATAGTTTCATATTTAATAAAAGTTACGCCAACAGATTTTTTTCTGAAAATACTGATAGGAGATGGTAGTAAATATTGAGTAATAAGTTTGTTTTCTGTTACCTGATTAAAATCAAGACCATTGTTATTTAATTTTTACATACATCATTTTTGTAACCTAAGGATATGCATACAAACCATAATTATTTACACCATTGCGAAAAAATTAAAATTCAAAAGCACGGACTTATATTATAAAATATATTAAACAGCTGATATGTGACAATACCGATAATTATTATAAATATTACTGATAAACATGGAAGAATTAATTAATTTTGAGGAAAATAATATTTTAAGTTATACTTGACTACGGGCTGCTTAAATTTTAACTATGCAGTCTATCAAGGAATTACATATTTGATAGGAATTATGTTAAAATATAGTACGTATGGGGTTATATGGTTATAGACCTATTTTTTGTGTACCTACTCATTATTTCTAGAAAATTAATATTATTTGTATATTATTAACTACCTAAAAGCTTAATCTAAAAGTATTATTGTTGCATTAATTATTCATTAATTCCCTTATCCATATTTCGTGACCGTACAATCGTATATGACGTAAAATAATAGAAATTTGGTTAAAATTTTAGTTAAATACCTACATTTATTAACAGCTTGAAAAATTGTTAATTTTTAAAAAATAATCAGGGATTTAGAATTGGTTTTAGATACTATAATGATTACTCTCAAAATATTTTACAACTATATTTACATATTTAATTTTAACCATATTTATGTTTATTCGCCACTGTGGCCCACCCAAGCAGTGACAAGTATAGTTAACACGTGCAAAATACGTCTGCTTTTAAATTTATTTGCATAATAACTTTTTGATTTTGATTTTTTATAAAAGGATTCAATTCTAAATTTAGAAAATTAATATTTGCTTGTGTTTTGATAACTTTTTTAAGTCGACTAGAGTAGATTATAAAACTTTTTAAAATCGAATATATAATATCAATTATTTACCTATATTATTTGCAAAAGTAATAGCGTATTGATAATTATTATTTATTTATAAATTTATAATCTATGATAAAATAAAAAACCACAATTAAGACGCAAAGTCTAATGACATATCAATATCTATATATTAATATATATACATATATATATGCGTGTGTGTGTGTGTGTGTGTGTCATATATATCATTATCAATTATAATAAAACTAATACTAATCAGTAGAAATGTTTAAACATGATGTATTAGCCGTTATTTTATTGTTGTTATAAATATCTATAAGAATATTTTTTTCTTGCTTGAGAAATTATTTTTTAAATAAAATTCCTATTTAATATGTTTATTTTTTTTCGATTTATTTATTCTTTATAAGCTTACTATTGTTTTTAATATTTTATGTAAAATATAATTTTATAATTATATACTACATTAAAAGCAGTGTATGTACCTACCATATATTATTAGTTTTTTAGCTAGGTATTCGATAATATTTTTATTTTATAAATCACATAATATGTATAGGTAAAATCGAACTAAGTTTAATAATAATATAAATATATTCTATGTTATATTAATTTTATGTTTTTTAAATGTTTAACATTTTGTAAAAATACATGTTGCCATAAAATATACACACGAAATACATAGCGTTTTAATAGGTTGTCACTGTTATACTCATAACTGAATTATAATATTATTCACCCAACCAAACCGAAGAAAAACAATAATACTTGACGAGTCGTACAATAATTTGTATTTATTTTTATTTTTCCAAAGGTCCATAACAGTGAGTTGTATAATATTATCGTAATCTGTAGATATGAATAATATAATAGGAATTATTACTCATTGTCTTTGGTGTCGTTCTATTTTTGAAAACAAATCAACATAATAATATAATTTATTATAATTCCAAGAAATATCAATAAAAATAAAAAATATCAGTGTATTTATTATTATTATACCGTTTTATAATGATAAGTCAAAGACCGAAATAGAATACTATTCCGTTAACCGACTCACCGAACACTATTCGAATTTAATTTGGACTATAAAATCCATGTATATACTGTAAAAATAATATTATACAAACGACCTCATATTAATGATGTTGAATACTGTGTGAAGCTCGATTTATCGACGCATAAAAACCGGATAGGTATACACAATAATATTTATGGTCCGCGGTGAAAACGATTTTGGAAATTAGTCTCGCAAAAATATATGATTAAACGAAACTTTAACACGGTGTCCTTAAAAATAACGACCCACGAGCTATTTTCGATCGTCTGTCACGTCGTGGCCGACTGCTGTACCAAGCGAAACGGCAATAGTATTTATTTTTTTTTTTTTTGCGAAGCCTCAAACAGCGAAGAACGGTTTGACACCGTTCGCCGTGGCCGTCGTAAACGCTGCGGATCCCGTCGTAAAAGGCCTTTATCGCCTGCCACCGCCGCCACGCCGCATTGGTGATATGCATTTTTCACGACTGACTAAACGGCCGCCGCCGCCACCGGCAAACTGCGGTAATGCGAACGGAAACGGAAAAAAACCCGTAAAAAACAACGAAAAAAAAACCTCTCGTTTTTATTATATATTATACGCGCGTAATAAAAATTCAAAAGGGAATGAACCGTTGTAAGCAGTGACCTGGGAGAGTAGGGGTAGATGTATTTTTGTGGGAAAGACGAAAACCCGTTTTATATCTATCAGTTTTTTTTTGTTTTTTTGTTTTTAGCTCAAATGTACTACGACTAAGACGACGCGCGACGGCTTAGTGTCCACGAGCACTTTGCCATTAGAAATTTAAGGAACCCGCAGATAAAATTACACTATAAATGCTTTCAAAATACCAAACATTCGGAATAAAGAATAAAGATAATTGATATTCTTGTATTCAATTTTTGATATCACTTATGGGAGATGATGGCGGCTTACTGGAACATCACACAACACGGTCGGACGCGTTTCATTTGCCTGCAAATCTTATGTTTTTTCACGCCTTCGTTAGTCTCTTTTAAATATAAAATATATTTCGAGTGGCACACTGGTCACAATGATATTTATTAATATTTATCATGTAGAGTATACAATCAGAGTAGAACGAAATTATCGTAAAAATAAAAATCCCGTCACATAACTTTATATTATAATAATATAATTTATTTACTTTTGACGGCTTCTTATTTTTTCACATTAAATTATATTTTGGTTGTATGTTGGTCGTAAAAAAATATAAAGGTTTTTGTGGATAATCTTCCGCATTTTTACATGGTCTGGCATACATACAGAGGTATAATGATAAAATATAATATACTATTATTATATAATATTTATATATTAATCCTGTTCAAACAATACAATCGGAAATAATAATTAATAGTTATACGTGATTTTATAGTGTCATATATTATTGTGCTTCCGATTTTCCGTGCTGACTTTGTAAAACACTTTTGACTTAAAAACAGTACGTTGTTACTATCGATATAGTTCCATAATCTATTACACTAAAAGTCTTAAACGACAACAGTTTTTTATAGAAATTAAAACCAAATATTATAATACATGTACATTTCCTTATTTGTTTTCGAGATGCATTCACGTGCGTAGCTGTTTTGTGAATGCGCGCGCGCGTGTATGTGTGAGTGTGTGTGTGTGTGTGTGTGTGTGTGAGTGCATTAAAATACGTTCAAATTTTCAATGGAAAATAATAAATAATGCACCGTTCTCATGACGACGTCACTGGGGTCTTGCAGTAGGAAGGCTAAACAGAAAAAAAATTCGCATATTATTATTGTTGTTATTGTAAGAAACCGAACTGGCCGCCGAGGGTATCGTTTGCGTGACAGGTATAATATGGCTCAGGGGCATCTGCAAAAACGCAGTAGTTGTGTGCGAAAAATGCACGAACCGGAAATAATATTCCATTCTAATAATGTCGTTGCATAAGTAACCAGAAAGGAACAAAATAGTACCGAACAAAAAAAAAATAATAAAAAAATAATAACTAAAATAAACGTGTACACCCCCTGCCCTGTCTGTTTTTCAAAGAGTTTGTGCTGAATATAGGTTTTTAAATCCTCATTGTATGCCCGTCCCCAAACCGCCCCCGCCCGAAAGAGTTTCCGCGTGCGTTTCCCATGTCTTCTTCCACACGGCGACGGATTACATCCGGTCCACAATGGTCGGAGATCAAAGGCAATGGATATCTATATAATATATAATGCTAACCACCGCCGACACTGTCAATCCGTTGTTCTGTTAGTTTTCGGGAGCTGGAGAATACAGTTTTCCAAGAAACAATATTGTGTCGTTGGCCGCGCAGGATAGTTTGGTTCCTGTAATGTTAAAACTTGGTTAAAGCGCAGGATTAATTTCTTTGTATTTTTTCTATATCTACATTTGGCAGTCGTCGGGTTGCTCACCCAAATGTTGTGCACCGCCACTGTAGGGCTTTTGAATTTGGCAGACTGGGACCGGTTTCGGTAATCTACGGATACACAACAATAATAATACCACAGTAATATTTAACATTTAAATTCATAATATTTATTTATTTTCAGATATAGATGGTACGTATAAAACAAAAATTAACCTTTTAAAGCTGTATAAATTATGTTCAATTGTTTACATAAATTTAAGTTTATAATTAATGATCATCCAAAAGTTATATTTCTACCTGAAAAAATATTTATCATCAAAAATAAGAATTGTACTATAAAACTTGGCCGATGTTAGTCCAATAAAAATATAATTGTACTATTAATTGTCACTTTTAATTTTATCAAGATGTATATTACAATCACGCCCACAAAACATTATTGCAAATGAATCTATTCATTTCAATATGAAAATATCGTTTTACATCTTTAAAGACAAAAAACTTTATGTAAATTAGAAATCAAATTATTAATATGGCACTCCCAATTTAATTTATGATCTAATGTAATACTTTTTTGCAAAACAATTACAATTAACAATATCCTGAAACAAATAGATGTAATTTCAACTGGAAGTTGTAATTTAAAGAGATTTCCAAGTAGAAAACCTATTTGGTTACTAGAAAAGAAATTATGTTTATTTAAAAATTTAAGATTCTTTTAAGATATTTTTAAATTTTTAGCGAGTTTTAGTGACAATGAAATCGTTCTGTAATTCCTACAAGATTTGTGTATCACTAGTTTTGTGTAGAATTATTACAACGCACTTTTTAAATTAATGTTTTATTCAAGAAATTTAGATATAATAGTTAGTACAAAATATTGAAATTAATTTTAAATATAAACAAATAGAAAAATGTTTTTTGGGCTGTTATGATAAGCGTGTAAAAACTATCTTTTTTATACTAATATGTTCTTTTAGACATGATACTGTTTTCTTTTAAATATATTATTATTGTAAATCTCTTAAAATAATATAGGCAATCATGGTTCATTTTTTTTTCTGAATAACCTAGTGTTTATCTTTATTTTTTTTATAATAGATAAATAGTGTTTTTTATACAAAATTTTTTAAATGAGGAAATAAATAATTGAGAACCAGAACCAGTACTAAAAAATGTCATTGTACCTACATAATAATACGTCGTCGTCGATATACCTACCTATATATCTGACTTTACTCCCGGTCTAGACTAATAGTTTTATTTTTTTGAGTTTTTGACTATTACCATTATGATGTACCTATTGAATAAAACATCAAGAATACAAGCCGAAAGAATAGTCCTACATTTTTTTTAAATTTCCTTTAGCATTGTTTGTTAACATTATTATTTTATCATTCTTGAATTCCTTCTTTTTTTTAATTGTCTTTTATAAATGGTATACTTGTGTTTATATCCTGGAATCTATTAGTCAAAATAAAATATATACATGTATTATTACCTACATAGGTGCTCACAAGCTCATTTGACCATTTTTTAATAATGAATTACTACCAAGTACCAGCCGATATCTTTGATAAAATATTTTTTGTATGATTTAAATTTAAAGCATTGTTTATTTTCTTAGAAATCACAATTATGATGGTTTATCGTGTATATTATTCACATCGGATTTAAAAAATATTTCTTCTATTTATAATCTCACATTAATATAAAACTAATGAAATACAAAAGTTCTAATAATACATTTCTAGAGTATTAGACAAAATATCACATTTTACGCATTAGGTCTACTACCTACTTTTCAGTTTAGGTGTTGTTGATTTAATTTATTATATTCTATGATAATATTAATTAACTATGATAATATTTTAAATTTAAAATAATCAATTTAATTTTGTTATTTTTAAGTCAATGAAATTGAATTTTACATTTCTGGAGTCAGAATAAAATGGATTATTCTAAACATAAATGTGCAATGTTACACGTTGGTAATACAGAAATAAAAAATTCGGGTAAACATTCAACATTATCCTTACGATAAATTACATAAATACTATGCTATTGTTGTGACATTTTTAGACTATATTTCGTTTGTACTCGGTAACTGGAAAAAACCAGTATTTTAGCCAACACACATCTTAAAATCTCATTTCAAGTTCATAGGGTGCCGTGCTCTCTCGTCAATATAGTTGTTAATTCGATTAACAACCTATCATTACCTTATTACCTTAACGGCTTAACACCTTATTAATTTTTCAACTGATAAAAATAATTTATGAGAATGTGCTGAAAATATAAATACAAATAAGATAATAAAATATTTTATAAGACGTATAATATAAACATTTAAATATAGATTAATAATATCACAACCCAATAAGAATAATATTAATAACTGTTTTTGTTACTCGCAGTAGACGTTATTCATACTCACATAAGTCATAATCATATAGCATGTAAATAATGCGTTTTGTAAATAAAATAAATAAAATTACTAAAATTGGTCATGCATTGATTGAAAAATGACAAGTTGAGCAATGTAGTGAACGAATATATTGACATAAACATATTGTTCTAATCTCTTTAACACACATTACATTTAAGTATTATAGACAATTTGGGTGCATTTAGGGATATTTTTACAGTATTTTGTCACCCCGTTGGGATCAACCAGCTTAGGAACATAGGTGAGAAATGTTCCGAAAAAAATACATTTGTTTATAACGACTATTTTGGGGGTCGCGTGTAAAAATCGCTTTGGGAGACATTTTAGTCAATGAGTTATAGTCGCTCTCAATTACGTAAGTCAAAAACATCCATACACCGTCCAGAACAAGTACATTCATTTTCCTACCGCCCCTTGGTCATTTTTTAATCACCAACCCTTTTAATTGAGACTGCATGTGGGCCAATCGAATTTTAACGAAATAAAAATCGTCCCCGGGGTCCTACTTATTTTAACTCACCGTTAATAAACATTACAATTTACCAATGTTTTATGCATAAAATGCAAATAATAATAATGTTAGGATGTCTACAGAACTCAGTCCACATTGCGTCAAAGTCATGTAAATTAGATAATGTTTCCGACTTTCCGAGTATACATAAATAGATTGCTCAATTTAATTAAATTAATGGGATTTTTTTCACGATTTCGTATTTTTATTAGAAAATTCGGCTATAAGAAATTGAATTGATTTTCAATTTAATAAAAACTTCATTCTTGGAAATTTGATAAAAATAAGGAAGTCCCATAAATTATTTTTAAATACAATAAAGTTTCACATATTATATGCGATATATCTACATATTTTTAAACTTCAAGTTGATACATCATACATAACATTTTTCAATAATAATATCAATGGAAATATATTGTAAATAAAACTTGTATTTTAAAATAAAAATATTCTCTGAACATTGTTTAGGGCAATCTGATCTTAATAAAAATTATACCGTGTACGATATAAATCTTAAAGATAATATTTCATGTTATTCGTATATTATTATATTTTAATATTATTCATTTTATGATCTAAAAGTTTAAAATTATATTAGTATGTTTTTAACTTATCATTTAAAATGTATATAATACAGTGGTGATTTTGGGGGTGAGGCAAGTGAGGCGGCGCCTCAACTAAAATTTTTTGGTAAATAATACTCAAAATGTGAACTTCTGGGTTCACTAATAACACATACTTCGCTAATAATTTATAACTTATTTATGACTTAATTTGAGAAAAAATGCTTCGTATTATTTTATTGTACCTACCATTCCATGTATATTATCAAAAATATCGATAAACCGATAAGAAATGCACGAAATAATTAATACGTAAACATCGTAAACGAACACCGGTACTTCAGCTTATTTCCAATGACGTCAGATAGGCACCGTTTTACGCGCCTCTGATTTTGTATTTGTATACACAAATTCACACACATGCGTATGTATGCGACTGGTTAATCAAATAGAATTACGCATGCGCAATAATCATAGTGAGGCACATTTTGTCATCGCCTCTACGTACTGAAAATAGATTTACTATTATAGTTAGCCCGCAGCCTACAGGCTAAGGGCTCTGTGGCAGTGCGGCACGTTCAACAAAAAAATAAACAATCAATTGTTATTGTTGTAATACATATGTATATGTCACTATATATATATATAATTAAAATTATATTATATTATAACTATTTTTATATTTTTGAATTCCATTCGTATTGTTTAATTTTTGTTATGATAGGGGGAGGGGGTATACATAATTCGCCTCACTAAAAAAATACAACCAAAACCGCCACTGATATAATATAGATACAATAGATGGTATAGATACGTTATAGAATACTTAAATTACGTTAGCTAGTTTCGGCAAAATATATTATTACAAAAAAACTTAATCACCCATAGTACAAAAGTAATAGTAAATAATTTAAATAATAACATTGATAATTTATAATAATCGTATGGATTGAACATTGACTGATGACGTATATCAAATCGACGATAATTGTTATACAAATTGTAACAATACGTTAAGTATATTTATTATTTCACTGGTATTTCACCATTGCGACCAATGCGCCAACAAATTGTGTGTATACCTTGTAAACACTAAAAAAAAAAAAAAAAAATAGCGGGATCTTTTTTAATTTTTATTACATAATCATTAACAACATATTACATTATTACATGTAATATAAAATCCTTTTAATTACCGTTGCATAGTTAAAATTTACTTATTATACTAACGAACTTTTAAATAACTAAAACATCATTTTTAAATGCATAAATTACGTTCATTTAAGCTCCTTCAATTACAAAACACATTGTTCTCCGATATTTTTATTAATATTAGAAAGTTGTTTGATCAAATTTCGATTCAAAAATGATGAGTCTCTTAATGATAAAATATTTTAGATTAAATGTATTTTCAATAGACATCACGTAGACGATTTTTATTATTTTTTCCCTGTTCATTTTTCACGATTTCTGTAAAAAAAAACTAAAAAGTAAGAGGAATCTTTCAATTTCGACATGTCTAGAGAGGACAATATTTATATGAAATTTCCTACTTCATACATAAAATATAATATTATTCGAAACCGAAGAATTGGAATACCTACTTATTTATAAATAACGTGAAAACGTGCAGTTTATATTATAGAGAGGAGCGAATAAAGCACACAATTGTAAATCCAATATTATAAACTATATATGTATAATAGGTAGGTATACACTTTTGAGTCTCGATTGCTTGTTCCGTTTAAAATGTGGAGAATTACTTAGGTACTCAATATTTTTTTCTCAGCATTGAATATTTCGCATAAAAAGTAACTACTTACTAAAAAATATTTAAAAATGTCCGCGTTGTAATAATTGTTTCAAATTCCTTAGTCTATTCATAACTTATCGTAACTCAAAACTTAAACTCGGTCGAATGCGTTATTTATAATACTTGCGTAAATATATTAATAATCATTATTAATATTACATTGGGATAATCGACTATCGAACGGTATACATATATTCGATACGAGATTCGTTACAATGGCGATAAAAAAGAACCATTGCGGCTTTAATAGGATAATTGTAATACATAATAATAAATAAAAATGCATGTGGAGAATGACCTCGTGCGTTTGGTTTGTTCTTATAACGCTTGAATGTAGGTTGATGAGCTGATTACCATAACTAGTTTACAATAGAAAAGATATTTTCGTCGTTGACCAAAGGACAAACCGATTTGTGTGCGGAGTTCGCTGTACCTTCTGATAGTACCTATCGCGTGTTTTTTCACTGTGAGACGTTTTTATAATGAAAAATATTATACTAGAAAAAATCTTGACATAGAATGGCAGTGAAACAAACACCTAAATAGAAGAGTTTTGGAGCAGTACGTTTTTTTTAAAGCAATAATTGCAGTTGAAAAACAAAGCTAAGATCGAACTTTGATTATAAAAAAATATTTAAGACATTAATAACTATTATAATTAATGAGTAATAAATTGGTACATGTTTCGTGGTTTAATTTGTGTTTTTGTGACTTTAAAATACACGCATACATGTAACAAAAAAAACCTGGTATTATCTTTGAATTGTGAATGGTATTGATGAGCAGATCAAATTTATACAAATTAATATTTTGTCTAATTTTCTCTTCTATTATTTAAATTTATACTTCTTTTACGTTATTAGATTATTATATTATTCTTTTATATTTTGATCAGAGCGAAGTATATGAAGAATATATTATATCAATTTTACAATGATGTTGTTACTTTTTTTTTTTTTTGTGTAAAGACACTTTTTAGTTTTTATAGTAGAAAAAATAGTTCAATTTTCAATTTCATCTTTTCTTATTGGAAAGTGAATTTAGTATCAACTTGATACTTGAAGCCTTGGAGGGTTAAAAGTAAAAATTCCCAGTATCTTTCTCGATAATTTGGAAAAACGCATAAGCGAATAACTGTAGATAGGTACTTGAAATTTTCATCAAATGCTTATATTAGCATTTTTTACGTATATCATAATATCTAAAATAGTTTGACAATTTTTAAGCTATTTAAATACATTTTTAATTTAAAAAAAATTAATTTAAATTTAATTTAAAATTTTTTTTATGCATATTGATAATAATTTTTTGCTCAATCATAAAATTAGAAATTAATTACATCATTCCTCATATGCTGACATTATAAAGCTATTTAAAAATATCAACAAAAAAATACCTAATCGAGATTTTTTATTGTAAGCATTTGAAATTCAAATTTTATCAAAATTGCATTCATTTGAATATGATCATGTAGTTAAATCTATAAAATGTTTAAAAATATAATACAATGTTTTTCATAAATTTAATAGTTTAAACTAAAACTAAAAATCTAAAAAGTATTTAAACACCAGTTTTTTAATTTTTTTATAAACATTTTAAGTTCAAATTCGGATAAAAATTAGATCCAATAATAAGAATTTTAGTTATTTTATTGTATTTAAAAAATATTTTTTGTGATGATTTGAAACTGAATATTAATATCAATAATATTATTATATTTTATACTCACAGTTTGATGAAGTACCTCTACTGGGATGTCTCTTTATTCTGTGTTTCCCGAGATGTGTACCAAATATTATATCGATTAAGTTTATTGTTATATTATTAAAACAGATAACTTAATAAAAAATACTGTAAAAACAAAAAAATATTCACTGAACATTTCAAATGCAAGTGGCAAAAATCAATTCAACTTACCGCAAATTGTACTATTGCTAATATTATCAATATTAAAATAAATTACTTAATTAGCAATACGTTTTTATCATAATATATATTTTGGAATATAAGTTTTCTTCGTTCAGCATCGTTTTTCGATTGTAACAATTTATCATTGAGTTATATTGTAACATATATACATTACAATGACTTAACTACTCAATGACGAGATACACTCGATACCTATACTGTTCTGAAAACAGATTACTAATACCTATACTTTCTCCCCTTTTTTAATAATTACCCCACGGTGATAATTCTCATTTATAAGTTTGGTTAAGGTTACATATATTACCTAGGTAAATATAATCGGCATGTTTATGAATAAATTATAGATCACATTCACATTATATTATTATAGCGTCTGTATGATCTCCGTGAGTGAACAGATATTCTGGAAAGCTGTAGGTCTTGAGGCGTTGTTTCATTATATTACATTATGTATTCAGTGTGCATATGTATTGAACATTGAATATATACCTACATTACCAACAATATTCAAAGATTAGTGGAATATTTTTTCACATTAGGCAAATACATGTGCATTAAACAAGTTTGCCTAATCCTTTGAAATCCCGTATGGACTATACATCTGCTATGATTTAAAATGATTGATGAAGCATTAAAAAACTTTGACTTAGTTTAAATGGAAAATCCCAATAGTAAATAAATATTTAATGTTATCTATTATTACATTATTTCATGACATAATATAAAATATGCTGGACTCATATGCTTGATGCATATATATGTTGAGAAAACAACATAAATAATCGTGTTATATATTTTATAGATTTCCAACCATTGTCCCTCGTTCCAATCACTTATAATCGATTCAATCTCATCTCAAAACTTCCGGAGAAAAATATTTTTCTTCCTCACAAATACAATTATTATTAGATGATAAAAAAACAAAGTAATGTTTACTACTTTAATAGCGTACGACTTAGAATTGAAAAACAATTTGTCAACTGCCAGATTAATCTAAAACGTTTTAATTCAGTGTCACTGTCTTGTCGGATCTTAGACAGCTGACTTATCTGTTTCAGGAAACAATTTAAACGAAAAAATCACGAGGGAAATGAAATGCCGTCCAATTATTATTATACATTTACGAGCATTTATTATTTAAGGAGCAACGTTTAGGCAACATTTCGAACACGCTCTTTGGGAAGTTATCCATCCTGCAAATAGGGTAACAACTAACGTATACAAAATCCTAATATTAAGTATTGAAAATTAGATTAGATTTTTAAATTTTTTTTCAAGCATGCTAGTAAAAATAATTTCTTATGTTTCATCGTACTTTCAATTTTTGTGTATTATCATTATTGTAGAAACTAAACACTGTGTTATATTGGAATTCGATAAACATAATACGCAATTTTCTAGATACTTTGTACAATACATATCTTTAAAACCTTGTTTTGAATTACTTTGATTTTAGGACATAAATCTATTGAAAAAAATAATAATATATAATCTACAAAATATTATTATCATTTTACTGATACATTTTCCATTATTATCATCGACAGTCGAACGAGGAGTAATTGTGTAGGCAACTTGCATACATTGTAACATGATCATGTGTAAAATTTAAAACAAATAAAAATTCTAACTGAATTCTTGAAATGTCTATCATACAATACAATTTCGATGTCTTATAGATTGAGCGTATTTTTTTTAACTAAGTTAAATAATTAATATTGTATAATAAGTTATTTAACAATTAATAACACAACGTCAGCTTCGTAGCAAAACCTCTTAAGTCACTTTTATCAAATTTTGCAGAAACAAAAATTATAGGATTGAATATTTCACAATCGTAGGTATATTTATTTTTATTTCATGTTATTTAATTGTATTGTCTATTCGATTCAATAATCAAAAAGATAATTTTTTATTTTGTGTTATAGAAATTTACTTACGATTTTTTAATTTTAAGAAATTTTGACATAATACGAAATTTTATTGTAACTTTTTTTGAGGAAAACATTATTTAATATTCACTCTACTAAATTCATATTTTATCATAATACTGTTTTATTAAAAAATAAATCACAAAAGAAGAATTTATTATTCTGTATTTTGATAAAGTTGGCAAAGGCAAAACCTCGTAAGTCCGACTTATGTGATTTTACTATTGTAGATTGAACCTATTGGGTCGATAGAATTTATTTTGTATGTTATCATAATATGAAAAAATGTCATAAATTTATTATTGTGATATCAAAATACAATGTAGAAAAATACAGTGTATCCATTTAAAACGAAAAAAATCGATTTTTCGATTTACGAAGTTTTTCCGCGAAGCCAACGCTATAATTGCTATAACGCTATATTATAATATTATGTATATTAATATACCATTATACGGTTTATAAGATGATTTGTTATGCTTTTCCAAGGCTTACTGTGATATAAATATAATATTAGATTATCAGATATTAATACTATTCTAAGTGCTCAAATGCTCAGTCAAATATTATTCGATTTACGTCCATTTATAGAGCGATAATGATTAAAAAATGAACGTTTTCATATTTTATACGTCAATTATTTCCTTGTACACGAAATCTGTTTGTGGTTAATGGTTATTACCGTATGATTACATAACTGCATCCTTAATAAATAGCGTGCAACTGAATAATTGGAATCCTGCCGGCAGTCTCGGCTAGTTTGAGTATGACAATTGGAACGATTCCAAATGGTTTAAACCCTCTTCTCAGCCATTGATAATAATAGCAATAATAATTGATTCTTAAAAATGCATCGAGTAACGGTAAGCTAACATAGTCACATAAAATTATATCAATTGTACATTTTATGATCTGCAGAACATTAATAAATTGTTACCTACGTTTTTTAGATTTTTTTGGACAGTGGAGTTAGGCTTGGATTTTTTGTGAAGTTATTTTTATCATGATTCTAATATTTAAACTATTCTGTCAATCATAATTTATAAATATTGTTTCACGTCAATTGTCATATAGTTTATCGGATTTTTATTCGATATTTCAAACAGAATGTCAAAACTTATTCACACAAACTTTGTACAAATTTAGTGCAGTATATTTTATGCTTTAAAGTTATTACTTAACATACAATTTATTAACATTACACACTATCGTATATATTATTATTCAAACGTTTGATAAGTAGATTACTAGTATTCTATTATTATTATTATTATTATTTCGTATACAGTATTTTGGTTATAGCGTTAGACATATTTTGATCCGATCGATTATTTTATTTTGTCATCAAAGTGTATTAATGTGTAAATGTATAATTTCTAATCATGTTAAACACTTATGGTCTATACTACTATTGCAATAGAGCAATATTATGGAATGTCGATAAACACAGATCTATCGGAACAGTTAAATGACATAAGGGGAAAGAAATATGGGACTTCAACAAAAGTATAAACATACATTTTATGATTTTATAATGAAAATCGAAAATTTATCTTTATACTATATTTATAGTATAAAGGAGATGCAACTTACCTTTTATGTTTTATACTCTGAGCGGAGCGACGTATTGATTTTACAATGTGTTTCTTTTTGTGTGTGTAAAACTGTAAATACGACAAATAGTTGAAAAAATGCTTCAATTTTCAACTTTGAGGGTATTTTCAAATAGTAAATTAAATTTAGTTTGTATTTTGTGAGGAATTAAAAATTCTCAGTATTTTTCAAAATAATTTTGGTATAACTCAAAAACGAATAACCGTAGATACTTAAAATCTTTACTAAATATTTATATCATATTTTATTTACATGTATCGTGTGTGGATTTATTTTGAATTTTATTAAAAATATGTTGACTTTTTTTTTTGAGTTAAATATAGACATTGATATTTTTAATTTCTTTTAGTTGTTTTTCTATAAATATAAATAAAAACGTTTACTTCAGAAACTTTGAAATTTAATACAATTTTCCCTATAAAGTGTTATAATAGTTATTTAATATAGCTATTAAAGACACATAGGTACAACTTTTTTTATGAGCATTTGAAGTTAATATTAAAACAAAAATTCGTAAAAATCTCAAAAATTTGCAAATTATTTTATAGTTAAAAATTAATAACATTTTTAATATTCATATAATTCCAAAACATTTAGATAATTTTATGTTATTGCCTATTTATACCATCTATATTCATATAGTAATTACTAATCAATACAATAATAAATTATATAAATATATATTAAAATTATTATAATAATAAAATACCCATTAATAAATTATAATTTTCGTCAAAAATTAATTTAACTTACCGTATTACTTGTACCATAGTATTTATAAATAATGCTAGTATTAAAAAATTATTTTAATAGCGAAAAACGATATAAATATATCATACTTCATTAATTTATAAAATATAGTTAATAATATAGAATAAGATATAATCCTCGTTCAAAATCGTTTTTCTTATTCAATAATTATTCGAATTAAAATTTAATACAACCACTATCACCACCTTTTATCAATCAATAATAAATATCTCAGAACAATATAATTTTTAAATCATAGAATAGATAAAAATTAATAAATATAATGTTATTATCATTCATTTTGGTTCAATTATGTTTTGGGTAGCTGATCTACACGAATACACTATAGCGAAAATGAGAATGTATTAAAAACAACTTATAAATGTATGTATTAATAATGAAATATACTTATTTACTATTTATAAACTATAATTGTAAGTGTTTTTTACTGCATGTATAAAAACCATTGTAGTCAGTATTAACATGTAGATTGGTAGTTTGGTACATTAATACATTTCACAAGATATTCCAGTATTAGAAAATATTGATGCTTCAACTAGTTCGATAGTTCTCCGTTACGGTATGCCTTTTTTCATAGTATATTAGTATGCATGGTGTCTGTAATAAATTTTCAGGTTGATTATTTTTATAGTTTATTTGTGTCCCATGATTTCAGACACCTTTTAGCTATTGATTTAACGATATTTTGTCATTGCTATAAAATAGGAAATCTAATAAACAAGTTTTTCCGTGTTATTAAAGATAAAAAAAAAACTACACTAGTCATTACTGATTACAAACAATTATAATCATTGTGACATTAAATTAATTATTAATAATAATAATAATATTATACCATTATACATATGGTATTGCTATATTAGTAAAGTTATACCGATAAGATTTTTCATGTTATAATAAATTAATACCCATCGTGTTTTAATAACAATTTTATTTTGTTTACTATAAATACTACAGTTAAAAAAAAACCATGGAAGTCATCGTCACTGTAGCTTTCTATGTTTTTAAGAATATTGTATTATATTTTTATATTATTATTTATTTGTCCTTTACATTTTTATTGGGTACATGTTTATTGAACATATTTTTTAAAAACCAAATCGCATTCGTTTATATTTTACAAAGATACATTTCGTAGAATATTGTTATAGCTTTCATCAACTCTCATAAGTCATAAGTCAATGCCGACAAATTGTAAGACGGTGTGAATAGGTTTAATGATTAATTTATCTTAAGATAAATCAAAAATATTTTGAACATTTAATTTTGTATAGTAAATAATTATATATTATGTAATAGCGACAATTTTCAAGTCTTCAAATAATTTTTATTTTTTTAATATTCTAGAAATCTTGAAATTGATTAATTTATAAATTATAACAAGATAACAAATCTGATTTCATCAAAAATTCTTATTATTTTCATTTTTCTCTGTTATATTGAAAAGTATTCTTTACTTGATCCGAGAAACCATACTGAAAGTTAAAATAGAATAATTTTTTGAAATTAATAACTGAGAAATTTTATAAAATATTTATATTATGATTTTATAAATAGATATAATATTAAAATGTCGATGTATTAATATATTATAGTTTATTTTGAATTATGTTGATAACATTTTTGTTTCATAGTCCATAAGTTTAAAAATATAATTAAAAATTCTTCGTCATTACTCAGTTGATCTTAAAAAAGAGTTTAAAAATATTAAACATTTATTAGCACAACTTTTACAGGTACTTGTAATTAAAAATGTATGCAATTAAATATTTAAAAATAACCATTTTACTAATTTTAGTTATTTTGTGGTAGTTAAGTCTAAAAAAGACTAACCCCAAAAATTAGAGTTGTTATACTATTTATACTTATAAATATAAATGTTTCGTTCTCAAATTTTGCAACAATAAAATTTATTAATTATTTAGTAGACAATTATTTGTCCGTCGTGTAAAAACAATCAACGTATTTTTCATATTGCGTGGGTGTCAATATGGTTTTCATATAGTATTTGACTAATGATTCTTTTTTAAATAACTTATTATAGTTGAAAAATTGAATCGAAAAATGAATTCACTCAAAACTCAACAACTATGGCTGGGATGTTAGGATGACGAACGTGCCTGTATTTTTATAAATCAACTGTTGTGTATACAAAAAAAAACTATTTTAATAAAATCTAAATACAAATTATTATTATAAGTCAATATAACATATCTATGTGAAAAAGCCCAAACCCACAACACGAATTTACATACGCGATGTACATTATAGTATTATACATTTATTCACATTGCATATTATTATTATATAAATATTATATTTTGTATTCATAATGCTATCATCAGCAATTCAAATAATATGAATAATCAGTTAATGTTGTCGATCATTATGTTATTATTTTAAATTATTCTATTTGATATTTTTTTCCTATGAGCTATTTATGGATTACTCTTATACAATTGTGTTTTCATTCAATGATTAAATATGTTTAATTTTTTTCATATAAGTTAAATATTAATTATTTATATGACAATTTAGTTTTAGTTAGTACACTTGTATTGACTTGTCAAGTGTAGCGTACTGTAGATCATTTATATACAAATTAAAATTGGATTTTCCGTTCTCAATTATCGAAAGTAAATAATAACATGCGAAAAAATCTATAAATAAACTCAATAACTTATGTTTTTTCTCATTAGGGCACTCGGTGGTAACGTGTTTAGAATGCTCTTTCATTTTATTGTGATTCTTTATGAGTTATGAGTAATAATATTATATATATAGCTCATTGCATGGAGTACACATTTATAGTATTATTTTCAACGGCATTATTTAACTTAAAATTGCTATAGTTCTGAAATGTTTATCAAAAGTTTATCTTTTTCATATATTTTATTATGTAATTTGTTTTCTTCGAGCTAAATAAACGTAAATAATCTCTTGTTACAGTTTTGTATATACACATGAATCGGTTAATCAGTATTTTTTTATTATTATTATTATTATTATATTATTAAAATTGTTTTGAACAAAAAAAGTACGGTGTTTCTGCTTATGTAATCATAATACAATTTAATATAGGCGATGAAATTTAAAACTGAATTTTTATCTTTCAAACTCACATTTTAATAAGTACTTGAGTGACGCGGATTTGTAACGTATTATATTCATTTTACCATATTATTAGCTGATGGAATATTCGAGAAATTCGATCGATAGACGTTCACGACTCTGCGAAATTTATTTCCGACGCGGAACACTCGATTCAAAAAAAAAAAATTTAATGTTTGGGAGGTATTACCGTTGGTGAGTATTCGGCGGATCATTAGAAAAAGAATAAACAAAGCCGGTAAGTACGTCGATAATAATAATAATAATAAATTAAACTGAGAGTAATATTATCTTTATTATAAATTAGATAATACCTACCACATTGATGTATTTTTCTTTTACATTCTAGATTGCTGAAGCTTTTAGAAGTACTTAGTTAAAATTAAATATTGTGCAACTATATATTATATAGTAAAGCTTGTATTTCATTTTTAGATATTAATATGAAGTAATAATTGTCAATTTTATTAGCTCTAAGAAGTCAACAAAATCTCATAAGTTTTAAGTTTTAACCATTTTGTACGACCAAATACTAATGTACAAATATTTTTTATATAACAAATTGTTTAATTTTTAAGATACTTTTTAATATTAAATCAAAGGCTCTGGTTTATTATATTTTAATGTATACCTATATACACTAGGTAGTTACTAAATACTTTTTTTTAGTAGATATTTTCATTTCAAATCATTCAAACATTACTTTATGACAAACCTTTTAAACGTCACCCGTGAATATCTCTAAATAAATATAATATTTTAAATGCAATTAATTCAATATTATAAATATTAACCGATGAACATGACAAAAATAACTATATGTAACATATTTATTATTATTTATTTTTTCAGGAGTCATGAAATAATATTTTCTATATTTAGATGGACATTATAAATTGAGTAGGCACGAACTTATTAAATTTAACATTAACGGAAGTAATCTGCTTTTTTAACGGTATTTAATTTTTCAATGAAATATTCAATTTATATTTCAATCGTTTCGACGAAAACGTAGCATTCTTTTATTATGGCCGCGTGTTTAAAATCACTGTCGCCCTAATAATATTAACGATAATAACATTAATAATAAATAACTAATAAATCAACGGGGACGCGTTCGCCGCAACGGTACTACTACAGCGCCCGCTACGTGATCGGTGTGACGCTAGTGGGCGGGTGGGGCCAACTCGGTGTCCGAAAAATTGCCGAAAATTTTACGGGGACGCCGCCCTCGCGACCCCCCGACGGCGTCGCCCAATTCTCACTGCGCACTATCGCCGCCCCCCGAAAAACGCATTCGCCGGTCACGTGACGCGCACGCCGCGATACTACCCCGCGGCGGAGCGGAGTGATTTCGTATCTCCGCACCAGTGGGCGCCACAGACGCCGCCGCCGCCGCACCACCGCTGCCCTTGACTGTGACCGTCACACGCACACACACGCACAAGCCGGTACATGGTTTTGGGTGGCGCGCGCACGCACACAAACGCACGACGACCGGCGCGTACACGCACACGACGGCAAACCGGGCGGGCACAAGCGGGATCTGTGAGAGAGCGCGCGCGCGCGAGCCCGCGTACGTGTATCGTCACCGCCGCCGCCGCCGCCGCTGTTGTCGCGCGGGTGTTTCGCGTTCGGGTATCTCCGCGCAGTCGGTCAACGAAACAGAAAGTGGCCGTACGTCGTCCGTACCGCACGCGCCGCGACACACAAAAACACACACAAATACACACATACACACACACATACACACAAACTCAAACACAGATACAAACACACACGCACTCCTCGCACACCTGTGACGAAGTACAAATCGTTATTAATAATAATAATATTATTTTTTGTTTACCACGATTTTCGGTTTATGATTATCGTTATATTGTTTTGGTCGTTTCGTCTCCAGACAATTTCGCGGGTTTCGTATCGGAGAGCATGACGATCGTTTCCGTATCATCGTCTTCGTCGTATTGCGTATGTTTGTCGACATCATAATTCGAAGAGAAAAATATTAAGAACCAGTAAGACATATTATAATATTATTATTAACCTTCGACGTCGTGCCGGTTTGCCGAGTGTTTACCGCTCGCCGGGCAGATACGTATAATAAAGACTATAAATCGAAATATAAAAAAAAAGCACACCGTACAGCAGTCGAAAGCCGCAACTTCACGGACGAGACACCGACGTCCGCCGTCTCGCGCCGAGCGCGGCATGCGATCGCCGTCGTCGTGGTCGTCGACAAGCGTCGCTCGTCGTTGAATGGCTCCTCGCCGAAACGCAATGGGTTTTAACGGTATGGGACATTTCGCCGACTTGTTCGGCCCGTCCACCACAACGGCCATGGAACAGTTGTTCCATCAGCAGCAGCAGCAGCAGCAACCCTATCAACTCGTCCAGCAACAGCACTACGAAGAATGTTGCGTGCCCACCGGCGACTGCGTCATGCGGTCCGCGCCCATCAGGCCGGATGATCCGCGCGCCGCCGAACTCTACGCCCGCGTGGTGTGCAGCGACGGCGGATGTCCGGCCGGCCGGTACATGCACCGCGAGTGCTTCGACGCTTGGGAACGGCTGGTGTTGGTCTACATGAAGAACGCGGCCGCGACGTACGCCAACGGTAACGCGATTCCCCAGTCCAACGGCCGGCGCATCAAGGACCTGTGGACGGTCAACGTCAATAACAACAACGTGGTGAACCTCAACAAGAAGGGCTACGAAATGGCGTTCAAGGCTTGCGGCTGCCGTTGCGGCCGCGGTTACTTGAAGAAGGACTCCGAGTGGCCGCAGCAGTCGTCCGTCAGCTCCGTCCTCCGCAGACGGTCTTCCGGCGGGAGCGGCGGCGCCGCCGACGACGTGGTAGACGGTGGCAGGACGTCGGTCGCACCGCCGACTGTCGGCAAGAAGAAGAAGCGCAGGCAGCCGGCCGCTAGACAACCCGCGGCCACTGCTTCCGCAATGATGATGGCCGACTACGCCGAGCTGCGGCTCCGCGCCGGCAGCCTGTCCGGTTCGTCCAACGGTTCCAGTTCACCCGTCACCAATTCCGCCAGCAGCGTGTCGCCCGCCCACTCGGGATCATTCGGTTCCAGCACCAGCACCGGCGCCGGTTCCGGTTCTGGGTCATCGTCGTCCAAGAGGCGCGGGGCCTGTTTGAAAGACGTTTTCGAGAGGTAAATAGAACAAAAATTGTACTCTTAAGTCGAGTTGATGGCAACTGTGTCGTGTCGGGTCAATAAGTCGAGCTCGACTACTTACTCGAGAGGTTTCCTGGGAGTTGATGGAGTGAGTGATTGAGGATAGTTGGTGAATTAGCGGTCGGATTTAGAGAAGGGCGGAGTCACATTTAAAAAAAAAAATATTCAAATTTATGTAACCCTTATAATATTCCTTCTAATATTTTATATTAATCAATAAGACTTAAAGTGCAACCCTCACTGAAGTTATTGCGATTACCACGGCCAATTCAAATACGATAAATGCTACACGTCTTGGCCAAAGAAAATCCGGCTTGATAGTTTTCAGGTATTATTACTTCGTTATCGTCTATTATTTTTGTTTTTTTTAATTATTATTATCATTTCGTTGCGTCGTGTGAGAACGTTTTTCGTGTGAGGGTATCGAGATTAAGTTGGTATGCGGCTCGCGTGTGTAAACACCGCCGCCGCCTGTTATTGTGTACAAGTCTCGGCGTCGCGTCCGTAAACACACGAATTTAATATTGTTGCCCTAGTCATACTGTCGACGGCGTGCGTGAGTAACCGCCGCCGCCGACGCCTTCCCTTTTCCCAGCGTGTCTGTCGTACATTTTGGGGGTATGAAGAGGGCGAAAACGTGGCCTTTTTTTCCTCTCCGTTTTGGGGATTGGGATTTCGACCCTCTTTCGAAAGTTCCTGTCTGGTACCCCGTCGCCCCGTCTCCGCACGTCGACGCACGTAGTGTTGTTGTCGCGCCCCCGAGACCGTCTGGAGAAAATTAATCGGAGGCCTTTTTTTGTGTGGGCGAAGGATCGAAATATGTACGTAGAGAAAGTCTTTTAAACGTTCCATTTTTTTTGGGAAAAATCAGACTCACGAGTTGTAATTTTCATCACAATCGCGCTAACCTGACCAAAAGTTGATAAAAATTGTAAAACACGACGATCCGGTGGCGTATTTAAGATGTTGTCTGTACATATATCCAGAACTCACCGACTTGACACGTACACCTCAAAAGTTGCTTTAAAATTTTAAAAACTTCTTAAAATCATTAACACAATACATAATATGTTTATAGCCAGATAGCCTATTGTAACCTGACAAGTTAAATGTTTTTCCAAATCAAAATAGAATACCCATTTTATACGATTGAGTACGATTGAGTATACATATTTTATTTAATGATAATCTTAGTATAGTTTTAATCTTCAATGTTATTTCAAAATATTATCAATGGCATTTAATGCTTAACAATGTTGAGCTATAACATCTATTATTAGTATTATTACAATAGCCATCATAATTGTTATGTTTTAGACAACTACCAATGATTTAATCCGGCATATTATTATTTTTATATCATGTTAACATGTCAATAAAGCCACCCATTTAGTTCATTGTTACACCCGTGTGAATTCTTTTGGATAGTTTGGTTTTAGCTATTATTGTTAATAATAGTACGTTGTACGTTCCTACTTATAACTAGTTACAAGTGTTATAACAATATTGTATGTAATATAAAATAACAAATGTATATATATATATATTTATAATATTGTGTATAAATTTAGAATATGTTCCCGTGTTTATTTTAAAAAAAAATGGTCATAGAGCATTTTAGCATTAATTAAAATTGTTATCTGACACTTTTCGATATTTGAACGCCAGATTTTACGAACGTGTATTATATTTCGGATTTCCAGCACTATAAAAATACATATCTATTAACGAATAAGTTTTTTGTAATATAAAATATTAATTAAACAAAAAAAGGTCAAGGGGAATCCATCTCTTATTTTATCTGTAAATACATCATTGCGCCGACAAGCTGAAATCGATCACGAGTTAACGATATTAATTTCGACTATATTTTAGTATTAAGATGTTCTCTAAAGAGATCGTTAGGAAGGTTTTCTGCGATGGCGGGAAAATAATATATTTCGGTAGACCACGTGGGTCTTTTTTGTGCGCGAGCGCGTTTGTGTTGATGAAAAATTCGTCGAAGGACGTCCACTACGACGGTGTGCATCGGGTTTTGTTGTTGTTTAGACGGGATCATAAAATATGTCTTATTAAACGTTTCTTTGTATTACGTTTTTTAAGATATATTAGACTTGGCTATAATTTTTTCATGCATTAGTGCGCAGCTTGTCTAAACTTCTATAGTGTTTATATCATAAACCCGGGGTCACTAAATGGCGGACAGTGGACCAACTTTATCTGTTCTGCAGACGGGAAATTAATTTTTAAATATTTTTAGTGGTGAAATAAATGAGGTGTTCAGTTTATGGTAATTTTGCGATTTACTTAAGTTTAATGTGCACATTGTTTTCGAAAAATCCGAATTCCTAAGGTAGTCCTACAAAAATATTAAATATTGATCAGTAATATAGTTTATTATTTTACCATATTCACGTAGAGCAGTGCGAGTGTGATCGAAGTAATTGCTTTGAAACCGTACGAGATAGATTCCTGGAAACGGTTATATATTTTTATCGTAGTCGTCATAGTATTTTCATCAATATTCTTTTCGATTTTTTGTTTTTACCACGGGCTTTGGTTTTTTTGTTACAAAATCTGCGTTTCTTTTTATTATCTCGAAAAAATCCCACGGTTTAAGTTATTTAAATACTTACGTCGTTATTTGATTACGATTGTTCTCTGTGTGTATAGACCGATCTCCACGCATCCCGGGTTTTTTTTTTTTGCTTGCGTAGAATTTTTAGAAGTGTAAAAACGACGGATAAATAAAATGTTTACAAATATTCTTCTTTAATAATAATGACAATATTATAATATTATCGCGTTTCTGTAAACACTAGTAGTGTTCAACAACAACGATTATTATTCTATACGATAACGGGTTTTCGTAGTACAATCTTGTAAACAACATTCATCAATAGATATTTTTCGGTAATTTGCCAGAATCCTGTCAGATGGTAATTAAAAATTGTTATCGTTTCAATTTCAACGTTTCAAATTAATTGATTTTATTTATATTCTTATATCCTGGTTGCGTTACTTAAGTGGTTTTCCCTGAGTGTTTGCGTTCATTCGGTTTACTTGTAACCGTGAGTTCGGTACCGAATCAACCTGTGAGGCATGCATTTTTTAAATTGTCAGAAATATACTAGTTTTTGACTTTGTATTTTCAACTTCTTTATTATGGTCACACAAAACTCGTTATCTCAAAATCTCATTATATTACAATAATAATTCTTAGTTGTGTTACACTTAAAATGATGAATACAATAAAAATAAACTACATAATTAGATGCCATTGCACATTTCGATATTTTTAAATGTTCATATTTAGTTCTATGTTAACTGCTAATAGTTAAAAATGTAAATCATTTCTTTAGACGGGGTAAATTTTAATTTAACACCAAAATATACGATGGTTTATGGTACTAGTTCAAATATTATTTCATAACTGTATAATACTTATTGTTCGAATTCTACGGGATGGATCCGTGATAGTGTGACGCAATGGAATTTCGTTCAGGTGAGTATTTATTTTAAGTACTTCCCTTTTATTTGGTACCCGGCGGCATTGAAGTTCGTTTTGTAAGCAGAGCCACGATTTTTTTTTCGTTCGTAGTTGCCAGCGGCGAGAAAATCGTTTGGTG